>NC_043002.1:36820285-36822785 GCF_006345805.1 Octopus sinensis | reverse complement strand
TTAATGGTATACAAGATTTTCATACATTACAAAAACATCCAATTTGCCTACAAGTACACATACTATTTATTTGAGGGGTATATATGTGTGTGAATATGTACATGTGTATGAAGTTTCATGTATGAATATATAATACGTGTACGTGTGTGTGTGTGCATTATATTATGCATATATTTATATGTTTATAAGTACATATAAATACACATGTATGCACAAATATAACCTCATTATCAGTCTCATATGTAAGTATTTATGCTATTTGTATATGTGTATCATACGTACGTGCACAAATAGCAATGTTAATATATTGTAAAACTATATGTATGAGTATACATAGACACATGTATATATAAAACATCCCATTTCAAAAAACAATTTATCCTACATCATCTTTTTTATTTGAGAAAAATATATCTAAACAAACATAAATTAAATAAAAATATATGTTGCAATTGATTTTGCAGACAAGCATACTTCTCTGATTCTAGTTTAATATTAAAAGATGTTTTGCATTTCATTTATATATACATATATATATGATAATATATATATGATAATATATATATATATATATATTCTAGCAGGCTAAGTGTTGCTTCATAATTTCTTTGTGCAAGTAAAGATATCTGTCACATTGGAAATTCTCAACGGACAACACTGAATGTTTTCACTCAATGGCATCTTTTGAATGTTGCTTTGTGATGCAAGAATTTCAAATATTTCATAAATAAAATCACACACATTCATACACTCAAACACATATATATATATATATATATATATATATACAGACAAGGACATACATGGAAACACATGCATGCACACACATACACAGACTCATGCACACGTGCACATATGTACATGTATGCACCCACAATTACCTGAACATACAGTGTGAACAAGCATGTAGAAACTCTCCCATTGGTTAACAGGAAGGGGGCTATCTTATTCAGCTATTACAGAATTATGACTGGATCCTAAAACAACAGTGCAACCATTTATAAGGGGATGTGTTGTAATATATTTTTACTTTACCAAGGCCTTCCACAAAGTTGATCACTAAATGGTATGTCTCAAAGTGCTTAACTTGGGTATCATTAGAAAACTAGAAGAGTGACTGCATCACTATCGTATTGTTGCAAACATTGGTTCTCTCTCTCTCTCTGAGGAGACATCAACCCTAAGTTAATTCCCTCAGGTAACTGAACTAGGGCAATTACTATTTGTGGTGTCATCCTCAGACATGCTATCAGCCATGCAGCCAGTCACTCTCACAAGCCTTGCTGATGATACAAAAGCATCGCAGGCAGTCATAAACCCTGATGATAATTCAAAACACAGAAAGACATGAACACAATATAAATACATATGTAAATATATGTATTTATATGTACTTATCATAAACATATAAATATATACATAATATGATGCACACACACACATAAACGTATCATATATTTATATATGAAACTTCATATACATGTACATATAAAAGAGGGATGAAGAGAACAATATGCAATTAAACATGGAGAAATTTCAAGCACTCTATTATCAGCCCACAAACAGCAGTCAAGATAGGCAAGACCTGGAAATTCACAAGGTTTATGGTTTCATATTGTAGCAAACACTTTTACTCTCTCTCTCTCTCTCTCTCTCTCTCTCTCTCTCTCTCTCTCTCTCTCTCTCTCTCTCTCTCTCTCTCTCTCTCTGTGGAGATATCAACCCTAAGTGAACTCCCTCAGGTAATTGAACTGGGACATATTAAAATTGTAACAAAATTGTAACTGGACATAGGTGCAGTTACAAAATTGTAACTGGACATAGGCGCAGGAGTGGCTGTGTGGTAAGTAGCTTGCCTACCAACCACATGGTTCTGGGTTCAGTCCCACTGTGTGGCATCTTGGGCAAGTGTTTTCTGCTATAGCCTCGGGCCGACCAATGCCTTGTGAGTGGATTTGGTAGACGGAAACTGAAAGAAGCCTGTCGTATATATATATATGTATGTATGTGTATGTATATGTTTGTATGCTGGTGTGTTTACGTCCCCGTCACTTAGCGGTTCGGCAAAAGAGACCGATAGAATAAGTACTGGGCTTACAAAGAATAAGTCCCGGGGTCGATTTGCTCGACTAAAGGCGGTGCTCCAGCATGGCCGCAGTCAAATGACTGAAACAAGTAAAAGAGTAATGTGCAAGCAACAGACTGATTAAATTCTTAGATTATTCAGAACATGGAGAAAGGAAACCATGTTGATCATATGGGAGAATATTTGTTCTCAGTCAAGTGAATTACCACTCCTAATTATGGTTGCTACAAAGTGTCAAACTAACAGTGAATCTCAGGGTAATCTAATGCCATTACACCAAGAATATTACCTCAGTGCAACAAATGAACTACTGAAAGAGGTTAAGAGAACTGAAAGAGATTGGAAGCCATAGTAGGACCTGAACTGGACATCATTGCATAGTATTAAAGATCTCACCATCTCCATATAGAGAAG
>NC_043002.1:36782785-36810285 GCF_006345805.1 Octopus sinensis | reverse complement strand
AAAGCAGTGTTACTCAAAGTGATGGTCTGCAGACTGGTGCCGGTCTATGAGCCATCAGCTGCTAGTACGCAGCAAGTTTCCAGAAAAGAAAGAAACATAAAATGCTTAAAAAATGCTCATGTAATATTGTATTATTTGTTTACAAAATAAATATGATAAAAAAATTGTCAACTTTTATTACATGCATTATATATATTGTTTCCAGTATAAATTAATATTACTAAGAAATATTACTGGTCCCTGGCACATTGTAAAAAAAACTTCTGGTACGCTACATCAGATAATTTGAGAAGCACTGCTGTAAAGTATGTAAAAGTGCTGAGATTTTGACTCATGACTTTCTTTTTTTCAAAATTTTCAAATCAAAATTTGGATGCATCTTCAAAGTCAGTTTCATCAACACCAGAATTCCTCTTGTAATACCTAGCTATGATTATTTCATTGTATTAGAATTCATATGTAGAGATGCTTAAAATTACATAGACTATAGCAAAACACATTTGATAGAAGTTACATGAGTGAACTTGAGAAAATTAACAGGTGCGTTAAAGTTTTTAATCTTAAACTTAAAACAACTTTAATATTTTCTGTGCAAACAAAGAATGTAACCTTAATTAATTAAGATTAAATTTACACAATCAAACTGAAATTTTCAACAAAAGAAAGGCTAGATAATAAGGGTGTCAAATTAAAGAAATAAATTATATATACTAAAGCAATCATAGCTACATACAAATGTGTGTGTGTGTGTGTGTATGTGTGTGTGTGTGAGTGTATGTGTGAACTGTTGTTGTTTAACCTCAGGTCAGCTCTAATCAAGGAGACTTAAGATCAAAAGTACTCCACCTGGGATAACTCCCGTTTTTTAGGGGTATATCTAGGACCACATTATTTAGTGTATCCTTTCTTCACTTAATATGTTAAGGTGTGATATGAGAGAAATTTGGCTGGTGTTTCTAGTAGGCCAAGTGACTACATTGAAGCTCCCACATTAGCTCATGTGCCTGTATGTAATGTGCATATGTATAAGTGCTGTCTGTGGAATTTTGTGTTGATATTCAAAAGTTACTTAATTTAACTCTTTCAGCATATAATATGAATTTATAAAAATGCTTTTGATTTGTCTGCCATGGAAAACAAACTAGTTGGTAGTCATTACTAAAATCACATTGCAAGACAAATAGTGTTCCTTAATTGGAATAGCCTCAGACTTAATAAGATCAGATTCAATCACTGACTTATGTCCACAAATCCAAGTTTAACAAGCTATGAATAGTAAATCTGCTGCAGAAGAGATTGACAAGTTTAATGGAATCCATTACATTTGATCTGAGATTTATTTTTGAAAATTTCTCTTCTCTGAATGTCTCTTCAACATTTTAATAATTCATACAATTTTTGATTTCATAGATCACTGACTGGCAGATAATATATATCTGATGCAAAGTTGCTAAGACAAATGAAAATGTGTTTACATGCAAATTAGAAAAATCGAAAAATAATAACTTTCTTGTAAAACCAATTTCTTCATAAAACAATTTTGAAAAACTAAACCATTTTCCTTTCAGCTCAGTGTGAGATATCATGAGACAAAGCAGCTGTGATATCCATGCATTTCTCAGAAATTTAGCAAATAATTACAGTACAAATAGCTGATTCTAGCTGAAGATCAAAACTGAGTAGTAAACTTAAGTTGCCAAACATTTAATATTTACCATGTAATTAAAGGCACTTTCCTTAGTTTATGAATAACAAATGAGCTTACTCTTTATTCTACTTATAGATTCTTTTATTTGTAAATTTTAATAATAAAAATTGTTGCTGTTTCTTTTTACTAATTAAAATATAAATTTAAAATATTAAAATTTATACCATGAGACTTTAGACAAATGTAAACAAATATTTGTTGCTCTCATTTGTTTTCTATAGACAAGAAAGGGGAGATTCAGTTGACCTGGTTTCTAAAGACAAACCCAACTAAGTTAAAAGCTAAATCAAATCACCCACCTTTTTTTGGCCACAGGGGAGACAATTACAAATAGCTGTTTGTTGTATTTGCCCAGTGTCTCACAGCATCAGTTAAAATACATTAAGCTTATCTTACATTTAAAACTATTATTACGTGCTGCTTAGTAAATTAATAATTAAAAGAATTTAAAATTATATATTTAGAAATATCAGTCCTAAAGATAAACTAATATGCTAAAAATTAACAATAAGGTTTATGTTCTGCGTTTGTTAACTATTATCAATATGTTACAGTAGTACTTAGCTAAACATTCCTGTCTGTTAAAGTAAATAATGGCCATCGTAAAAATTTTATATACAGCTCAAACCATCAAGCTACTTATCAGTTACAAAGTAAAGCTGAATGTCTCATACTTCTAATGATACATAGGCATACATCTCAGTAATCTTTTTGCTTTCCAGTCAATTTATACTGACATAGACTACCACTAGTTTTCCAGTTCTAGTACTTGTCCAACTTTATCAGGTGTACAAACCATTTTAAAGTTCTGCACTCAAATGAAAATTGTTTCTAAATAGAGAAAGATTCAAAAGAGGAGTTTATAACCTCTGACTTGAGAGTCTTATTTATTTGACTCAAAACGTCTGCATTTTGGGTGAATTAGACAACATATTTCTTAAGTTTGTTGATAATAAATTTTTCAGATATATATAAATATGTCTTGTACAAGTGATGAAAATATATAATACAGCTAAATAGGGATTAAATAAGTTTAAATTTATGCATTTATTTAATTTTCAAGATTGTTTTGATGGTACATAGGAGGGTTCAAAAAGGATATTTTTGAAATCTTTTCACCCATCTCTACAATTATTGCCCAATGTAGAGTAAGTTTTGCTGACCACAGGCCATGTGGTATATTTCGGTAACTTCCACATCCAAATAGAAAAAGAAGACTACTCAACTGCATTGACGTTATTAGAAAAGATACACAGTATGTAAGTAGAGATCTACTGAACTTAACAGAGTGTAGGAATTCCTGACATGGCATTGTGAAACATATCTTGGTTGAAGCTACTTGACAAAGAGGAATACTCAATTTAGCAAAACATGTAGCTCAAGTTCAACTGACTAAATTTCTTTGACTCTTGCAAATGCTAAATTTGTTTCAGAATTACAAAGTCTAAATAGAAAATATTAGCATTAGTAAAATCAGACAGAACAACAACAATGATAATGATCAGTTGCCTGTAACATTACAGCTGCATTCTCTTGATAAATATATTTACTGAATATCTTTTAAAGATTTTATGCAGGGAAAGATAGCTTCTTGGAAACTAAATTAGTTTAAATATTTAGATTATACAATTTTGAATATATCTCTGACAGTGTATCAGTCTGTAAAATTGAATTCTGTTGCAAAGGTTCATTTGAGTACATTTCTTTTGTCTAACAAATACCTGCTTACTGTCATTTTTTAATTGATATGTGTCTAAATAATTGAATACTGATTCCTGGACAGATATAGATATCCTGCAGTGAATTTAATGTCGATTAAGCCAAATATGCATATTGGTATCCATCTAAAGACAATGCCAGTTAAATATGAATAAAACACTGCATTAAGCAATTTATAGAAAAGATCAATATCCTATTAAATATTGTATATTGAAAAGATTAAATCAACTATTTTTTTTCTTTTATTATTCCTATAAATGAAAAACATACAGGAGAATCAATTGCAGTTTTGCATAACTGTTGTTGATTAATAATAATATTATGTCAAGCTTTTAACTCTGTTACTTCAGTGACATTCAGAAACACAAGCATACAAAAATATTTATTCTACTTTCTATATATTAATACATTTTTAGTTTTATGAGAATGTGTATGCATAGTTTTTTTATATGTTAATGCTAAGGAATTGTTTAGTATTGAATAAAGAATTAATTAAAGAGAGTAATGTACATTTTAGTTCCATATATAAAAGTGTATTTATATACTTGAAGCTTTTTTAACGTTTAAAACACATTTAGCTTTGTTGTAGAGTAATGTGTGGTTTACAACTTTGTTGTGTAAGTTATATGATTAACAACAAATGTACAGATTTTTAGTTAATGACTCTCTTCACCTAGCCAACTATCTTGAAATTGGAAAAATTCACTGTTAGGAAAATTAGGTTATCGACATTTAGAAGTTCTCATGGACAACTGGTCTTAAACTCTCTGTTCTAGCCTAGAGATCTATAATTAATAATGAAAGACTGAGAGTTGAATGTTGATGGACACTTATCTACAAACTAAATTCTTTCTGAGCTCATTCCTAACAAACTCTCGCCTTCCTAACAGCATTTTTGCTCATAGGTTGCACAGTTTTCACATGTCATTCATCTACACCCGGGGGTTACCAACCAGGGTCCACAGAAGCTTTCAGGGGGACCACGAGTAAAAAATTGTAATTTGTGGGTCCGTATATAAATTTTGTTTACTAGGAGAGGTACCTACATTTATTGAAATTTTCAAGATTTGCATTTGGAATTTATGTTATGAATTTATGTTATGAATAACGAAATTGTTTCATTGTTAGTTTTTACTAACCTACAAACAAATATTTTATTTCAAAAATTTACATGAGCATATATGGGGTTCACCAACGATAAAATAAGGTTGGGAACCCTTGATCTACACCTAGCTTGCTTAACAATCATTGTGAATACCTTGACAAAGACCTTCTCCAGGTCTATGAATGCTAAGTATGGTTTATTGCTTTCCTAAAAATGCCAATTGTTGCTTTGTTAGAAAGAGGTCTTTAGTGATACCAGATCCTGACATAAATCTAAACTGCATCTCATCTGAGCTAATTTTCATCTTTATTAGTTGTGCTCTAATTCTTTCTGTTTCTGTCTTAATTTGATCAATCAATTTCGAAACTGCATTCTCTTCTTTCAACATTTCCATGACTAACCATGATGGCGTAGCTGTTTTCTCTACATTCATATCTTAAATCATGCTTCCAACCATATAGCTGTCGACTTCAGTATTCAGTCCCTCTGCTGAAATAATATGGACCTCCCTCCCTCTCCCCCTCTCTATCTATCATTTTCTTCACCCAGTGACCTCTCGTAACACTCACATAATTTTTTCTTTCCCAGTTTCAGTGAGGGCAAATACTCTACTTTCATTCTGTACGTATTTTCCCCTCCATTGATGTCATGGTTTATCAAACCTAATTCTAACACACTGCTTTACAATCCATAACACCTCATCCATTTGACACATTGACAATGGTTTTCCAAGCCAGTCTCCAAGTTTTTACTGCCCTGTCAGCTGTGTCATTCTGCAAGCACATTACCTTTGGTTCTGCCAGGAACTTTTCCCCAGCCATATGTTTGTTCTTAACCCTATGCAAGTTATTTCATAGAAATTCCAAGTTGTTATCAATGCTTTATCTTCCTCCTTACAGTCATATACATCAAAATTTCTCTCAAACTATTCCTCACTGCAGGATCTTTTAGTTTCCATATCTTCCATCTCCATATCATCTCCTGTATCGCTGTCTACCTAACTCTGACTCTGAAATCATTAGCCACTATCAATGTTCTGTAGTGCACTCTTTGCTGGAAAATATTTAAATATATTTATATAAATATATTTATATACATGTCACACACATGCATATATCAGTCTATATGATATATGCATGTGTATGTATATATATATTATAGAGCAATATATATGTGTATATATATATATATTATAGAGCAATATATACATGTATGTACATATATAAATATATATATATATAAATGTGTGTGTGTGCACATGCATGTGTGTGCACATGTGTATGTGTCTGTATTGTTGTCTTGATCAAGCAATGAAAAAGATGTTGGGCGTTTCAGTCAAGTGTCCAGCACATGTTAAACAGAAAGTACATATGTATCAATTTTAGTCAAAACCTTATAAATTAATAAAGGGTTGGGTAAATCATGGAACTGAATATGAGTGTGATTAGAAATACATTAAAGATAAGCAACATTTTTTTTCTTTTTTATGGATTATTCAGAAAAGGAAGGTTAGTACCCAAGGCATTTTTACAAGTCCTCTATAGCTGGTAGAGAAAAAGACAGAAAAAGCATTACTCATGGGTTCTGCAGTCCTCAGAATGGAGAGCTGGTTGGAGTAATAACAATCCAGTTTCTAGCTACCAAATTTTACTCACAGTTTGAACTCAGTTTGAATTGACTGAGACTGACAGATGATACTGGCTGAAAGTACCAAGGAATGTGATCAAAGTCATGAGATAGCAAATTAAACTTTTTAACCATATTGTCATGTCAGCACCCATCTTATCTATTTTTCAGATTTTTATTGTAGACGAAATTTCTGGTAGTCTCATCTGCTTTTGATATGAAAAAGGAAAATGCTTTCATCTTACAGTTATATGTTAGTCATATTGGCATGGCTTGGTTTATTAAAGTATTATCAGCTGGAGATAATGAAGTCTGTCTTTCTTTTCTTTTTTTCGTCCATCCATTATCTGCCAATAAACTTGAAGTGGTGCTGTGAAACTAAGTGTCAGACTTTGTATTAGTAACAATCCAGAGGTCTCCAAGTTCATTTACTTTCACTAGGGAAATTCATTACATAATATAAAAAAAATTCTGACTTTTATCTTTATTATCTTTCGAACATATCACTCAACTTGCACATAAAAAAACTTCATTAATTACCAGAAAATAGTGTTTCTTCTTGAAGTAGCCATATTATTCTATTTTTATTACTCCAGTATCTACCAAGAAAACAAAGTAATTTTCTTTGTGTGAAAGCCTTAATTGATTATTTTATTGATACTTTTGCATTTGTAGCCATTGTAAAGGAGAAAAAAAATCTACAAGGAAATGGTGAGAAAGAAAAATATAACTCTTTGAAATATTTTGAAGAAAACTTCAATGTGAATTTAAATTGATTCCATTTATTTGATATTGCTGTGAAAATGTCCTACAAAATGACTTTACAGTTTGTCTTTTTGTTTTACTAAATTTACTATTATGTATTCTTTTTTAAATTTCAGTGAATGTAATGGCCAACCCCCTTTGAACAATCAACGAACTCTCAGTCCACAGAATTCTATCAAAAGCCAGCATGCATTAAGTCGACAAAACTCTATCAAAAGCCATCATTCTTTTACATCCAAGAACTCAATAAGAGGCAATCGCAGCTGGAGCCGAAATAACTCAATCAGTAGTTCATATAGCATTCATCGGTCATTCAGTCTCCATCGTGAAAATTCTCTCAAAAGTCACCACACACACAACTCCACTTCCAGCAGTACATTCAAAGAAGAATACAAATTGAACAATTTAAGCTCTGAACTGCCTGTTGCGAAAACAGCAGCTGATAAATGTCTTGAAGAACTTGAAGATGACCCAGATGCTATTGATGAAACAGTAAGTTATTTATGCTTTCTTTAACCCTATTCTGCTATTAGCTGTGATGTTTATATTTTAATCCTATTTCAAACTGAAATTGACAGGAAACATTGGAAAATATTATTATTAGCAACATTGAACATTAAACAATTAATAGAGTGGTCTTCTCTATTGGATATTTGTGCATTGTGTAAATGTATGTACGTGTGTGTGTGTGTGTGTGTGTGTGTGTGGTGTGTGTGTGTTTGCATGTGAGAGAGAGTTAGATAGACAGACTGAAAAACAGAGAGAAAGAAAGAATGTTTTTTATGTATATCTCATTTATATATTTTCCATAATAGCTTTATACTGTAAAATAATCATAAAAGCATTTATGGCCATTAAACTTGTCCTTTTACTTTTGTTTAACTTAGATTTCTTTTCTCTTTTTTATTCCAGCAAGCCATTTAACTAACCAGTAGTTTTGTATTTAAATGATGATGAATTACATTTGATACGTTTTCTGAAAATAAAGTGGCAATATAAATGTTTTAGAACAAAACCATTTTGATAACAGCTGCTTGTATTTGGTAAATGAAAAATTACAAAATGAAATAATATCAAAACAAACAGCTTTCCATGAACTGTTATGTTGTACAATGTTAATAACTTAACTATGTTTTAGTTTCAGTTTTTTTTTTATTTTTTAATTTTTTTTTTTTTAGTATTTGTGTGTTTGATATTTTGTTGCTCTTTTTTATGAGAATGTCTAATTCAACATTTGAACGCTCTGGTGGTGAACTTGAAGCAGATGACTATAGAACAATTGTTGTTGGTTTTCTTGTGTCACAAGAGAATTTCAAAATGGAAAATTTTTAAAAGAAAGTAATGTAATATTCTTGAATAGCTATTTAAGTTCTTTTGAAAGATCATCTTAGTACTTCAAAAATCAGGTACATGGAGAAAGACATCTTATGATAACCTTTGGCGTCAATCAGAAGAGTAAAAACATGGGAGTAGTCAGCCAAATAAAAAGCTCCTGAATAATTAACATCTTTTTTTCTTCATAATTTTTTCTATTTGTGTATGCTGCTTTATGTATTACTAATTACATTCTCTCAACACTAGGGCCATTGGAAATTACAAACACATATGATGCTCAGTAACAAAATATATATGCACCAAAGATTTGCTAAACCTAAAAGGTCTTTAATAATCACTACTAATTATAAAGACACCAACAATTGTCTTCAAATAAGAGTAAAATACATTCTTGCTTTTGCTTTCGTAAATATCTGTGTGGGTGTGTGTGTGAGTGTGTGTGTTTTAGGTGTGCATGTCCTTCTACAATTTCTTTACCATTGATGGTGTATTCTTTATAATGATCTACATTTTTCTTACTAATAAAATTAATTATTGCTTTTAATATTTATTAATATATTTTAGGATGAAATATTAAACCAACTACAGTGATAAATCCATTGTGCTTATTTGTATGCCTTGGTATTTTTTAGAATTTTTTTTTTTCTGAGTTCATCTCTTTTTTATAAAATTTTTATCTTGAACCTTTGCATAAACATTTCCTCTAAATTTATATGAATTCTCTTGAGAGTGTTTTGAAATAGTTAGGCCAAGCAATTTTTTTTTAAATATTACTTTAAATAGTGATATCTGAGGAGAAATTTGTATCAAAAATATGTAAATAAGGATCACACTTTAGTATAACTAATATTAAGTAATGGTAATAATCATGATAAAACTTATAGTCTGCATAAATTGAATTTGAATTTACAGTACAGAAAACTATTGCAGCTGGCAGTTATTAAAGATTATAATCTCTGAATTTTCAAAGAGTAAAGTAACTCAAAAGATCTCAAATTATCATGATAACCCTTTTGTTATTGTATTTCTTTTGAGATGCTCTGTGTTTCTTTCAATTACTTTAAATATAACAAAGAATTTAGTAAAATAACTTTGTTATCATTAAGTTAGTGTTAGGAACATAAATTGTGATTAAGGGTTTGGTGGAAGATTTTAATTCAGAACTTTTAGAAACAAGATATTTGTACTACAAACCCAGAGCTGGTTTCAGCCGGGGTGGTAATGAAAGATTTAATCGTCCCATTTGCTGGGTGTTTCATTTCTAACTTCAGTATACAGGTACAATTTAGGGTTAATGTCAAAATATAAATCTATGGCCCTGCTATTTCATACCAGGTGGAAACCATCTTAAGCATATGTCCTTATTACATTACAGACTAACATCTTAAATGATAAACTTATTAATTTCTTTTAACATCATTTAGCATTTGAAATTGATGTTTTATAACAAGTGTACTGTGGAAAAGAATATAAATTTATAAACTTTAGAGCAAGCATAGCAAGGATATGCTATATGTTTAGATGTCCTTACCAATGCTGTCTGCAGTATGTAAAGAGATGAATATGAATTATAAAATAACAGGAGTGGCTGTGTGGTAAGTAGCTTGCTAACCAGCCACATGGTTCCAGGTTCAGTCCCACTGCATGGCATCTTGGGCAAGTGTCTTCTGCTATAGCCCCGGGCTGACCAATGCCTTGTGAGTGGATTTGGTAGACGGAAACTGAAAGAAGCCTGTCGTATATATGTATATATATATATATGTATGTGTGTGTGTTTGTGTGTCTGTGTTTGTTCCCCTAGCATTGCTTGACAATCGATGCTGGTGTGTTTACGTCCCCATCACTTAGCAGTTTGGCAAAAAGAGACCGATAGAATAAGTACTGGGCTTACAAAACGAATAAGTCCCGGGGTCGAGTTGCTCGACTAAAGGCGGTGCTCCAGCATGGCCACAGTCAAATGACTGAAACAAGTAAAAGAGTAAAAGAGTAAAGAGTTTCATTGGATGCTAGGACATTTAAGAAATCCATAATCTTGGAAAATTAAATGTTAGCCTGTGTCATCAAAGTTAATCCATGAGAGTGTGGTAAAAATAAAAAATAACAAAGTTAGTTATTAATATGTGTGGAAAAGCAATGTTTCAAGTAAAAGCTCCTTATCAAGGCAAAAAAGAATTTCAAAAAATTTGTAAAGGGAGATAATATACATAGGCTACTTGCCTGACAAGATCAATCAAAACTAATATAAAATAATGTAGGCCAGTTTATATGATTTCTATTGTTGTTTTAATTCATATCTTTCATTATATTCATTAACTTGTTCATGGCAATATAGCAGTTTTGTAGGAGCTTATTGTACTAACTGAGAGAAGTGTAGGTTTTGTACAAGCAGTTTTTTGATTAGCAGCTGAAGTATATGTGATCCTACTTTGTTAGTTATACCTTCAGCTTTACATTTTTAGACACAATGATACAATTTTAATTTAAGTTTGATATTTCATTAGAACATGTTACAAAGTTTACTTTCATTCTCCTTAGATATTTCTATTTAAAATCATGCTGTTGTTGTTTCTGCTGTTATTGTTGTTGATATTGTTGTTGTTGTTGCTGCTGTTGATGATGATGATGATGTTGTTGATGTTGTTGTTGTTGTTGTTGTTGTTGTTGTTGTTGTTGTTGTTGTTGTTGTTGTTGTGCTGCTGCTGCTGCTGTTGCTGCTGCTGCTGCTGCTGCTGCTGCTTAGCTCCAGCTCAGCCCTAATTTCGTAAACTTATTATCAAAGGTATTCTAGCTGCAATCATCTTGTCCGTTCCCTAACTATAGTGTACCTAGGACTACATTCTTCAGTGTGTTTTTCCTTTTTTTTAAGACAATAGGATAGAATTTGGAAGGGAGGGGGGTTTGGCTGCTATTTCTAACAACTTAATCATGCAGATTCCTTTACCATATCTGGACTCTCATTTCATGTGTTTCTTTCATTTATACCTCTCACATAAATATTTATAGCCTGTAGTTGATTAAAGGTAACACTATGAGTTCCCACATTTCTTGAATAAGAGTTTATAGTAGTGCATAAGAGGCAGCGTCAGATGTAGTGTGCAGGTCAAAAAACTGCTGGTATAGTCATGTAATGTGTGTGGATGATGACAATTACATAAAGAAATGCTGATCACTAGGAAGACCAACCTCATTGAGGAGAGAGCAAAGGACCAAGATGTATTAGTATAATGCTCAGGAATAGAAAAAATCTTTTACGTTTCGAGCCTACGCTCTTCTACAGAAAGAGAAAAAACAAGGAAGGAAACAAGGAGAGAAAAAAATATATATATATATACATGCATGCATGCATACATGTATGCATACATGTATGCATACATACATATTTATATATATATATATATATATATATATATATATATATATAGAGAGAGAGAGAGAGAGAGAGAGAGAGCAAGAGAGAGAGAGAGACACTGAATACACTATTCTTTCTCTCTCTCTCTCAGTTAATATCAATTTATTCAACGTTTGATCTGTTTATTATCACTTAGTAGTCATTTTGATCTCCTTCCATTGTAATACATTTGAAACGCAACTTTCATCAGGTATAAACAGCATACACAGCTGATATAAACCAGTTGCTACATTCTGAGAGAATAATGTAAACATGTTTACATACAAAAGCAAGAATACTTTAAAGGTGCAGCCTTCTTTGCTAGTGTATAATACTATATTTAATCACGTTTCCCTAGTTTCTAAGATAAAGAATTGCTAGATAGCTAAAGACAAATCAGTCTGCTGGTTTCATCTGTTGTATTGTTTGATACTCTTCCTTCCAATTAGTGTATGCTTTCTTTATCCTCAGATATACTACATTATATGTATGTGTGTGTGTATGTATGTGCATGTGTGTGTACATGTGTATATATATCATCATCATCATCGTTTAACATCCGTTTTCCACGCTGGCATAGGTTCGACAGTTTGACTGAGGTCTAGAGAGCCAGTGGCTGCACCAGGCTCCAATATGGTCTGGTAATGTTTCAACAGCTGGATGCCCCTCCTAATGCCAACCACTCCAAGAGTATAGTGGGTGCTTTTTATGTGCCACCAGCACAGGAGTCAGTCAGGCGGGCCTGGCAGTGATCACGTTTGGATAGTGATTTTTATATGCCACTGGCACAGGGGCCAGTTGGTGGTTACTGGTATCAGCCAGCCACTACACATTCTTTATTTTCTCTCCTTGTTTCTTTGCTGATGTTATGCCTGTGTTTTATTTAGTTGTATACCACAGGTATCTAACACATTAACTAGTTTTTAAGTGGTTAAACTCAGTTAATGGCTGAGTGAGCAAGAGAGTCTATATGTTGTTGCATGTCCTGCAAGAAATAGCAGTTTAATCATATTGTATGTTTGGGGGAGGGGTTCCTTTTTGTTTATTTTAATTGGGACTAACTGGATTATATAGTGCTAGGTACATTGTGTCTGAGAAAAATTGACCAATGATCGTGGCTGGAATACCTTTAATCATACACCTGCTAAAGATCAACAATAAACAGTTTATTAGTTATTCTACATTAACAAGAACACAAACTTCAGAATAAGAAAACTGTTATTTCAAGATTTAAGGTCAATAACATCAAAATGATTTCATACACACCTTGATATATAATATACCATCTGAAAGTGTTTGTTGCCAGGCCCACCTTACTGGCTCCAGTGCCGGTGGCACATAAAAAGCACCAACCGGTTGTGACCAATGCCAGTAGCCACTGACTAGCTTCTGTGCTGGTGGCACGCAAAAAGCACCATCTGAACTTGAGCATTGCCAGGCCCACCTTACTGGTTCCTGTGCTGGTGGCACATAAAAAGCACCCTCTCTTCTGGAGTGGTTGGCATTAGGAAGGGCACCCAGCTGTAGAAACTCTGCCAGATCAGATTGGAGCCTGGTGCAGCCACTTGCTCTCCAAACCTCACTCACAAAGCTTTGGTCAGCCCAAGGCTATAGTAGAAGACACTTGCCCAAGGTGCCATGCAGTGGGACTGAACCCGGAACCATGTGGTTGGTAAGCAAGCTACTTACCACACAGCCACTATATATATATATGTATAATTGGTGACCAGTGACATTGTTAAAAATGCTATTGTGTGTTTGCTATATATAAAAGACTGATATTTTAGTCTAGCACGAAGATAATAAAGTTGCCAGCAATAATACTTAATCACAAAATAGACGGATAGAAAATATTTATTTGATACATTTTTATAAAGGAAATATTTATTAGAAATAAAATCTACATTTAGATGTCAAAAAATATTAATACCCTTAACATTGAATAAATTAATAAAACATTTTACTTCTAGTTTTATTTATTTCTTTTCTTTTCTTACGGAAAATTATATATTTTGAAAATAAGCCATAGAATAAAAGTTTCTTTATGCACATGCATGCATATATTGTGTGAATAAATACATATTTCTCTGAGTGTGCTGATGTGTGTGATAGAAAGAAAGTGAGTGAGACAGACACAGGGAGAGAGAGAGAGAGAGAGAGAGAGGGAGGGAGGGAGAGATTAACTGTTCCAAGCATTAAAATAAGACAGACTTTGGAAAACATAAACTGAAAAATATTAGGCACTAAAAATATTTCTCAAAATATAATTCTCAAAACTCGAAAAGAATCACATTGAAGACTTTTCCAAATAAGCTTTAATATTATTTGATTTATTGTTTCAGCTTAAATGCTTGGATGAACTAAAAATGTCAGTTTGAATTTGGATTAGAGAAATATGCATAGAGAGAGGAAAAAATAAAATATGTACAATTGTATATCAATATAACCCTTGTAAAACATTATTACATTTGGTCTGTGTATATTCTCATTTAAAATTTTAGCTTCAGTATTTTTCAACAACTATTTAACTAAATGAATGACAAGTCTTCTTTTATTAAATTTCCTGATTATTCATAGTAACAATAAATATATTAAATCAGATGTAAGTATTGTATTACACACTTGCAAGACAGTGAAGTTTGCAAAATGGTTCATAATAATCTTTCTTTTATTCCAAACACACTGGAAAATTCTTCCAGTTAGCACATACTAACAGACCATTTTGTGACTTAGAATAAGCATACCTCAATAAACACGTGAAGATACTAGCAGTTAATAGCATCTATTTATTTTTGTTTTTGTTTTTTTTTTCATATTTACATATCTGTGGATAACAGATGAGCCAATAAGAGAATCTCTATGCAGTTGCTTAACCCGTTAAAAATAGCAGTCAAATCTCCCTCAAATTACTCTAACTTACTGAGGAAGCCGTTATACAATTACTCATTCTGCTGGAAATAGCAGCCAAATCTCTTTCAACTTACATAACAATATGATACCTTCTACATGCATACTTTGCATGCTAGAAATATCAGCCAAATATTTCTCAAATCACATCAAGACAGTGGAGACATTTATGTGGTTCCTTAATTTGCAGAAAATACCTGTTGAACCTTCCTCAAAAAAATCTCATTGAGATAAAGACGGAGCATTTATATGGTCACTTAACTTGCTACAAACGGCACAGCAAACGGCACCTTGGGCAAGTGTCTTCTACTATAGCCTCGGGCCGACCAAAGCCTTGTGAGTGGATTTGGTAGACAGAAACTGAAAGAAGCCCATCGTATATATGTATATATATATATATGCATGTGTGTGCTTGTGTGTCTCTGTTTGTCCCCCTAGCATTGCTTGACAACTGATGCTGGTGTGTTTATGTCCCCGTTACTTAGCAGTTCGGCAAAAGAGACCGATAGAATAAGTACTGGGCTTACAAAAGAATAAGTCCCAGGGTCGAGTTGCTCGATTAAAGGCGGTGCTCCAGCATGGCCGCAGTCAAATGACTAAAACAAGTAAAAGAGAAAAGAGAGAGATATCTATATGAACCAGTGAAAAAAAGACATGATGGTAACGGCTAGAATGATTTTGTTCATGGCGCAGCACATTAAGAATCGTCCTGTGGTGAAACAACAACAACAACAACTTTGCATGCTTTTTGTTATTTTTGATGGCACTGTAATGGTTTACAAGTTAACTACTACAATCATTTAGTTGTGATTTGGCTTGTCTGACCTTTTAACTGATGTACTGTTTCTAAATCTGTATATTTTAGAAATACCTATATTATAAACATTGTCTGCTTTACAAGCAGTAATCACACAATTCTTGGTAGAGATAAAGCTAAGTTCAGTTGCATGGATACCACAGAAGTAAGAAGTCTCAGCTGCTTCAAATCTAAAATTTTCAGCTGGCATAGAAGTAATAAATCTATATAGCTTTATCTTAACATGATATAAATTCAGTTCTGTAATCAATAGTTAGAAATAGCATGACACCTAGTGGTAAGTGTGTTTGGCTTATAAACTCAGAGGTTCAATTCCTAGATCAGGCAGTGCATTATACTCTTGAGCAAGTCACTTCATTTCACCTTGATCCAATCTACTTAACAGTAGTGCTTGTACAGGTTTCTCTCCCTCTAACTGTCACAAACAAGATGTTCTGTTTTGTCAAGAGTGAAGGGGCTGGGAGGCCACCTCTGTCTGCTCATGGCTATATTAACATCCTCATCGTTATCGTCATCATTATCATCATCATCATTATCATCGTCATCATCGTCATCGTCATCATCGTCATCACTTTAACATCTATTTTTCCATGCTTTATTGTTAAGATGTGTACATTTATATATGTTGTGTGTGTACCTACATACATGCATAATACATATATACACACATATATATATATCATCATCATCATTTAATGTCCACCCTCCATTCTAGCATGGGTTGAATGGTTTGACAGGAACTGGCTAGGTAGGAGCCTGCACCAGACTTCTGTATCTGTTTTGGCATGATTTTTTTACAGTTGGATGCCCTTCCTAACACCAACCACCCAACATATATATATATATATATATATATTACATATTAATTCATAATTCACCCCAATTACTCAATAAACAGACAAAGCATTCTCTACATGTAAGCATTAGTTCTACTGCACCTTTAGATTATAACACTTTCCTATATGCATCCATGGTTGTTACAATATACGTATGTTTTTTTCATTTCCTTTTCTCCTCTATCAGCATAAATATCTTTGAAGCTAGCTAGCTTTAGTTCTTTAATTTTTAAATTTTCAATTTAACTTTTAATTTTTAGCTCTTTAATTTATATCCTTTATCCATTTAATTGTAGTTTTATCCTATATATACCCCCTTAAGCTAGGCTTCTAGTTTTAGGTATCCCTACTGACCACTGAACTAAATATTCTGTTTGACCATACCTAACCTAGAATTCTTTGCCTTTCATCCTTTCGGAGTCGATAAATTAAGTACCAGTTATGCACTGGGGTCGATGTAATCGACTTAATCCCTTTGTCTGTCCTTGTTTGTCCCCTCTATGTTAATCCCCTTGTGGGTAGTAAAGAAATATATAATTAATAGACATAAATACCTCCCTCCTCCACTTTATCAAAACCTTAATGCCTGCCTCTCACCCCTGAACTGACATTTACTGGAATCTTATCTCAATCTTTATTTTTATGTTTCTTATTTTTTGATTTTTGATTTTTGGTCTTACTATACTTTCATTCTCATTCATTCTTTCCCACACCTATTCCATTCCTTTCTTTCCTCTCTCTTTCTCCTCTCTCCTGTATCCACTCACTCACAACCCATTTCTCTCTATCTTGATGTCTGTCTTTCTCACTCTATCTACCCATGGGACCATTAACATACTAGCTAACCACTTAATCCATTACTTCAACATGAACGAATACTGCCCAGATTTACCTGGGATTATACCTAAGGGCCTATACCTTCATGGAAATATGAACCAACCTCCATACCCTCTGGGAAAAGATGATTTGTGAACTTTATTCTCCTCTCTTTATTTTTCTATCTACTTTTACTGTCTGTTCTTCTATTCTGTTCCTTATAAACTGTGAATTTCCTATCAAGAACTTTCATACATACTCACTTTGTCTCTGATGATGGAATACCCAGTGTATAGAGATTCTAGCCTATCACTTTGGATTCCCAGAAACAGCTGTAAGGCTTCAAATTCAACTTACCCTAATTAAATTATTATAAATGACTTGAGATACTCATCCTGCCTTGGTCTTTGTTGTCCTTTTTCCTCTAATATAATACATACCTGCTAACACAGAAGCCTAATATGGATCCATAGCTCCAGCCTCAGCTGTGAACTTGGAACCTAATGGATTATATATAGCACTTACTCAGCATACCTATTCATTTAGATCACCAGTGAACTAAACCCCTCATTGGAGTGGTTGGCATTAGGAAGGGCATCAAGCTGTAGAAACACTACCAGATCAGACTGGAGCCTGGTGCAGCCTCCTGGCTTCCCAGACCCCAGTTGAACCGTCCAACCCATGCTAGCATGGAAAACGGACGTTAAACGACGTTGATGATATATATGTATATATATATATACACATAGAAATACATGCTCACACACACAACACACACACACAACACACAACACACACACATACACACGGCAGGTTTTTTTCACAGCTTCAATCTAACAAATTCTCTCACAAGGCAATGGTCAGCTCAGAGAAACAGCTTGTGCCAAACAAAAGGACTAAACTTGAAACCAGACAATTGAGAAACAAACTTCTTGACCACATAGTAATACCTGTACCTATAATTGCCCCTGAATCATTACATAATTAGTGCAGCTTTCAAGCAAGTCTGTCAAATACCAACTTCATATTTTAACATGTAAAACAAAAACCAATTAGAGATATTTCCTCTATTGAACCTTTACATGTGAGAACATCTGACAAGAAATCAATCATATATGTGAAAGTGTATAAATTCTAACAAGACAATTACTCAATTGCTCTTTAGTAGCCATGGGAAATATCAGAAAATTTTGTTAGTGCTTTTAAGGGTCAGTGTTAGCTTCACAAAGTTTGGTTTTGGTACTTCACTTTCTAACTACTGACAAGAGTAACCATATTGAAATGTGATGTTAATTCTACAAGACATTGGCATAAAGTCAAACCTATGCCAATTCTTGCTCATTTCTAAACAAAGTAATTCTACCTGAAATTAATCATGAAGGTAGTTTAGAGAGACTTACAATCATTTTATATTCATCATCATTATCATGATCATCATCATAGTCATCGTCACCATCATTGTCCTCATCATTATTGTCATCATAATCATCATCATTACCATCATTATTACCATCATCATCACCATCACTATCATCATCATAATAATCATAATCATCTTCATCATCACCTTCATCATTATCATCATCATTATCAGCAGCAGCAGCAGCAGCAGTAGCAGCAGCAGCTTTCTTCCATATCAGCAGTATTGCATTCTTTCAACACTGTCACAAATTAAACACTCGATCTAGTATCACTTTTCTGCAGTTATTAATTAATTAAATTAGTTAATTAATTATTTTTTATGATGATAATGAGCCTTCACTTTCTCAGGTTATGTCAAATCATTTACTTTCTTGGCTTTGTTATATTCATATTTACCTCTATTTCACAACTCAAACCAGTGATATATATATATATATATGAAACACCGCCAGATCTGACTGGCCTGGTGCAGCCTTCGGGCTCCCCAGACCCCAGTTGAACCGTCCAACCCATGCTAGCATGGAAAACGGACGCTAAATGATGATGATGATGATGATGATGATGATATATATCATCAGTAGCAGCATCATTTAACATCCATGTTCCATGTCCTGTTAGGGGTTCTATTAGGAAACAGGTGAGGTTGACAACAGGAAAAATATCCAGTAGTAGAAAATGTCTTTCAATGAATTCCGTTTGATCCACAAAAGCTTGCATATGCATATATATACATATAAGCACATATATACATATATGTGCATATGTATTCATGTATGTATGTATGTATGTCTAATATTATGTATAGATAGATATATATATATATTGTTTATTTATATACTATATCATCATCATCATCATCATCATCATCATTTAACGTCCATCTTCCATGTTGGCATGGATCGATTATATATACATTTACATATACGCATGTATATATATGTACATCATATATATATATATTATATATATATATATATATATACATCATCATCATCATCATACATCCATTGTCCATGCTGGCTTACATTGGATGGATTGACCAGGCTGGCACACTGGAAGGCTGCACCAGATTCCAGTCTGATTTTGCATGGTTTTCTATGGCTGGATGCCATTCCTAACTTGCCAACCACTCTGAGAGTGTAGTGGGTGCTTTCATATGCCACCAGCACAGCTGCCGTTTGCATGACACTGGGGTACTTTTACATGCCACCGGTACAGGTGCCAATTTGTGTGACACCGATATCTGTCACGACTGCAATTTTGTTCAGCTTGATGGGGCTTCTCAAGCATGTCTAAATGCTAAAGGTCTCAATCATTACCTTTGTGGGGTCCAACACTTGAAAGGAACTCGGCCACTTTGCTTCTGTGAGGCCCAATGCTTGAAGGGTGTTCTTTACATGCCACCAGCATTTATATCATATACTTATATATATATATATGTATCTGTATACGTATATGTATATATCATATATATGTGTGTATATATATATATATATTAATACATGCATATATATTAATACATACATATACATGTGCATATATATATATATACATATATACACACACACACACATACATACACATACATATGTATTCAAACAAACTTTCTGGATTAAATCAAAATATTGAGTCTGTTATAAAGTACAGTAGTTGTTGTTTAACCCTTGGATCTATGATCAAAAGGTGCTCCAGCAATGACAATCCCACCATTTTAGAAGTAATTAGGACTATATTACTAAATAAATTTTTCTCTTTCTTTACTTCAGTCAGCAGGGTGGGATTGGGGTTGGATCTTGACAAATCATTTTAACCATGCCTGCCTGATTGATGGGCATTAAATGATAATCATGATGATGAGTGGGTGGAAGAGGTATATATATATATCATCATCATCATCAGATACTACACTTTGATATATATATATATATATATATAGAGAGAGAGAGAGAGAGAGAGCCATATAAGAATCCATAAGTTAGAAAAATATGCACTTATTTGTAAAGAAGGTATATTGATCAAAGTATACCATATCTTCTATTATTGTCAACTCTGAAGAGTGAAGGGTTACATAATCCAGCTGTTATCTAACATCCATGAATCCCCAGTGCAGAACCAGATGGTAAAATCAACCATAATGGGCATATAATATTGTTCATTTCGATGAATATATATATATTGAGATGGATGGATGGGTGGGTGTGTGGATGGATGGATGGATGGATGGATGGCTTCAAAAATAACTGAGCAATACATTTACTAAAAACAATAACAACAGAATATTTCAAATAGAAAACCGAAAATATTTGATATGAATATACACTAACTTCATAAAGATATTTAAAGTTGTTAACTAGAATGGATATTATAAGAGCAAAAAAAAATCAGTTTTCTTGTCCACAAGGAACAAAGCAAAACATGAAAATCCAATATAGTATTGAGATGTTATTTTTTTTGTTTGTTTTGTTTGTTTATTTGTTTGTTAGCTAGTTTGTTTGTTTTTTGTAATTGTTGTTGTTTTCAGTTGCAGAAATGATGTTTCTAATGGATTTAAATGAAAATTATTTCCACATGCTAAGTTTTACAGGAAATCATAGTTTATATCTCAGTGGCTCAACCTGCTTGAATACTGAAATAACATGGTTAACAGCTCACTTCCATATATAATGCATTAATTATAAAAGTGTGAATGTGTGTGTGTGTGTGTATATATATATATTATATATATATATACACACGCACACATATATATACATGCACACACACATACATTATGTATATTTTCCTGAGGAACCACAGCAGATGTATGCTCAGATAAATTATGTTGCCAGCGAGAATGCGTTTGTGAAAATGCTGACACTGCAAGCTTTTTTGAAAGCTTTCTGTTTCCATTGTCAAACTATTACTTTAGTGAGGTCTGCAAACCATTTGTTGATCTGCTCTATGCTTGCTATTTACTGCTATATAATCAGATTTAGAAAGAAGCAAAAAAAAAAAAAGGAAATAACAAGAAATGTGCTCCAGTGAACTGGTTGCTATGGAGAAGATTTGCACTATTCCTATCCTATGATCAAAACTATTCAACTTCTTTATCCAGGATATTTTCTTCATATTTTAGTTTGTGGAATCGTTGTCAGTAAATTTTTCTGTTTCATTTGACTATTTAATTTGATAAATGTATTACACTATTGTCATAACTAATAACCAGCCTTTTCTTAAATTTATATTGTAGGTCACCTGAGAAACGCATGTGTATGCAAAGCTATATATACGTTGTGTGTCTGTATGCTTATAACTTTATACACACACACAAACATATGTATGTATGTATGTATGTATGTATGTATGTATGTATGTATGTATGTATAGATCTAGATATAGGTATATATTTTAGACACATACATGCAAGCAAAAACACTCCCACACATATACACAGAGACACATACACAGAAGCATACATACATTTGTAAATTTGTCAGCAGATCAACATGTTGATGAAGCAAAATTTAATGACCATAATCTTTATATATGTATAAACATGCATACATATATATATATATATATATATATATCTGCACCATGCCACACAAGCGGGAGAATCCAGTCATGGCTGTCAGACAATATATATATATATATTCACCATTGCTGCGTAAAGATCTGGAAAAGGAGTAGTGCAGTACTTTATTTAATCTAGTCCTGTGATCTGTTACTCTGAACTTTCAGCCATGTCTTGTCATTGGTTGTATCTTTCAGTTGTGTCTTACCACTTGTACAGGCAAGAGATAGGCTAAAAGACACACCACAGTACAATCCTACACTCGATGGATACTCAAATACAGTCTCACATACACATGCACATATTCGAACATTCTCAGACCCACACATGTGCACTCACAGGCACATACCTAAGTACAAACACATGTTGATGTGGTCAGGGATTGAGAAAAAGGGAGTAGTTCAATACATGCATAAGCACTCCTATCCAGCAAGAGATACACATATACATGTAAAAGTTTTTATATGTATTTTTCGTCTTCAGTCACGCTTCCACCATTAAAGTGGTGTAACATGTCTTTCTTGCTTAGTTTGACTTGTCTAAAGAACGGTTGCACGCCAGGAAAATTCATGTGTAACAGTTCACTGAACCAGACAGAAAAATTTAGCATCAACAACAAGTAAAGAAACTTTCTGATCAACTAAAACATACTTATGTTTTTACTACCCACAAGAGGCTACACGCAGAGGGGACAAACAAGGACAGACAAATGGATTAAGTCGAGTATATCGACCCCAGTGCGTAACTGGTACTTAATATATCGACCCCGAAAGGATGAAAGGCAAAGTCGACCTTGGCAGAATTTGAACTCAGAACGTAACAGCAGACGAAATACCGCAAAGCATTTTCGCCCGCCGTGCTAACGTTTCTGCCAGCTTGCTGCCTTACAACTAAAACATACCATCTGCCTATATTCTTTTATGAACCCTTAAAAATTACATTACATAAAAGCTGCACACTCAGTTACAAAGTTCTAAACGCTGAATTAAGCTTAGAACTTTGATATTTACATATTCAAAGAAAAGGATTAAATCCAATAAAATCAACAATAACTAAGACTAGCATCACATCTACTGACCAAAAGACTCTTTCTACTTATCTACATTCTTTTGTGCACCTAAAAAACAATCCTATGATCTGAAGCTGATACACCTAAATATACACACCTGTTTACACACATGAATAAATTTTGATCAAAACATAATCCCAAATTTAATTAATAAAAAATTTCTCCTTAACATCTTTCTGTCACAACCTACTCTACAACCTAATTACCATTCAACAGAACACCACCTATTCAGGGAAAAAATTACCTGAACAGTGACTATATAAAGCCAAGGTCAAATTTAGTGCATCACAGTCCGATGGTTTAACAGATCAAAATTTCAAAGTCATTGTCACTACTATTCTTGTTAAAGAATTTTATGTGTGTGTGTGTGTGTTTGGTCTGATCAATAAGTATCATGACTGTTGTCATAGCAACGAAGCTAAAGCATGCAGAATAAAGTTGCTCAGCACAGATTGATCTTGAACTCTATTGTGCATGTGCACTAAGTTTTAACGTACTAGCTTGCTTCCACTGTTTACAGCAGTGCTTGGAAGGAAGGTGTGTAATGTGTGGTCATTGCATTAAACGTGACAGAAAGCTGAGTAGCGAATCTTGCCAAAAGCTTCGGGATACCTGCTCAGAAGCCTATGCAAAGTTTTCATCATTCTCGACACAATCAAGGTCTTGTGCAACTGAAACCCGAGTGTCTCTGTGGTCAGCTGAAAGCAGTTTTGGCACAAACTTGGCAGACACGCGTCCCATACCCAATTACATGCTCTGATAGCTCACAGGTGGTGATTCGACGATTTCCCCTCACAGCTGCACATGCATCTGCAATGCTTTTCTCTGTTCTGCTGGTTGCAAGTCTCCCAGAACGTTCGTCAATATCGACCATCTTGGAAAAGTCTGAAACACTCGTACACTTGTATGTGGCTCATCCACCCTTCTCCATACACTTTCTGCAACTTTGTGTAGGCCTCTGAGTAGGTATCACCATGATAACTTTCTCTGTCATGATCAATGCTATACACCTTCCTTCCAAGCACTGCTGTAAACAGCGGATGCAAGCTAGAACGTTAAAACTTAGTGCACATGCACAACAGAGATGAAGGTGGCTTCGCTTTGCATGCTTTAGCTTCATTAATATGGCAACAGTCTGGATACTTATTGATCAGACTTCGTATATATACATATATATATGTGTGTGTATATATATATATATA
Source organism: Octopus sinensis (assembly GCF_006345805.1). Lineage (NCBI taxonomy): Eukaryota > Metazoa > Mollusca > Cephalopoda > Octopoda > Octopodidae > Octopus > Octopus sinensis. The sequence continues at coordinate 36,786,017 of NC_043002.1, read as the reverse complement.
TATATATATATATATATATATATATATATATATATACATATATATATATATATACACGCACACACACACACAGATAATATCTGTGTTGCTGTTCATATATAATTATTTTTTCTCAAAGCCATATTCTTTGTATCGTTGGATATAAAAAGATTAAACCTATAGAAAATTGAAATTGTCATATATCTGTGTTTGTATATATACAAAGATATATATATATATATATATATATATGTATATATTATATATATATACATATATTATAATATATATTACATATGTATTACATGTGTGTACATGTACATGTGTGTGTACAGGCTTTTAAAATTTTTTTATTTATTTCTTCATTGGCATTATTAACATTCATTGATATCACTATCTAAGTTATGAATCGAAGGAAATTTTCTTTTAATATTTCAATGTAATGGATTAACACACACACACACACACACATACACAAACACGCGTGTGCGTGCATACATGTATCTGTGCATGCAAAACTATTGATTGAATATTGTGTTAATATTGTTAATAACAGTGTTTTTAATATTAGCTGTATAATATTGTATAATGTGAAAAAAAAGATACTCGTATAAAATTGTTCAATATTATATCAAATCATTAACTGAAAAAATACTTTAACTAAATGTTATTTATTTCTCTTTTTCATTTTCATTATTTTATTTATTCTTCCATTTATTCTCTTGTCATTTTTCTTGTCTTTTTTTTATTACCATGTTTATCTAAACTGTTCTTTTGATGAATGATTATATTGTGACATTCAGAAATATTTCTAGTAGAAATTGTAATATTTTTTTATTATTATGATTACTAACAACACATCTATTGTTTTCTTTCTTTTTACTCTTCAGCATAATTTTGTTTTAGGTTTTTTGTTTGTTTGTTTTTACAAAAGTTCATGGTAAACATTTCAATAATTATAAATAAAACATTATTATTTCTAGTATAAGCATTAAGCCACAAACACTGGATGGAGGAAAAGTCAACTTACTTGACCTCAATATTTGACTGGTACATGTTTTATTGATTTTCAACAGGTTTTTGTCATTTAATTTTTCAAGATTTGGATTCAGATAATTGGATTCAAAGTCCACAGTGCAACAACAAATCAAAACAACACTGAAACATTATAAGAGATAAAGAATATTAAGTTTAAATACTCTGTCAACTGAGACATGTATTTTTCTGGAGGTGATAACTTTCTTTCTATCTGTTTGCTGAGCCTTAACACAGGGTAGACTGCAGGAAATTTAAGATTGTAGAAAACACAGATTTTAATGACAATGAGAACCCAGAGCAATCAGAGCTGTTCCAGGTGAAATTTGGTCTGAGATTTAGTAATGGTTAAGCTGAAAGAGGAAAGGTTGCACACATGCCTGGTGGGGTAGGGAGGAAATTACTCTTAGAGACCAGAGATCTAGACTGAATTCTTGCAGCAGAGTGGGCTATACTAAAGGTACTCCAAAAGAGAAAAACAGGTATCTAAAGACTCAGAAAGGCTAAAAATATATTTCATCAAAGACACTTAGAGCCAGGTTGGTAATGTTAAGTCAAGCAAAGAATAAAGTGTAACACTGTGATAAAGAAGGCTTTAACATAATTCTGTAAGCTAATGAAATGCTTATAATACAATGCTGCAGTCCATCCATCTAAGAATAGATACCTTGTGTTACCTATATATAGATAAGATAAAATAGATAGACTGGACTGACAAGAGTTAAATACATTGGCTGTAGACACTGCACAGCAATAGTGACAAGATACAAACCATTAATCCATCAGATGGAAATTCAACACTCAATTCAGTTATATGTAGCTGTCAAGGGAAAGAGTTTCAAAAAATATCTCCTGGACATGTATTTATGCTGTAGTTAAAATAACACTAAGGCTAAATTCTTTATTCTAAAATCAGAATATTTTTAAGTAAGCCAATTATTTTTAATTCAAAATACTATGTTTAAGATATCTAAGTAGATATTTCCTAAAACCACAAAGTGATTATTTTAAGGTCAAAAGATTAATCATGTTGTTAAAATGAAAACTTCCATATTAGTATATCTTTTTTTTTGTTGCAAAAGTGTTTTTCAGTCAGAGGTAAGGATAGTAAAGCGTCCATCTTACAGTTAACTCTAACCTTAAATACAATCATTAAATTGTGCACCTGAAGGGAAATACTTATCACCAAAATTCAGGAAGTTGTTGATATTTTTTCGTAACTTTTAGACAGTTTGAAAAAAACAGCATTTAAATTCATTGTTTTTTTTTTATAAAATGAACACTGAATCATTGTGGATGGATGGGTAACACACAAACAAACACAAATATACTATAGTATGTACACCTTCACCAAATGAAAGCATTTCATATCAATAGGTATTAATTACCAGGCTTTGTTAATGGTAAGAGATAAATGTTTACAATACTTTCCACCTCAAAAACTTTCACTTAACAAAAATAAGTAGAAAAGTCAAAACAGCTGGTGACAATTCAGTTTCCATTCGCCACTCATCTATTTCTATAACTTCTTCCCTCCCTCCTCATCCTATCTTTCTTGATTCTTTTTCTTCCTTCTCTTCCACTCCTTGTTTCATCTCCTTTGTAGAGTTCTAATGATTTTACCCAAAGATGAAATTAAGAATATAGAAACACTTCAGACTATTATTGATAATTTAGGAACTAAGAAAGAAGAAAATATTTCATTCTGAAGTAATTAGGCAACATTGATTGGAAGTCAATGAGATGATCAAAATCTTTAGTTCATACTCTTTCCACTTCTCTCACCCTCTTAATGTGTAACTTCTCTCTCTCTCCCTCCCTCCGTCTCTCTCTCTCTCAAACATATATATATAGGTATATGAGATTCAGTTCAGTGTTACCCTGTGTATTAGAAGAGTGCACTTAGCTGTGTGTGTAGCTTAATTCACTTGATTGCTAAGAATATGCACCTGATGTAATCATTCTACCTGCCCTAAATTTTATACCCTACCCAATTTGAATCTAAAAAGCTTTGAATAACTTAGGGCTTTGGTAAAGGAAATTTGCCCAAGATGTCCTGCAATGAGATCCAACCAGCAATCTTATGACTATGAAGCAAGCATCTTAACTAGTTAGACATACTTGCAGCTACATATATGTATATATATATATTTGTGTAAATATATATATATATATAAAATTTAAAATAATAAGGGATGTATTTTCCTTGTTTGCAAGA
>NC_043002.1:36767785-36780285 GCF_006345805.1 Octopus sinensis | reverse complement strand
TCATACAGACACAAATTCACACAAACTTTCAAATTTCTCTTTCAGCTTGTTTTATTGATTATTGACCTGTGTTAGCATTTGATTGTTTGATAGTGTTTCAAAATTAACCAATATATATAAAATACAACCAATGAAAATAAACAAATGAATAAATGAATGATTCTGTTTCTTATTTTCAGTTTTTTCAATATTTACATGATTATGCCAGAGCCGGCAGAGTGACGGTTGAAATGCATTGTGGCATTTAGCTTCTTACCGTTTATACCTTTTATAATGTAACATCCTGCTGAGGTCAACTTTGCCTTTGATCCATGTAGGGGTGGGGGGGATAAAAGAAGTACCAGTCATACACTGGCTCTGATCTAATCGGTTTTAACCATCCCTCACTTTTGAGTCTTTGTTCTTTTGTAACAAGTCAATAATATTTATGTAATTTTTTTTATTGAAGATCCTTGAAAGCTAGTATATTTGGCAAGGTGGGGCAGTTGTTTTTTATTCTTTCAGCTTTCTTTTCTTATTTCTTCCTTCGTCTGTTCTTCCTTTGTCTGTTTTTCTTCCCATGTATTTTCTGTGTTACTTGATTTTCTTTTTTCTTTGTTTTAATTATAGTCTTGTTGTTTTGTTTTTCTCAAGTTTTTCCTTTATCATTTTATTCTTCTTTTTAAAAAATATTCCTTTTATCTTCCTTGTTTCTAGTTAATTCTTTATCTTTTGTCCTTTTTTCCTGTTTTATTTTATTTTTTGTCTTCTACTGTTGCTCCTATTCTTTGTCATATTACTTTTTTTCTCTCCTTCCCATTCTCTTTCCTCTTCTTCTGCTAAGCAGCCTGTTATATATATAAATATATATTTACAATGCAATAATAATTTTCCATTTTTGACATTCTTTTCCCACAGGTAAAAAATAAAAAGAAGGTAAAATTTTTGATTAACTGTGCCTAAAAGACAAAATACACTACAACTATTAAACATACAACAGTTACCCCCTACCCAACAACCAACACCACTACTCTAATTATTGCCGATACTAACATCATTACTATTGGAAATTAATTAGTAAATAAGGGACTTCCTATTTAGTCATTTGAGCCGCTAGAAATAATAGCTAAAATCTTTCTCAAATCACACCCTAACATTAAAAACAACAAAACATATTAAAAATGTTATCCTAGGTAAATTATGTTTGAGAAAAAGATAGGTTGGTCAAAGTTTGAATGCCTCTGATCATTGGTTCCCTAGATCAGAACTAACTTGATGGTTACGACAAAAGAATAGCAAAATCTACCTGAAACTACTTAGATTTATACAGTAAAAGTGATAAGGAGTTCGTTTTAATGGAATGTACTAGGGCATTATTAAAAAGAAGATTAAAAATATACAAATAACATAAAATGGATTAAAGAATCTACCATTTAAAATTTAAGAAATTTTTTGCTTTAAGAAGGGTATCCAGTCATAGAAACCAATCCTGCAGCTTAATGGATCCTGTCAAACTGTCCAACCCATGTCAGCATCGAAATTGGATATTAAATTAAGGTGATGAAGATGACACTCCTAGATATATAGATAAAGATATTTGTGCATGCGAGTGTGAGTGAGTGTGTGTGTGTGTGTGTGAGGGTGTGTGTGAGTGAGTGTGTGAGTGTAAAATGGTTCACATTAAGAAGAGCATCCAGTCAGAAACCATGACAAAACTGAGACAAGATATCAACCTCAGATCCATTGCAGCTTGTCTAACCAATTAACCCGTTCCAGCATGAAAACTAGACATAAGATTGATGATGATGAGGATGAGGAGGAGGATATATATATGTATCATCATCATCGTTTAACATCCATTTTCCATGCTAGCATGGATTGGATGGTTTGACCGGGCTATGGGATGCCAGGAGGCTGCACCAGGCTCCAGTCTGATCTGGCAGTGTTTCTACAGCTGGTTGCCCATCCTAATATATATATATATATATATATATATATATATACACACCTATAGCACATATGTAAATAGATGTGATATAACTGGAATATATGTATATTATTTCTGAATATTTACCTTTCTATGACAAGAATATTGCTTCACCAGAATTTAACACCAAGGAATAACTTAACCTAATTTGTATTTTGGTGGGAGAAAATTTCAATTAGACGTTGGCTATTTTCTACTATATTTCTGTTATAGAGTCCCACTGTAATTGTCAGCATTAAATATTTATTAACCACTCCTTTCATAATTTGCAAGTTTTCTTTTCTGAAAATACTGCAGTACATAGTTTTAATATAGAAAAATAGCTTATAAACAGAAACATGCACAAACAACTGTGCTTGTGTATGTATATATTTCTGTATGTGTGTGTGTGTGCGCGCACGCACAGGTGCGTCAACACATACATACATACTTACATGCATACTTATATACACACGCATGCACACACACACACACATATATATATAAATGTATATATCCTTGGGTTATTTTAATACAAGATTAAGAGTGACAATGGAACTTTTAACTGAGGAGATGACTCTAACCTGCAAGTCAAATTTATCATAAGGTACAAGTTAGCTGGGACTTAGGAAAATGGACATTAAATGATGATGATGATGATGATGATGATGATGATATACATATATATATATATATATATATATAATATGTGACAAATATTCAGTAGCCATGATAAAATTCCGAGTTTTGGATGTCAGGGCAGAAACCCACGCCACCATCTCTTCAGTTATCTGGCCATCGACATCCATAACTCAGAGTTTTATCATGGCTACCAAATAATTTTCACATATTATATTTACAGATAAATTCCTCAATTTACACTATCATTGTCATCATCATCATCATCATCAACAGTCTTATGTCTGCTTTCTATACCAGCATGGCTTGCACTGAACTTTTACTTTTGTGGGTAATATTTTATGGATGGAGGCTCTCCTAATGCCAACCCATTAAATTATCTATGTAGGTATACAATATGGCTATTCTAAAAACAAGCCACACATTTTGATACCATCACATATTCATTAGACAATTTTGGCAAAGTTCAGGTAATTATAAACATTTAAGCCAAATCACCACTGAATAATTTCATTCCTTTCACTAGGGGCCTTGCAAAGTATCATGGACTCTACCCTTACTACTCTGGTTAAGCCATTAAAAATACATACATGTATGTTAATTTGTATCCAGCCATCTTCTTTGTCCACTATTCTTGGCATGGTTGTGGATGAAGAGCCCTCAGGTGTCTCCTCTATAGGGTCTCATCAGAAGCAGCCATCATTAGATTTTCCAGCTGGATTCCTAAGCATGGCCAACTGAGATTATGGATCTTAGCCAACCATCTTCTTGGTCTGCTCCTGGGTCTCCTGCCAGTTGGCTCAACTTGAAGAATCTGTATACATTTAAAAATAATAATCTATTTCGGGGTTGCTAGTATTATCTGCCATAGTTTATTACTTATGTAGTTTTTAAAGGAAATATTTAGAGACCCATTATGTTGTTGTTTAGTCCCAGGCAAGCTATAATAGTGTAGATGTATGATCAAAAGCATTCCAGCAATGACCATCCTGAATTATATATTTGTATATATTTTTATAGCAGAAATGTATTTAACATACATATATATATCGCATGACAGTTCTCAGCATGGTTAAGTTTAATATAATGCAATTAGTAATTAAGATTTCAAGTGGCTAGAGGCTTTTTCATGAACTTAGGCAGTAGTTAAATAATATATAGTGCTATATATATATAGTATGTGTATATATATATATATATATAGATATATATATATATATATATATATATATATATATTATATATATATATATATATACACTATGTATGAGTATATATATGTGTGGGGGTGTATGTATGTATATATATACATGAGATCACAGGATCAACCAGACTATTGCATGTTATATATCACTGGTCACAATGTGCTTTGAATTGTTTTAGCTTTCAAATAGTGCCACCTCATTTGCTAGATGAGCCAATGAACACTCCCCCTGATCAGAAGGCTAGTTTTTCACGGGATTATGCAATTAAAAGTGAGTGCACAAGAGCAATGGGGAAGTGTTTTGTGCAAGAACACAACACACCGCTTTTTCCAGGGATCTGCCACTTATGAGTGCAACACTCTAACCACTAGGTCACACACCTTCAACACATATATATACACATACATGTACATACATATATACACATATACATTTATATATATCTATATGTTTACTGCACCAGGCTCCAGATAAGACTGGAGCCTGGTGCAGCCTTCTGGCTTCCCAGATCCCCGGTCGAACCGTCCAACCCATGCTAGCATGGAGAACGGACGTTAAACGATGACGATGATGATGATGTATATATATATAAATATATACATATTCAATTAGAAGTTATGTTAGCCTCATCAAGGGATGGTGTCAGCCAAGGAAATACTGGCTCACTACCTATTATTTTGGAAGAATTGATTTCCTTAAAATTATAGGTATATATGTAAAAACATATAGTGTATATTCATATAAAAGAAGAAAGAGAAGGGTAAAGGGTATATTTTTTCCCCTTTGAAGATATTATGCTCAGGGCATATGAATTTAATATTTAATTAATTCACTGAGTTTTAATTGAACCAGCTTTAAGGAAGGGTGTTTGATTTGTTGTTAATAATAAACAATTATTAACTTCCCAATCTCCATTTTCTTTTTCTTCTTTTATATAAATGTGTGTGTGTGTGTGCAGAGGTGGACCAAAGTGGATGCCTGAGGGGCGCATGCCCCCACCCTGCTAAAGAAAAGAAGTGTGCCCTTCTAAATAATGTTATTACTTGTAATTTTATTTAATAGTTGTGCCCTTCTGACCTTCCTTTGAAAAATTCCAGGGACTGCACTTGGTGTGTGTGTGTGTGGAGGCATATTACTTAGTGGTTAGGGTGTTACACTCATGATTGTAAGATTGTGGTTTTGATTCCTGGACCAGATCAGATGATACATTGTGTTCTTGAGCAAAACACTTCATTTCGTATTGCTCTAGTCTACTCATCTGGCAGTGCCAAAGTTACTTCCATACTATTATTTCATGCAAATATCAAGAAGTTTGGACACAATAATCTTCCATGGATTTATATCATAATCATGGAACATTGCAATTTCAAACTTGCAATTTCAAACATTGCAAACTTCAACAAAGGCCAGTTTAAGACTACTTTGTAATATAGTTTCATGGCACTACCCAGAAGTTTGGACAGAACGGTCTTCTGTGGATTTTTGTAATGTCTGTTGATGCTTGTCCTTGCTTCAACAACTACATCACAATTCTGCATTCACATATAAATACATATATATATAATAAAAGTCAAATTTTCTTGATTTTTAGGAAGCGTTTTAATTTTATATTTTACATTGTAACATATACATAGCATAATAATATAGTCATATAAACAAAGATGTTATAGTAAAATATTAATTTAGCTCCGTATAATTTTAGTATCTACAGACAATTGAGGCTTCAGTTTTCTCCACTTCAGTTTCAGCTAGGCTCAACGATGGCCATTTGAAATGGCAATATTGATCTAGTATGTTTTTTTTCAAATCTTCATTGTGTGCTTGAACAACCTTCAAAGTCTAGTCAGAAGATAGTTTTAACCTACTATATAATCACATTTAATATTGATTAATTTTTATCCAATAATTATTACGGCAAGGTATATCTTGTGTATATCTATACATATATACATGAATGTTTTTTTATATCAAGTTATATATATATAAACAAGTTAACATTAAACTGAAGGATTCCTTATTGCTTTTTTACAAGGAAAAGGTTGACATTCAACCTTTCCTTGTAAAAACTAATATATATATATATATATATATATATATATATATATAATATATATATATATATATGTATGTATATGTGTGTGTATATATGTGTGTGCATGTATATATATATATATATATATGTATGTATGTATATATACATGTACACACACCCATAGACACATACATACACACATACTTGTATATATATATGTATGTATATATATATATATATATATATATATATTATATATATATATATATATATATATATGTATGTATATGCATTTAAATGTCTTAGATATTTTTTTAAGTTAAGACAATGCAAGTTATGAATATTAATAAAACAGGTTGAGAATTTTATTACCTAGTATTTCAGTACCTTAGGCTTAGGGTCTCTTCTTCAGAAAATTTACTGAGGAAAGATGTTGATAGCTAATATCTTAAAATAGAAATATTGAAATACCAGGTAATAAGACTAACCACCCAACTGTATTATTAATTTTTTATAACTTGTTTTGGTTTTGAAAGCAAATATTTAAAACATTTAGATATATATATAAAAATGTATCAGACAATGCTTCATAAAAACTACACTACTATAAATATATATATATATGTATGTATGCATATATATTTATACGCACACATATATGTATATGTATAGCTGTATTTAAATTCATATAAGTATATAGATTTACGACAATCACACATATATATATTTTGTTTAATATTATTCATTAAATTCAAGTGGTGTTTCACCAAAATGCTACATCCTACATCCATCTTTCAATATTTCTGTACTTCTATAAAACACAAGTTGGTATTTTTGTCTTTTTTGCACAGTATAATTTCTTCTTCAACCCTCAAGCTTTTTTAGAGTGAGCGCGATTATCAACCCTGGCCATTTTGTGTGCCATTTTGATTCCCTTTTTTTATCTAAACATTTTTTCCAAGTTTTTGGCTCTTACAACCTTAGTGCATGACACACGGTTTATCCTCACAGCGCTGCTGCGTAGATGACCATACAATCCTGACGAGAAAAGTCAGTACTCAAGATATATTTTAATATATACATATATGAGCAAAATATTGTTTTTTGATATATATTTTTATTTCTCCTTCTCTACCTGTCCCATGATATGAGCCTGACTTTTCCCTGAAAAATATAACAAATGTTCATTTGCTAACATGTCCTGTAAAATTTATCTAAAAAAAAGTATTATGCTTCTAAAGCAACATCTTAGCTATTAAATTTACAGTGCATTTTATCCATTTAGTTCTAGAATAATTTTAAATAATCTTAAATCATCTTAAATTTTTACCTGAGATTTTTCAATTGAGGAAAAAAAAATTTGTAAATATATTTAAAGTATATAAACATTAAACAGTGTTTAAAAACATTAATATAATTATTTATATTTAAAAAATACATTATCAATTTGAGAAGGCATTTGCAAAAACTCAAAACTGTCAGTACAATTCATAATTTAGTATTTATTGTTTAAGTGTAAATTTCTTAAAATTTTGCGGTGAGATTTATTTTATTTTATTACCATTTACTCTTTCTTTCCTTAAATGATTTAACCATATATATATATATATATATATATATATATATATATATATACATATGCTTTTATAATGAACATGAGAAAAGTACTCTATACATGGTGTAGAGTATAATTATACTTATTTCTTTTGTACCATTTACCATTCATCCTAGCACATACAAGCAGACAACATGAGAAACTGTAATATTAAAAATGTTTTTTTATCCCAAATGATACAAAATACTCTTTATTTCACTGGATAATACAGACCACATGAGTCACTCGTAATTACTGATAGTACCTGACAGAAATTACCAAAAAATTAAGAGGAAACAGCTTTGCTTGAATTGATAACACTGTGGAACACGATTTTTGTCCTTGTGTAGCAACTGTTATTTCTTATTTGCTTATACCTATAAAGTATGAAAATGACTATTTCCTTCAAACTTTGCTTTTGTTATGATATTTATTTAAACATCAAAGAATCTCTCTGCACATGACTGTGATGCTCCACAACAACTCCTGTTTATGATCAGAGATGCACATATAGTCAGTCACTAAGAGGTATGCTCAAGCAATTGACAAGCAAATCTGTGGTACTGAGCAGAATATTTGCTATAACAACATTACTGCTTCAGCAACTCAACACTGAATCTGTCTGAAATGTAATGGAAAAAGGTCAGTTTCAAAACATTGACATCCAAGTCACAAAAGCAAAGTTTGAAGGGAATAGTAGTCATTTCCTTTGATTTCTTGATAGAAGCAAATAGGAAATAACTCTTTCTGATCAAAGTAAAAGATAATAATTTTGTTACATAGTGTAATTGAAATTCTGGGAACACAAAATGTTTCTACTTCACATTATTGCACAATCAAATGAAATAAATTTTGTTCAAGTTGATATATTTTTTCGTGTAGGTTCCATGATAACTCTTATGTCACACAGTGCATATAAGAATAGGCTTTTCATGATAGAGTAACTGTACTAGTTTGTAGGAGTTAATACTGTGTCTTGATTTTACATGTCATATTGCTCTGTCATAAACATATAGTCTGTAGGTTAAGCCAGCTTACAGTTCAAAATCTGCTTGAACAGAAATATGCTTGAAGAGTTGACCATTAATTTTCTTTACATGGAAACATGAGAAGGTTTCTTCCGCCTTGTTCCAAATACAATCAGGTATATTTGATATCTTGAGTCTTTTTAAGTTACACATAGATGACAACAGCAACTACCATGAGTATTATATTCCTTTGTCTTTGCAATGATATTCCATTTTATCATGCAGTTGCTTTCTCTTCAATCCTTCAAAATACAAAAGATATTTTAAAAGTGATGTTACATTGCATTGATTTCTGGATCTAAATGAATGAGTGTTCTGTGTGAATCTATGCTTAAATGTGTATTTGATCAACCCAATGTACATTTTTATTGAATCATCAATCAATTCTATGTTAGATTCTTTTGACAATTATTTTCTAAATGAAAGATATCTAGCTGTGTCTCTGCAATTTCATTGTTGTTTGTTTGATTTATAGATTTTTGGTTATGGATAGAGATGTTACCTATCAAATATAACTAATCTTAAAAGATATTTTGTTATATTTGTATAAATTTGAGCAATACATACTGATTTGTATGAAGGCCTGGCTACTTTTTTTAGATACAGTGAATCTATGGAGGGGATTAATCCTATGGACTGATCTTTGTGTCTCAACTTAATGTTGAAACTGCTGCTAGCAAGGCGCTTATTGTAGTTTGGAACTAATTTGTTGAATATTTCTCTGATGACAGTTTAGATATGTGTCTGCTTATGCAATCTGTAATGTGCTATCTGTAATGATCATAGGCAGGTGATGGTAGAAGCTCCTATTTATATATATATGTATGTATATATATATATATATATATATATATATATATTGTTTCGTCATTAGGCTCACAGCAGAGATTGAGTTTAGTGTTGCATCTAAGAAATTTACTATCTTCAAGTTTATATTCATCACAATTTTCAAAGGAAACATTTTAAACGTTTTGATTAATGTTTTCTGAGTTCCTCTACATAATGTTCACTCATGTTGTAGGTTATTACAAGTCTGTCATCTTTGTAAAATTCTATGTTTGTAGATCTAGCTCTGCTTCTCATTGTATGTAGTATATATCTTCCAGTCAAATCCGAAATTTCCACTTCATCATAGCATCAAAAAGTTCATACCTATGTTTCATAACGTAGAAACAATTGTTATAAAATAACAATGGTTTTCTCATCCATTATAATATTGATATTGGCATTGGTTATGGTACTCTAAGTTATTTTCACAAATTCAGTAATCTTTTAAAGATGGATGGGTTTAATTCCATAACACTTAATTGGGGAATCTGCAGTTCAGTTAATCTTTTGACATTATCAAACCACCTGACAATGGTGCTGCTACAATTTCTTTACATTAAGTTTGTTGTATGTCCTACTTTTTGTATCTTGTGTGCATGCACACAGACACACACACATTGGATTATTTTGATTAGCTATGAAGTGGCAATGGATTCAAGTTTGTTTCTTTTATATATATAAATACAAAGACACATATACGTATGAATAACAAAGTTGTAGCACTCCTGCCACTTAATGAAGGTACCATGGAGGTCTTCCAAAATGGTGTTCAGGACCCTTGCCACAGCTTCCTTCATCTCCAACTTGCAGGGGGAGCAAGTTCTGGACTGTAGGGAGGTTGAGGGACAGTTTTGATGCCCAGTTCTGTCAATTAATAGGTTATCACAATGGAAATGTGGACTGGTGCATAGTCCTGGTGTAGGTGCTCTGCTCTTTTGCATCAAAATTTCATCCTGAATTCCCTCAAAACCTCCACAATGTACTCTTTGTTGACTGTCTGGCCAGAGGGAACCCAGTGAATGATGCCCTTGTTATTATAAAAGAATATCATCATGAGCTTCTCAGTGGACTTCCTTTGCCTGGCCTCTTGTGCCAGTGAAAAACAGAGGGTCAGCTCGTATAAATTTATCCATAAGCAGACTGGAGCATTTCATAAGTTTCTCTTGCATTTTTGTTCAGCTTAACACAAAACTTCATTGCACAGTGAGTTTCCCAATCATCTTCTCGCCCTGATGACATTCTGCAAACTAGTCTGCTGCGACAAGTAGTGTTTAGTAGGGTGTGTTCAAAGTGCAGTCACAGCATATCTCCTTCAACCTGGAATAACAGAAGTTGGTGGCTCAACATATTAGATGTATTGTAATGATATACTAAGATTGGGACAGTAGTTATAACTGTTTCTCCTAGAAGAGTCTCAAAACTCCTGGAATTAACTCACACTCACGTGTATATGTGTGTGTGTGTGTGTGTAGATAGATAGATAGATAGATAGATAGATAGATAGATAGATATATAGATAGATAGATAGATAGATAGATAGATAGATAGATAGATAGATAGATAGATAGATAGATAGATAGATAGATAGATAGATAGATAGATTGATAGATAGATAGAGATATAAAATACAATACACACATATATATAATCTCGGTTCAATTTATGTATGCTAAATGACTATTCCAAACAGTTTACTTATGTTATACATCAGTACCTTAAGTTTTAAATGCACTGAGATACCATAATTGAAGTTCAAGATTACAGCTAAAATTCAAACTTGTTTATCAGTTGAATTCTTATTAACTCTATTGCTGTAGCAAGACATTTTGGATTGGATGCCCTAAGCAATGTCAATTCTATGAAAGAAAACTATAAAAAAAAAGAAAAATTATGTGTCTATCTTTGATTTCATGCTATTTTTAAATAACACCTTTATATTTTTTCTTTTTCTTTTTTTTTTTCAAATCTTATATGCAGGTTGTTTACAAATAATATATATGAAAATAATCTTTTAACAAATAATACACTCATGTTATATAAATATATGTAAACTGGAGAATATGATGTCATAATGACAGTACCAAATGGCTTCCTATAAATTTGAAGCATGTACAGAGAAATTCATTCATTATAGTGAAGGAAACAAGCTTTTGAAATAATCATGGGAGATGAAATCTATTTTGGTGAAAAATAGTAAAACAAAATGCATTGAACACATATATATTTCTATATTATTAGAGCAATTATATTTACAGATTTATCATATAGCAACTTATGACATACTGCTTAAATAAGTGTTAACATATTCAATGCAAAGAGCCATACAAATCTATATAGAAATAATGCAGCTAGGAAAGAACAATATTAGTGAAAGACTAATATTTTGGTCAGAACTTAAAGGCAGTTAACTGGCAGAATAGTTAGCACACTGGGAAAATGCTTAGCATCTGCTGAAGTCATTTTTTTTTTGTCTTTCATTCTTTTGGGGTTGATCAAATAAGTACCATTTGGGCACTGGGATCAATGTAATCAACTTACTTCTTCCCCTAAAATTGCTGGCCTTGTACCAAAATTTGAAACCAATATTTTGGTCAGAATCTCCAGTCATGTTTTCAGGTGTTTTAATCTACTGAACTACTAAGCTCTTTGAATTATCATTTAGGTGGTTGAGTATTCCATGAATGTATTTATTGTTAACATAATTCTCTGGTAGAATCACTGCAACAGTGAGACAAGGGAGGACCGTTGCATTACAAATACAATCCATTCAGAGGGCTTGCTGGCACAGTTTCTGACTGCCAAATTTCCCTCAAAATGCACAAGGTGGCCTGTGACTGTAACAAAAGACACCCAGGAGTGGCAGTGTGGTAAGAAGCCTCCCAACTTCATGGTTCTGGGTTCAGTCCCACTGCATGGCATCTTGGGCAAGTGTCTTCTACTATAGCTTTGGGCTGACCAAAGCCTTGTGAGTGGATTTGGAGGACAGAAACTGAAAGAAGCACGTCATGTGTGTGTGTATGTGTGTGTATCTGTGTGTGTGTGTGTGTGTGTGTGTGTGTATGTGTGTGTGTGTGTGTGTGTTTGTGTCTGTGTTTGTCCCTCCATCACAGCTTGATAATTGGTGTTCATGTGTTTACATCCCCATAAATTAGTGAGAATTTACAAAAAAACAAAAGATGAACAGGTGTGTAAACAACAAACAGATATATTAGTTTAACACTTGGGAAGT
>NC_043002.1:36760285-36762785 GCF_006345805.1 Octopus sinensis | reverse complement strand
AAATAAAAATTAAACTTTAAAATTATTATTGTGCAACAAATGCCAGACAAAAAAAAAGGAAATTAAAACAGCAAAAACGAATTAAAATAACAAAAATGTTATCTTAACAAACACAAACGTAACATTTCTTTATGAGACACTGGATTAATATATTTCTAAAGCTTTATATTAATATTTGATGGCTATTTGCAACATCAGTGTCTGAAAATATTCCGTTTTTCTATATACCATAGCAGCAAGATTTGACTGGCATGTGGTAACTGCATGCTTCTCACTGATGTTTTCCAATAGAAGGAAATCACTTTATATGGGAATTCCAGTGCCCATGACAGATAATTCTGTCCACTATGAACTATGTATGTGCTTTCATGTACCAAGGACCTATATGATAGGATCTCTCAAGCCTAATAATGCAATTTTGGGTGTTCTAACAAGACATCCATGCTAAGTTGCATACAAAGATTACCTATTACTCTTTAGTCTTTTACTTGTTTCAGTCATTTGACTGTGGCCATGCTGGAGCACCGCCTTTAGTCGAGCAAATCGACCCCAGGACTTATTCTTTGTAAGCCTAGTACTTATTCTATCGGTCTCTTTTGCCGAACCGCTAAGTTATGGGGACGTAAACACACCAGCATCGGTTGTCAAGCGATATTGGGAGGACAAACACAGACACACAAACATATACACACACACACACAGACACAGTGACACAGACACACACACACACACACACACACATATATATATATATAATATATATATATATATATATACGATGGGCTTCTTTCAGTTTCCGTGTACGAAATCTACTCACAAGGCTTTGGTCGGCCCAAGGCTATAGTAGAAGACACTTGCCCAAGGTGCCATGCAGTAGGACTGAACCCGGAACCATGTGGTTGGTAAGCAAGCTACTTACCACACAGCCACTCCTACACCTATTGTAAATTTATTTAATATAGCTTTTTCGAAAATAATGACAGCATATTTATTCATAGTAGTAATAGAGTATTTCAATTATCTTCCAGCAAAAGTCCAGTTAAGAATATACATTTATTTCTGTCCCTTTATATAACGTTACATAACTCTTTATGTATATATCTACATATGGTCAAACACATACATGCACACAATACATAAACATACACAGCCGAAGGAGGAAGCATCCATGTGGTTGCTTGTGCTACACGTAATAACCAAATCTTCCTGAAATTGCATCTTATTATTCAAAAATGGAAAATACACATCAAAATAATGTAGTCCTAGATATTATTTAAGTAAAAGAAATGAAACAGAATCGTCATGAGTGCTCAGTTAATCCTGACTTAAGTTTAAACAACAGTATTGACACAAGTATGCAAATATAGCTTATAATATGAGACATGTAAGCCACAATGATTTTAGCATCATCTGATGAGTAGCACCGATGTTAGTAATGTCTTGGGAATTAGTCTCACAACAATATTTCTGTCATTCTTTTATCTGCAAGGACATCTTGACACAGCAAGAATAATTGTATCATTCCCTCTTTTCTTCAAATCAGGTATCAAACTATGGCAGTACTCTCTTTGCACACCTTTTCTGATACCCAAAGTCTTCTATTACCTTTTGTAACACATTGTAGCCACAGTCCATTTATGCAGCAACCTTTCAGATTGTAACTCATCTGTACACAAAAATCAATTTGTTTATTCTCTGGTGATTCATGCTAGTAGTTGCATTTAATGGTCACCCTCTGCATGGTTTGTCTTCGATGCTAGTTTCATTTATTAAACTTCTTCATCTGTCAGTGCAGATAGTTCTTATCAATGGTGTCATCTTGAAAAACACTCTGTAGCTTTTTACAATGTCAAAGAGTGTGCATCCCTCATTCATCAAGAATTCAATGGCAGCACACTGCTTATGCTTTGAACTTATTATTTGCCTGCAATGAAAAGGAACAAGAAGAAGAATTACTATAAAGAATTACAAAAGAATTATTATATTACTATATTCATGGGCCCAGGAACAGTGGGTACAAGGGGTGCACTTGCACCCTCCAAAACTTTTGTGGGGTGCAACATCAAAATTTACACCCCTACTTATTTTTCTCATGTTTAGAAAACAGTGTGTGTAAAAAGTGATCTGTAAAAAGTAGTTTGAATTAGGTTTCTTCTCAAAGAACAAAGAACATAAATAAATAAAAATAACACAACCTTATTTGTAAAAGTTTTTGGACCTGAGTTTGCATGCCTTAAGCAAATTTCCTTCCTGAGCCAGTGACTATATTATTATTGTCACTAAGAATCATTATAGAGTTACTCTACCAACATGTGCAATTTGAATGATTTATGTTGGTTAATATAAAATGTGTCTGCTCTTGCATTAGTTTTGGGGCAAGCGTCATTTAGAGACATATATATATATATATATATATATATATATATATATATATATATATATATATATATATATATATATATATATATATATATATATATACAGAGAAAGAACGAAAGAA
>NC_043002.1:36755285-36757785 GCF_006345805.1 Octopus sinensis | reverse complement strand
ATATATATATATATATCATATATATATATATAAAATATATTCACATATATATATATATATATATATATATATATATATATATATATATATATATATATATGTATACATATATACATATATATTATATATTATATATATATATATTATATATATATATATATACATATATATATTATATATATATATATATATTTATATATATATACATTATATATATATATATATTTATTTATATATATATATATATATATATATATAATATATATATATATATAATACATATATATATTATTTATATATATATATACACATATATATATATATGCACATACATACATACCTATATGTATATTATATAATTTATTTTCAGTGTTTTTAATGTTGTTGTTATTGTTTTGGGGTTGGAGAGGAGGGGTTTTGTTGCCAATAAAAAGAATATCTTCTTAATAATCTTTACTAATGCTTTTTGTTTGAAATTGGTAGAGATGTGACAACTTCAGGCAAAACTTTTTTGACAACATCCATAGTTACCCTCCTCTCAGTGCACAGATGCATGCTGTTACATATACATATGTATATATATAGATATATACAGCTATATATATATAAACATATATATGTATTCTTTTAACCATTCCCATTTTTTTATATCAAACCATAACAGTTGTTGGGGCTGTGACGAATAACCTTTCATTTTGTTAAAATATATTTTCCATTTCTTTTTCTATACTATTTCAGTTACATTTTTTGCCCACAAAATATAAATTGAGGATTTTTTCTTATCATTAAATTTGCCAAATATTCTGTTATTTTATTCCTGTTATAGCAAGCTCATTCTTGGAAATTAGTGGTGATCATAAACTTTATTATGAGCCACTACATCAAAGAACATGTGTCCTATTAACTTGATTTACCCTGTTATGTTGTAATAGCAATACCATCTGTCACCTTCCTTCCATTCCTAAAGTTGCCTTATACACAAGAGTCTCATCATCATGACATTTATCATGTACACTATCAACTGTTATCGACTTGATTTTCAACTTGCACAATTGTTTCATTTAAATTGATGTTCATCATGTTACAAGTCACTCATTAACAACATGCCATCATACAGTATTCACTTCATTATACTCAATGCTTCACCTAACCCATCTCTCCATCTGAATCACTCTCAAATATAACAACCACTCCATCACATCTTCCATCATCCTCTGGGACAGGTGAGCTATAATCACACAATTTTTTTTGCAGGTGGGTTTATAAAACTTTTTCTATACTAACACTAATTGGAACAGTGTTAAACATATACAAAAACAAAAAGAGAACTCTTCACCATCATAAATGAAAATAATGTCAAAAACACTCTCACATTAATATTATACCTTCCATAAGCTGCTCGAATTGTTAAGACAGATTTTTTCCTTCAGAAAATTTCCTGATACTTTTGAACCAAAATTTTCAAGTCTTTCAGTACAATAACAACATAAACAAGACGATTAGGTTAGATTGATGACAAATAATTAAATTTCCACTGAGACCAACAAGTTAGTTATAGATTAACAAATGTTTAATTGACTATTTTCAATATCATAAGGTGTTTGGTTCAAGTTCATTAGTTTCAACTAATCAAAATGCTAAAGAATCTATTTCAAATCCAAACTGTTAAAAAGCAAACACAGAAACTCAACCACTCATGGCTAAGGAGTGAGTAATAAATAAATCATTCCTACCTCAAGTTATTCTAAATCTACCTTTATATTTGATTTCTTCAAGCTATAATGGTTATTATGTTACCACAGAAGATCCTTCACATGCAGAAATTATTAGAGACACATCCATCATTATAAGCAAATTTTCTAGTAGATAAAGATACGGTGGTACATTAAATAACCCTATATTTCATCTAGAGAGAAAGAATCCTTTTCTTCCTCTTCTCTTCAACTTTATTTCTCTGTTCTTGTTTTGAAAGTCTTGAAGTTGTATAGTTGTATTCTTGATTATTGCTCTATGCCTGTCCTTATTCAATTCACAAGCTTCCCAACCACAAGGTTTTGGTAGCAGTAGATGCAAGCACAGCTGTATTGTTAAGAAGTCTACTTTCTAGCCACATGGCCTCAATTTCAGTCCTAATGCATGGCATGTTGGATAAATGTTATCTACATTAGCCTTGAGCTGATCAAAGCCTTGCAAGTATAATTGGTAAAGGAAACTGAAAAGAGCCCAATTGTATATTTGAGCACGTGTGTGTGTATGTGCATGTTATATGTGAAATTTGTGCTTCTCCAAAAGCCAGTAAGACACAAGCAGTAACATTGTTGTCAACAAAATAACTACTGGCTTTGTGCCATCAAAGGCTTGTGAAATAAGAGGTCCTTTACTTGAAAAACAGCTAAAGGTAATTGACAGTACCCATGTCAAAAAATGCCTAACCCATAGGGAAAAACGTGCTAAAATGAGTGAATAAAGCTATTTTCATGTTTCATATCACATAAAATAT
>NC_043002.1:36742785-36750285 GCF_006345805.1 Octopus sinensis | reverse complement strand
AATCTTCTTAGAGAAAGCATGAGATTGTGTCAACTAAACTATAACATAGGTATTTGGAATGTTATCTTCATTGGTCATTTCCTCTTCATAGACCAATCCAAGTTTGAATTGCCAATCCATTGTTCTATTGTTTTAACTATTTGTACTTCTTAATTTAAAATTCATACTTCCATTCATTTCATGATAATATGATTGGCATCTATTATTAAAAGTCCTTATCTCTGAAATCATACAAGTTTTTGAATTTGTCAGCCAATACAATTTCTGAACCTGTAAAACCTATTTGATCTTTAAATAAAATACAAAAAATTTCATGTTATTTTATATTACATGTGTATTCTTAAAATTGTTAATTAATTATACTCTTTTTGATATTTTATGAATATCAATAACCATCCACCCCATCCCCAGAACCTAGTCATTAGACATACTTCTTTAATTCTATCATTAAAGCAACAGCCCCTCTTCTTACTTTTCAGGCTGAAAACCTTGCTCATTTTAAAACATTTTGCTCACTCTCTGTATCTGAGTGTATAACTTACGTTATCTCTTCAAAGCTTCTCCAAAATATAAAAAATATCTACATGTACCTCCCTACATTTCGTTTCATAATTATATCTAATACTGATTTTACTAAATCTATTTATCCAATTAATCCAATGTTACATATTATATATTAACTCTCTTTTGCTCAGAAAAATAAATCATGAAGAAAAATTGACAAAAGCAGATCTTATAATTCATGTATAAATTTCAATTTCCAAGCTGAAAATTAAAAACATAATAAATTTCATTAAAGTGATAAATGCTTCAATTTTCAAAAAATTATATTTTCAATAATCATGGATGATTTCAGAGAGAATGTTTCTCTATTTACTATATATTTAAGAAAACCTTATTTAATTAACAAGATTTTTTTCCCATGAAATTCTAATCTATTCTAGATTAAGAAGATTGTGTCATCATATGATTTCAAGACGCTGGTTTGACTACTCAGTTCTCTTTTTCATTGCCCTAAACTGTATAACACTTGCAATGGAAAGACCAAACATCCCATCAGGTAGCACAGTAAGTTAAAAATTTCTTCACTAATTTTCACAAGAATTAGAAACTTTTCTTTTCATGTAACAGAGTAAAACGAAAATTTACTACACTGAGTTTCGTCATAAAATAAAGTTTCAAGCTGGGTTGCTTATAATAGAATAAAATTACTATTTCATGTTTCATAGTAACATTAAACTTCCCTCTTCTCAACTCATGGAAAACTGACACTTCTCAATGAACACTTCATGATTAAATACAATTTTCCACTTAACACCTCTAAGGAAATTAGATTCTTTCCTTTAATAATACTATGACGAATTATCACCCTGTTTTTGCTTGTTTTTTTTATACTCTTCATGCTTTATTGCTAAGGCTGTCTAATCAGACAAGTTCTTGTCAGATGTTATGTACAACAATTTGTAGTGAAAACAAAAAAATCAATTCCTGTCAGATCTCATAAGTTAAGCCACACTGTTCATAGCCATATCCGAAATAGATTAGGATTTACTTAAGTAAATATATAAGTATCTGCTGGATGGGGATGGATATTCTGGGCAGTAAACATCCCTGGAAGTACTTCAGAAAAACAAACTACATTGTTAAGAGTGTTATAAAAACTGACAGTGTAAGAGGATGTCAATTTAGCTGAGTTGCTTGAGTATTAAAGAGTAAAATTTGAGGTAGATATTCTGGATGTTTGTACTCAGAGCTCAAATCCTACCGTGGTAATTTTTTTCTTTTGTCCTTTATATCAGTCCAGGGTGTTAGATTGGCAGAATGTTAGAGTATTGGATGAAATTCCTTGTGGTATGAGTTTCAACTCTGAACATTCTGCATTCAAACCCTGCCTTCTATCACTGGGAAAAAAATTTGAATCTTTTGACAAAATTGGTTATATATTTAGGAAATCTTTAAGCAAGTGCCCAAGTATCTCAGCTGATCACTCTTCTTGGCACCACCTGCCAAGAGAAAATGCCAGAGGACTCTCAAGTCATGTTCACTCAACAAATGGACAAGAAATGTAATAAAGCCTTGTTTTCCTTTATTTTATATCAGTCTAGAAGGGGCAGCGCCCAGGACCTTTACAGACCCTCAAAGAATGAACTATTGCAAGTCAATGTCTATCGAAAGTGTTAGGAGTTGGGAATACACAATGAATTGATTAGGAGTGCAAGACTGTAACTTAAGTGCTAGAACAAAGGTTTTAGCAATGTCCTGTGCTACATCAGAGTACTTCACCAAATGTAGATATTGAAGGTGCTGTAAGTTTCTTTCCATTATGGAACTAATGTTGCTGGACCTAAATCAAAAACCATAAAGGGATTATGAAAAATCTCTAACTACATCCTTACATTGAAATGAGCCCCATGTAGTCATCTACCAAACGTCAGTCACACATGGCACATAATGAAATTCATTAATGGGTTATAGCATCAATCATTTTAATTAATTATTGGTAATATGTTCAGTAAACAAGAGACCTGCTTACAAACAGAATGTTTTCATATTTCTTTATATATTCAGACATTGTAATCAAGTAAGTCACTAGTGCCATATCTGCAGGGCACATGATATAAGTGGGAAAGAGTCTTAATTGCCAAAATAATTTTTTAAATGATTCTCTTACAACTAAGTGATAAAGAGAAAATATTTTCATAGAAGGCAATAAATTACATTTCCCATATAATTTATGGAGTGGTAGTATGTGTGTGCATGCACACGCACACATACGCACACACACACACACACACACACACACACACACACACAAACACACAAACACATACATGTGCATATACACTTGCACATAGTCAGTGTAGATTCATAAACTTATGAATTTTTATTTCACCATTGTTTTGCATTTTTTTAGAAAATGATATTGTTGTTCCTATCTATTTTAATTAGTTTTTTGTGCTATTCAGTAAAATAATAAGCAAAAACCATTTCTCAAACAAGGTTTATTTGCCATAATGAGATTCATTATCTCCCTATGCAGAATGGGCAAGAAATATTTTCTTTTTTTACATATGCTTTGATGTTCAAGAAAATTAATGTTCCACTACAAGATATCATTGATTAAATATTCTTAGATGAAAATAATGGCATCCCTAGATTTCTAATCGAAGTTTATAAAGAAAATCACAAGGTCTAGTTTTACTGATAACATTGGCTTAAATTAAGGTATTTAATCATAAGTTACCAATGAATCTCTTTGGGCAGAACTTTTAGGATATTTTGTATTTGATGTTTCATTTTTTAATCGGTTTTTTTTTTCTCGTAGTGGAAAGAATTATTTTGTTTTCCTTTTTAAAATATTCGTTTTCTTTAAATTTTTTGGTTTGTTTTTCCCGTTTTTCTCTATTGAGGTTTTTGATTAAAGTATTGAGCATGTATGAATGAAATTTATGATATGAAACATTAAAGGAATCAAATAAATTAAGAAAGTCATTAGGAAGAGGAAATGTTAAGTGCTGCTAGCAAAAGATAACAATAACATTATAGTATGTTATGGACTTGTATAAAGTAACTTTTGTCTTTGACACAATAGTTTAGATCAAATAGTTTGTCAAATCCTGAAAATGTCATCTTTGCTTTTCTTTTAAATTCTTAGAACCTCACAAAAATACATGACACTCACAAAATTTACACACAATGTAAATTTATACAAATAATACGAATTTGGGTTAATTCTGACAAAATTAGAAAGTCTCAAGATCAGCATTAATTCATTAGTATTAATATCCACTAACATCACTACATATTTCCATTGAATAAGTTTATTGTTTCCAAATAATGTCTTTTTTACTATGTAGTAAAAGTCATAATTTGAAAACAATTCTCTTATTATAGCTTTGACATTATTGATCATGTGCATTTGTTAAACAGTGTTTCTTAATTGGACATTATTCTTGTTTATCCATCAAAACTTTGTTTTGTTTCATTCTTGCTGGTAAGGTTAAACTGTAACTCACTATTATACTTAGTAATAAACTCTAACTTCTATTATATCTGATTCTTTTATTCTTCTAAAATAAAAATTCTTATGGATATTTGTCTTCGAATAAGTATATTTCAATTATTTATGTATCTTGCAATTGTGAGTGACAATGTGTCAAACTGCCATTTCATTGACTAAAGGCCAATTGTTGCATTCAGTGTTTTCTGTTAAGATAACTAAACAGTACTTAATACTTCAGTGGTTATTTTCTGTTACTATCATTCACAGTATATATAACATTCACTTAAGAGTAGTGAATTGGTAGAAACAGTAAAATGTTGGATATAATACCTTGCAGTAATTGTGGCCTGTTACATTCTGAGTTTAAATTTTACCAAGATTGAGTTTTCCTTTCATTTTTCCAGAATTGATAAAATAAGGTACCAATCATTTAAAGCACCAGTCAACTGTTCCTCTCTCAAAGATGGCTTTGTGATTGTGTCAGTGTTAAAGCCACAATATATAAGCTTCACTATATAACTTTTAAAATTTACTCCTCCCTCAGAGCATTGAATAAAATACTTTGCTATTTTTGTTCCAGCTCTATATATTCTTAGTTCAAATCCTGCTGAGGTCAAATATAATTTTCATTATTTTGGGGGTGGAATGAAAAAGGTAACAATCCTGAATTGTTAGAGTATCAGACAAGATACCTCATGGCATTTGTTCTGGCTCTTAACATACTTAGCTCTTATGTGGTAGACTTAATCTAGTGATCAATTTAACAACACCACCTAGTCCTAAGATGCATTTAGCATAGTTCATTGTGTTGCAAGCATTTGAACCTGATTTCTAGTTTGAGGATAACTTCCTCTCTTCATCCCATGTCAGAAGCCAAAGAAAAATAAAGTATAATGGGTGCAGCTCTTTCCTTCCTAAATAAGAAATAAAGAAAGAAAAGAAAATAATGGTACTGAAGTGTTGACTTAGAAATCTTTGTGACATTTTACTTCTATAGAATGTATATTTTCCACTTCAGTTCACTTACATAAAATATTGGTCCATTTTCTAAATTAACCTTTTAGCATTCAGATTACTCTGTCAAAAGTAATGCTTATCCATTCACACTCTTTTGAATTATTCATGCATTATCTTGTAGTTATGAGATTTCTGTGATGGAATTGTTTATGATTTGAATGACATTGTCATGTAGGTGTGAAAAGCCAGATCAAGCCAGTTTGAACATAAAACAAGTAGACCATTTCGGACTGGATATGATCAGTTTGAATACTAAGGGGTTAAACAGTTAGCATTAACAAGGGATGACTGTTAATAAGGGAAAATTGAATGCCTTTTTACACAATCATTATTATCATCAGTAGATGGCAGTGAGATGGCTGAATCATTAACATGCCAGGCAAAATTCTTAGTGGCATTTCGTCCATCTTTATGTGTTCAGTTCAAATTCCGCCTTGGTCGACTTTGCCTTTCATCCTTTCAGGGTCAATGAAATAACTACCAGTTATGTACTGTGGTTGATATAATCGACTTGCCCTCACCCCCCCCCCCCCCATTTCAGGTCTTGTGCCTTTAGTAGAAAGGATTATTTTCACCATTAGAAGTAGCAGCATTTAATACTCCACATTTCTAGGCTTGTACCACAATAGAACTTACTCTATTTTAGAAAAAAACCAATGTAGATGCATTTAAAAAATATAAATTCCAGTATAGATAATGCCAGTGAAAGTTCTTCTCAAGTATTCTAAAAGTAATTTATCATGTATATCAAGCCTACAGCCAAGATTATGTAAACATTCTAAAGTGTCAAATTTTCCTGTAAGTTGCCACCTCCAAGACATGTGCAGCTGCATTCTTAACTATTTACAGTGATTTCTATCAACTGTTTGTCATTTAATGAGAGTATTTCCGAAATTCTATTCCGTGTTGTTTTTATTCATTGTATGTGATTTCTGTTTATTTCTAGCATAGGTTGGTTTGCTCTGTAGTTTATGAGTTTTTTTAGGGTTTTGGGTGATTTTTGTCTTTTTTTTTTCCTTGAACATTCTAAGAATAGTGAGTTTTAGATTACCATTAGATATGTAAAGTTCATTGAAATGTTATAATTCAATTACTTTTCCAGCTCTTACCACATCTAGTTGTATTAAACTGGCCACAATCTTAGGTGTTTAGGATGTAGAATGTATAGGCTTAGCAAGTAAACAATATGGAAAACAAACCTAAGGTGTGCTACCAAAGGAAACCAGATGTGAAACAAACCAAGTGACATTTTCTAACCAACGACTTTTTAAATACAACATTTACGTGCTATTATTTACAACTTTATCTGCTTTAAGTTTTCCATTTTAAAAAAGCATTATTTCATGTTCTCTTGATGGTGATATACATACATACATATATATATATATCTGTAAATGTAATATGTGACAATTATTTGGTAGCCATGATAAAACTCCAAGTTTCGGATGCCGAGGTGGAAATCCATGCCGCCATCTCTTCAGTTATCCGGCCATCAGAAAAAATGCTATGAAAAATGACCATTATACCTATAATGGCATCCGAAACTCGGAGTTTTATCATGGCTACCGAATAATTGTCACATATTACATTTACAGATAAATTCCTCTATTTACATAATATCGAGGTCTCTTTCTTTCCTTTGTTGTCTTACCCTTTTTATCAATATATATATATATATATATATATATATATATATATTACTTAAAACAGTCTGATTTGGTTTCTATACTACTTCAAGACTTACTCGTCTCTAACAGAGCCCATCTACTTCGGGCTCTGAAAAAGCCTAATGAAGAGGAGGTTGAAGATGGCTGCCGGAAGAGAAGCTGCTATTGGTCAAGGAGTGTCATAAGGTGTTACAGTAGATAATGGTGCCATGTGATCTACCTTGACCAATAGCAGCCCCCTTCTTCGAGTAGTCATCTTGAACTTCCTGAATCTCTTCATTCAGCTTTTTCAGACCTTGAAGGAGATGGGCTCCATTAGGAACCTGCGAAGCTTGAAGTAGCATGGAAACTAAATCAAACTGTTTTAAATAATACATGTAACACCTACTAAATGTGTTGAGTGCCCTTTTCTTTCGGTTGTCCACTCACTCATATATATACCTACATATATATATAAATGTGTGTGTGTGTATGTATTACATGGATAAAGGGTCATCAAATCCAGTTTAAACACAGGCATTTACATTCACTCTATTTTTTTTTTTTTGATAAGGTCAGTTTTTCTTTTATTTTCTATGGGGTTAATAAAATGAGATATCACTTAAGTGTTGGACTTGATGTAAATGCCTAATCCTCGCTCTTTAATAAAAAATGGAGTTGTGCATAGGTTAGAAGGAATTATCTACAATAAAATGTCAAAAAGTTTTGTTGTACATCTCCTAAATTCTGATCATCAACACTTGGAATTGTATCTGGTCAGGGATAATGGTATGCACTTATTAATTTTGAACATTCCTGTGACCCTTCCACCAA
>NC_043002.1:36685285-36737785 GCF_006345805.1 Octopus sinensis | reverse complement strand
TGGTATATATATATATATATATATATATAATATATATATATATATATATATGTGTGTGTGTGTGTATATATATATATATGTATATATACATACATACATACATACATACATACATACATACATACATACTACATACATACATACATACAACATACATACATACATACATACATACATACATACATACATACATACATACATACATACATACATGCATACATACATATATATATGTACATGTATGTATGTATGCATGTGTGGGGTTAGGGTATGTAAGCATGACAGTATGCAATGTTATTGTTGTCTAAACCTGAGTCAACTTTGATTAGCCAGACCTATTTTCAAAGGCATTCCAGTTGTGATCATCCCATCTTTTTTTAGAGTTATCTAGATCTATCTTTATATAATGATTGTGATTCCTCTTTAAGATGGCAAATATAATTTCTGGGTTTTTGGCTAATATTTCTAGCAGGTCAAGTGACCACTTAGAAGCTACATTATTAACTCATATGTATGGACATGTATATGTTATGCATGCAGGCACAAAGTGTGTGTGTGTGGCATGCATATGTGTGCGTGTATATATGTGTGTGCACCTACTTACATGCAGTGTATGCATGTGTTTGCACGCTTGTGGTGCATGTTTGTGTGGGTGGGGTTGCAAGTGTTGTATTCGTGTAACAGCTTTTCTTTTAAACATGCATTATTAAAAATACAACTAGATTTCAATTTTAAACTTTTTATTAAATTAGTCAGCAACATCATAATTATCAACATCATCATCATCATCATCGTCGTTGTCGTCATCATAATCATCATCATCATAATCATCACCATCATCATTATCACCATCATCAGTTCAGTTTACCATGCTGGTATAAGCTGAATGAGATTATTTTAAGGCACTGTTTGACAGCTAAATAGCTATCTTCACACTAACCCTTTAAATAGCTTCATACAGCATACAGGGGAGGCAATGTAAAAAGGGTAAAGGTAAAGACCTCCTTCAGTCATGAATACCCATGGGATTGCACCTAGAAGTTTGATCGAGGTTGTTTATGAAAGACCAGCAATCGCCCATGCACATCAAATTTGCCTTTACACATCACTGATGTTATCCAAGGGAAAGGCAAAGGCTGATACAGCTTGGCATCAGTGACATCACAACTCATTTCTACAGCTGAGTAAACTGGAGCAACGTGAAATAAAGGAAGGATACATTAGATCATGTGATTCTGAGTTTCCAGACTGAAAGTAAGACAGGATGGTTACAGCTGGAGCACATTTGATAACATGTTTGCCCAGTCAGAGCTGACCTGGATTTGCTGACATGGTTGTATGACCTGCATGGCAGGAAAAGGATAAAGGGAAAAAAATAGCATCACTGACATATCTTTTAAGGTCATATTAACCTCAACTCAAACTTAATTCAATAGACTTCTGTTGGCAGGCATTGGAATCATGACCACCTAATCTTTTTCTCATATTAGATTATATAATTTTTACCTTTTTGTTTTTAATGCACAACAGTATGGTTTGGTGGAAACTTGACTGTTATTCCTAATGGGTCACATGACCAAATAAAGGATCCCTCCATTAAGCTTGTCAATCATTGTCAATCTGCTGACATCAGATTATTCAGTTTTTGAAACACACCAACTTTTTGAGCAAGTTGTAATGTTGGCAGCTGCAGTAGCAAAAGTGGTGCTACTACTGTTCCATTCTACGGTTGTGTACAAGTTATATACATCAATAGAAGAATATAACACTTAATCTAAAATGAAATCTAAAATAAATCAAAAAGTGATGTTGGGAATTCTTTTTTTCTTCCTATTTTTATTTTTAATATCGTCATATTTATTAAATTCTTTTACATTAACTTTTATCTTTTATTCTTTTAGGTTCTGGCCAAAGGCTGGATAATAGGAAGACATGCATATTTGAAAAGTGGCTGGAATATAATGGATGGTTTTTTAGTAATTATTTCCCTTATCGACATCACTATCTCTTGTACGGCACAGAGTAGTCCAAGAATCTTTGGAATTTTACGAGTGTTTAGATTGCTACG
Source organism: Octopus sinensis (assembly GCF_006345805.1). NCBI lineage: Eukaryota > Metazoa > Mollusca > Cephalopoda > Octopoda > Octopodidae > Octopus > Octopus sinensis. The sequence continues at coordinate 36,735,717 of NC_043002.1, read as the reverse complement.
AACCCTGAGGCCACTACGGTAAGCTATGGAAAGCATTTTATGAATTGACCAAGTATTTCATTAGTTACTGTTTCCATGGATGTATCTATTTGTATAACATGTTCTTTCACATGAAAAGATCTTAGCTGCCAAATCTTGCGAGTTTCTTAATCAGCTTTGGCATTGCATTTTCCTGCAGCAATAGTTATTTCTCAGATCTTAATCACAGAATTGGTGAAATGTTTTTCTATACTATTTCCAGGTTTATCTCATTAATAAAACAGTAGTAAGAACCAAGAAAAAAAGAATTAAACATTCTTGCAAGCTAATATTAAACAGTTCTTTCATCGGTTGCTCACAGTTAGCCAATGAAGCAACATAGTTTTTTTTTTTTTATTTTCCATTTAGTTATTCAATTATTACAAGAAGATAAATTAAGTAGTATTAAAAAGAAGAAAGGGGTGGAAAAAAAACCTATACAGAAGATAGATAATCTTAATAAAAAGTGATTTTACTATGAGAAGCTATGAAAGTAATTATAATGAAATAAGAAAATCACCAATACAGCATTGAAGAATTAATGAAGAGTAAGTCACTGAGATACTTATTGATTTCCAGTCAGTTTGATACATTGCTAATACATCAATCCTTCCTTACTATCCTCTGTGCAGCCGGTAAACCCCTGTTTATTTCTATGTTTTACCTTTTCCTTTCTTTCAAAAATGTGATGAAATAGAAAGGGTAAAAGGATAGGAACAGACATTCTATAAGCTGATATTGTATTTTCTTATCCATATAATACTCATGAGTTTTCTCCTTAAATATATTTTTTGTAAGGCTTCACAACCTACGTGATTGTTAGGGACTAAATGAACCCTTTTTCTTCATGTAATAACTGAAGGGAAGCACATAGGTGTCGATTTCCATTTGCCTTTTCCCAGCCCACAAGAGGATATTAATTCAGCCCACTAAATTAAGAAACCGTATTTATCAATTATTTGGCGCTTTCACTGCTATGCGCATTGAACTGTACCTTTCTGTGAGTTAATTTCCAGCTTAGTTATTAGGCAATTTGAGTTTTAAGTACCTTTGCCAGTATGTCTAAAAACTGACATTCAATCAAGTGACTTTTTATTTGTGTTAGAGATCTTTAAATTAAATTCTACATTATTCATTATCTTTTAAATATGCTTAGGGCTGGAACTTGGCAGAGTCATTAGCCCTTTAGCATTTAAACAGACCATCTCCAGCCCAAATATTCTATCTGTTTTATGATCAAACTGGCTTAATCCAACTTCTCACATCTGATTGCCAATGTCATTCTAAAAACAAACAATCACATCATCACAGTCTCAAAGCTATGAGACAATGCATGATGTCTTTAAAAGAATCTGAATAAATAAGCATTACATTTGACAGAATAATCTGAAAACTAAAGGGTTAAAGTGTGTGATGAAATTCTTTGAGGTATATGTTCCAGCTTTCTTCAATGCTGAGTTCAAATCTTGCCAAGGTTAACTTTGCCTTTCCTCTTTCGGGGGATCAATAAATAAAATGCCAGTCAAAAGTGGTGGATTAAAAGAATTCTTAGAGAAAAGGATGTGATGTCTTGCAGTGTTTGTTCTGGCTCTTTACATTCTGAGTTCAAATTCCACTTTCAGTCACCAAACGCCTTGTTGCAAATAATAAGGTCATTGAGGCTTGATTAACAGTGATTGGCCTCTGTTCATCATCATCATCATCATCATTTAGCGTCCGTTTTCCATGCTAGCATGGGTTGGACCCTTGTTAGAGGGAAAGATGCATTGGTTGAAGCAACATCTCAGTTGCATCAATATGCAAAACACAGATGCTGCAGTAACAAGATAAATGCTAGGAGAGAAAAAAAAAACTTTTTTTAATATTTCTTCTCATTATTTTTCAGAGTGATCAGCCGAGCACCAGGGTTAAAATTAGTAGTGCAGACTCTATTGTCTTCTCTGAGACCGATTGGAAACATCGTGCTTATATGTTGCACATTCTTTATCATATTTGGAATTTTAGGTGTGCAAGTAAGTATTATTTGTTTTAAGTACAAATATTTCCTCTTCTTCATGTTCATATGAAATACAACATTCTTTCATTACTACGTCTTTCAGAGCATTGCTACAATTCTAACCTTTTCTACCATCATTAAAAACGATAAACGTCGCCCTTTTCAAGCCTAGCCAGGCTCATGGGCCCAATTTCTGTGGCGTGTGTGTTCCCCCAACTGGACGGGACATCAGTCCATTGCAGCGTTACTCAAGAAACAGGAAGAGAGAGTGAGAGAAAGTTGTGGTGAAAGAGTACAACGGAGGTTGCCACCACCCCCTGCTGGAGCCTCGTGGAGCTTTTAGGTGTTTTTGCTCAATAAACACACACAACGCCCGGTCTGGGAATCGAAATCGCAATCCTCTGACCACGAGTCCGCTGCCCTAACTACTGGGCCATTGTGCCTCCATTCTACCATCATTAATGACTTTTTATTTCTTGAATACTAGTTGGGATGGTGAAGACAGCATGATCTTAGGTTTTTATATCTAGCAATATTTAACAAGTTAAACCTCTGTTGAAACACCAGCAACATTTCTTTATAGTTGTAGTGCATAATAAAGGTGTTTGACCTACTGGTAAAGGTGTTGAGCTCCTCACAATCATTAGATTGTTATATGGTGCCTTTGAGCACTTTATTCCAATTTACAGCTGAAATGAGAAGAAACTGAGTATTAGTGCAGCCCTCTCTTCCTCCTACTGTCACATTCTGGATGTTTTGCTGAGTAAGCTGTGAGAGGGTCAAGAGGATGTTTGCAGTTGTTTATGACTACATAGCACCTAAACAGTGAGCAAAATCATGGTACATGCTACCAAATCATACTTATTTGCAACACTGACAGCTATGGATTTTTTGTAGCATAAAATGTTGGTTTATCTTAATTGAGGATGACTTCAACTAGATATTGAAGCAGTGATGTATTATGACAGCTTTTGTATCATATAAGATGGTGATAGAGGTGGTGAAGCAGCAGACAAAATTCTTTGCTGTATTTACTTACATCTCTTTATACTTTAAGTTCAAATCCTACCCAGATCAGCTTTGCTTCCCATCAATGCTGTCTTTAGGCAGGAGCACACTGGGCAATTGCCCAAAGACCTTAGAGGTCTAGGGGCCCTATTCTAATCTGTGTATGCTGTGGTTTGCTGTCTATAAATAAGTATTATAGGGCCCAGTTCATTGATTTACCTGGTGGGAGTTATAATACTGCTACACCGGCCCTGCTTTTCATCCTTCAAGAATTGATAAAATACCAGTCAAGTACAAGATTAAATTTAGTGACTTATACTCCTCTCTACAAAATCTATAGCTTTGTGCCTGATAGAAATCAACATCAATATGCACAATGGCCCATGTCATTCCTTTTAAACATCTGATTATTAAGCCAAACATTGGATAGCATAAAAAAACTTTAATACATTATATTTGATATTGGTTCATATATGGCATTCATTTTATGATTTTACTGGTTCAACTCATAGGATTGTAACAAGAGTGTGACATCACCAGCAAGAATTTAGTTTATCACAGTGGCTCCTAAACTCATTCTGTCGTGAAATCCATATACGGTTTTCCAAAAATCAAGGAAACCATAACTGTATTTCATAGACAAAACCCATTACACTAATTTTAGACGTTAGATAAAACAAAAATTGTTTTAAAAAGAGAATTTATTAAAAAACATTTATCGAAATGGTGTATACCATTCTCATATAAAATATAATTTTATGGATTTATTTTTAAAAAACACTTCATCTTGTGAAATCAGAATGTAATTTGAGGAAATTGTTATATCATATCATCTCCACGTATTAGACATATTTCAGCCTAGTACTTATTTTATCATCTTCTAATCTCAAACTGCTAAGTTATGGTGCACAAATGATGCAATTTAAAATTAACATTTTATTTAACTCAGTTTATATCCCAATGCAAACATGAGCACAGACAAAGATGCAGATACACATACACATATGTATCCATACATATAAATATATACATACATACATTTTTTTTTTATGGCTGCCCCCTCGTTATCGAGTATGGCCATTGCACGAAGCTCAACTGTTACTTGTGCTGTGATCGAATGTGACTTTTTAGCCCAGCTAAAGATCTACAATGTCTTGTACAGAATTGGCAACTAAAACCTTTACCGGTTATAGCCAGCTGTAGTTGTAACTGGGCTTCATGTACCTTTGCATGTCGCTTAAGTCCTCCTGCTGAATTACACTCTCTTCCACATACCCAACAGATATGTTTAGTATGGTGTGTTACACCACCACCAGTGGCCAGGTTGTCACTCATCTGTCTCATTTATGACTACGAAGATGACTCTTGAGTCCAGCTTTACTGAGGCAGGGTCTTGCACAGACTTTGCATGTCAGCATCAAAGGAAGACCTTTCCCATCTGGAAGTGTAACAGCGATGCCCTTCCTGACATCTCTCCTTACTTTCTCATGTGCAACTCGAGATTTCTCAAAAGTGGCTGTCCCCTCGTACGTATATACATTCATACATACATACATATTTCATGAGAATTAACAAAGTTACTATCTACTACAAAACAGTGAGTAAATCAAGCCTGAGTCAACAACTTGTTATTAAATAGATCCAACTTCTACAATATGTGTATGTATGTGTATATATAAACAAGGACGAAATTGCTACTTTCTTAAAATTGGGTACATTTAAATTTTCCTTTAATATTAATGCATTTACATGTGTCAGTTTTTGAAAAACCTTATCAAAAATATGTACTAAAATGGAATATGTAAAGAGAAAAGAGCTATTAATAAATTAAAATTAAAATTAAAATTAACATTCATAGTTTACTTTCTTTTTTCTTGCAAGAGCACGTGATAATATCTGTTAGTTCTGGTGGCATGACAAATTGAACTGACTGCAACTGCAAATTACAACTATCTTGATGGATGGGTGGATGGATGGATTGATTGATTGATTAATTAATTGATTCATTGATTGATTGACAAATACATATAGTGCCAATACATGAAACTCTTAACCTTTAAGACACTCTGTGACTTCTGCAGATTCAATAAAAAACATATATATTCATGTTTTGAGTTATATTTTCCCGTTTGTATCACCAAGCAGACACACACACACACACACTCACATACACACATATAAGAGGGCAATATGCTATATGATCAATGCAAGAACAACGTTGCTGAGAAGCTACCATGTGTTAAACACACAGCATTGCCTGTGCCTGATATGAAAGAGTGACAGACAGCAATTCAGCAGTAAATACCTTGCAAATGAAATCCACCTTGCAGTTATTCAGTGATCACTTGGAAAAACCAGATACTCATCACTAATTAGTGCTCTTTTGAGACTATATGGATGCTACAATTTTGCATCCTTATTTGCCTTCTATCTGTCTGTCTTTCTCTCTTTATATATATGCATGTATATATATATATATATATATATATATCCATCTTTCCTTATCTCTTTCTTTCATACATGATTAAGAAAACATTATTTAATTCATCTGAAGGTGAAGAATATATCTGGAGGAATAACAAAACAATTGACTAGTCTTAGCCACACATCCACACACACATGTACACTCACACACATGCATACACAAATACATGTTGCACATGCACATACATATACATGTATACACTGTCTGCAGCTAGTTCTGGAAAAATCTCTAAAATTTCTGAGAAGTGTTAAATATAATTATAATTTGTTTGTTTTATTTTTAGGAAAGTTTTTTACTTTTTATTTTTCATTTTTTTTTGTATAAATAAAGTTTCCATCATTTTCATTTCACATTTGTTTTTCTATTCAAGATATTTGCATCTGGTTTTGACAGCTCTAGCTGAGCCAGCCCATAGCATACCAATGGATAGTAGACCTCTTTGTACTAATAAGAACATTTACTTATTCACACACACATACACACATTCACACACACTCACACACCCACACACATTTTCTCTTTCTCTCTCTCTCACGCACACACATGCACACATGTATGTATAAATATAATTCATTTACATTTGTGCATATATGTACACATACATATATATTCATATATATATGCTTACACACATACATATATATATATATATATATATATATGCCAGCATGAGCATGGAAAATGAATATTAGATGATGACGATGATGATGATGATGATATATATATATATCAATTGATGAATGTTTGTATTTGCAAAAGGAGAAAAGTTTTGATTACATAAAATGTGTATTATTTGAAGCAGAAGCTTCTTGAATCATAACTCAGAGTTTCATGTTATTCAGCCCCTTAAATTATTCAGTCCTTTAAATAGTTACCAATAGGGAGGCCAGTGTTACAATTCAGGGAGCTTCAAGTGACAACATAAATTAATGAAGACTCTCAAGTTCTCCAGGCAGCAAAACAACCTCTCTAGTACTAGCGCCACAATAGAATACATCCAGTATAGACAGAATAGGGTAAAGAGAACAAGGAGACTGCTTTAGTGCTGGTGCCACAATAAAATGTATTCAGTGCAATCTGTAAAGTTATTGAGGAATGAAAAGAGACAATATCCGGTTTTGAGGACAAAGAAACTTTTCTAGAGTTGGTATCGCAGTAAAATATCCATAGCACATCCAGGAGAGTGTTTGCAAGGGTATCTAGTCATACAAAACCAATCTAAAAATGTAATACAGGAGTAAGACATGATCTTTTGATTGTTCAAATAAAGAAAATAAAATTGAATTTGAGCTGGCTCAGATACCCTACAGTTGCATTGGTATTCATTTTCAAATGAGTTTACTGAAGCAACATGAAATAAAATGCCATGCTCCTGAAGAATAGTTTTTTATACTTTCCTAAATTTTTAACATTATTGCTTTTTTTTTACTTTAAAACATTGCTCTTCATATATGAAATGTCCCATTAATTTTTTTATTTGCCATTTTAAGTGTAATAGTATTTTTTTTATCTCCAGTTAATAAGAAAATTAACAATTGTCTATCCATAGAAAAATCTGTTTTAACGTATTAAGAAACATCTGGCCATAGAAAAAAATCTGCCTTGACAAATAACAAATTCCATCCAAACCATGCAGGCATAAAAAAGTGGATGTAAAAGTGATTATGATGATGTTTTAACAGAAGTAACAGATTTCAAATGCCTATGTATATGTGTATTTAGTTAACTTAGCTTTTTTTTGTGTGTGCATGTTTACTTATTTATTTGATCTTTTTATTATAATTTTCCTTTCTTTTTGCAGCTTTTTAAGGGAACATTTCACTATTGTCATGGCCCATACGTCCAGAATGTTACCAACAAAACGGACTGCATGAAAGATCCTAGAAACCGTTGGCGCAACCAAAAGTACAACTTTGATAACTTAGGCCAGGTTAGTGCTGAAATGATAAATTTCTAATCCATAAAACTAACTCACCAAATCATTTCTGATGAATCAATGAGACAGAGATTCGTCAAGCCTAGGAAACCCTTATGTAATTGAATTGTGATAAATATATTCTCCCTTAAATTATACTGTAGCAAACTTAGGCTCCATCACAACCCCTAATTCAAATTTCAAAATTATCTCCTTTGGCCTTTCTTATCAAGAATTAATCATTAAAGCTAATAATTAATTTGTGAAAAGAAAGATAAAATTTTAATGAAAATAATTTTTAGTTCATTATGCATGGTTCATAGGTACATATGTGGCTGTGTGGTAAGAAGTTTCCTTCCCAGCCACATGATTCCAGGTTCAGTTCTACTGCATGACACCTTCAACAAGTGTCTGCTATAGCCCTAGGCCAGCCAAAACCTTGTGAGTGGATTTGGTCGATGGAAACTAAGGAAGCCTGTTGAATATATATATGTGCATGTATATATGTATGTATGTTGTGTGTGTGTGTGTGTGTGTGTGTGTGTGTGTGTGTATGCATGCGTGTTTTTGTGTTTGTCCCCACCATCACTTGACAACCAGTGTTGGTTTGTTTATTCCCCCCATAACATAGCAGTTCAGCAAGAGATACTAAGAGAATAAGTATCAAACTTTAAAAGAAAAATAATTACTGGGGCTGATTTGTTCCCCTAAAACCTTCAAAGGTTTTAGGGGAACAAATGACTGAAGCAAGTAAAAAAATAAAGATAAGTATATATTTTCTCTCACAGTCCTAGGTACACTATTTAAAAATATGTGATGAGACAATCATAGCTGGAATACTTTTATTCTTTTATTTTTTTTACTTGTTTTAGTCATTTGACTGTGGCCATGCTGGAGCACTGTCTTTTTGCTTGATCAAAGCTGACTCAGGACTAAATAACAACAACAATTATTATTTTTGAAAATTTACTTATATTGCTAAGACTTATTTACTATTTGAGTCCATAAGAGGAGTACTGTAAAAGACTGTTACTGAACAAAGATAAATCCATGAAGGAATTAGTTCACAACATTATTTTCAATGTACTTGCTTCACTTGTAGTGGAAGTGCATGGCTTAGTGGTTAAGGTATTGGACTCATGATTGTAAGATTGTGGTTTCAATTCCGAGACCAAGCAATGTGTCATGTTCTTGAGCAAAACACTTCATTTCACGTTACTCCAGTCCACTCAGCTGGCAAAAGTGAGTAAACCTGCAATGGACTGGCACCCATCCAGGTGGGGAATATATATGCCATGAACACAGGGAAACCGGCCTTATGAGTCTGTACGACTTGGGAATTAACTTTTTTACCTACTAAACTGCTTCACTTATAATAGCCATCACAAATTTTCATTCTTATAAATCTGAGATGACATACCACTGAATGAATTTCTTCATAGCTCAGTGAAGCATCAAATTGACTGTATATGTTACATAACTTTAAATTCATCTTAAACTTTGTTAGTTACTTGGGCAATGACTTAAAGGTAGATCACCTATATTGAGTTCAAACATTGTTGTCATCTCCCAGCTATGGGACTAATTAAATTAAATTAAACGGAAAATATTTCCAATGATTATGGCATCCATACAGTTGGTCTGTATGTATCAAGTAAGACACTAGAATCTGGGCAAAAGAGTGTTAGCCAGCATCAGTAAAAATTAGTTTAATAAAATATACAAGATAGAATCAAATAATTTGTTACAATAAAGGGAAACAAAATTTGGCAGAATTCTGCTTTAAGTACCCCGTATTTTTTGGAATTTTCAAAAGATTTTTGTTAATTTGTATTTTACACATGGGAATTCACACAACTATGGAAAGAAATTTTTTTTAATTTTTCAAATTTTTTTTTTATTTAATTCAGTTTGAAATACAGACAGTCCAAATTTTTGGCTTCAATCCCAGCAGTAGACCATTAAATGTGTTTATGGGGGGAAAGATATTGAAAAACATCACTACATCAGACTTACAAACAAACAAGGAGGGTATGAGGTGGTTGTAAGATATGCTAAAAATAACAGCCCTTAAATCACGCACCAAAAAATTCTTTTTTTCTACATTATCGTATGAATTCCTGTGTATTGAACAACACAAATTCACAAAACTTTTCTGTGAATTCCCAAAAATTAAAAAGTTGAGGAGTTATAATCATTACATGGGGTACTTAAATCAGAAATCTGCCCAAAATTTGATATAAAATCCCTGCTAAAATGCAAGAATTTTCCAATATATGTATATATATATATATATATATATATATATATACGTTTATCAGTTTGTGTTACAAGATTCCTGGTGTGAAATTGTGTGTTGAAATAAATATTCTTGTATTTTGGGATGGTCATTTTTATTTTTGCCACATAAACACATGCACTATATATCTGTTCTTCACTCATTTATTACTGTTCTTATTTTGACTCATGTCCATTGTCCAAAAATCTTTCATCACACATCTGTGACCTCATCAGTGACACTTTTCATTTTCATGTGTGCTCTTGCTACACTTACTCCATTCTGCTCTTCCATGATGTGTATCCTTATGTGCGCATGCATTTGCATCTGTGTGTGTGAGTATGCTTGTCTGTGTATCATTGTTCTTAGCAGCAGTATGGCCTTTCCCTTGGTCACATCCTCTCACTCCGTTTTGTTGCTGCTGTCCAGGACCTGAAAATTGGTACAGAGAGATACAGAAACTGTACCAAATTTTGGTGTCCTAGGACAGCAACAGCACAATAGGGTGAGAGGATGAGGTTGCGGGGAAGGCCATACTGCTGCTAAGAACAATGACATACACACAACCACACACATACACATGCACACACACAAACATGGACACAAACACATGTGAACATAAGGATACACATCATAAAATAGCAGAATGGAGTAAGTGGAGCAGGAGCACACACGAAAACGAAAATGTCTCTGAAGAGGTCACAGATGTGTGACAAAAGATTTCCAGACAATAGACATGAGTTAAAATAAGAACAGTAATGAACTAGTGAAGAACAAGTATTTAGTGTGTGCGTGTATTTGGCCCCAAAAAATGACCATCTCGAAATACAACAATATATGTGTGTGTGTGTGTGTGTGTGTGTGTGTGTGTGTGTGTATACATATATATATATATATATATATATATATATATATATAATATATATATATATATATATATATAATATATATATATATATATATATATATATATATATATATATATATTGTTGTATTTCGAGATGGTCATTTTATAAATATATATCATCATCATCATCATCATCATCGTCGTTTAACGTCCGCTTTCCATGCTAGAATGGGTTGGAGAGTTCAACTGGGGTCTGGGAAGCCCAAAGGCTGCACCAGGCCAGTCAGATGTGGCAGTGTTTCTACAGCTGAATGCCCTTCCTAATGCCAACCACTCCGTGAGTATAGTGGGTGCTTTTTATGTGCCACCGACACAGGTGCTAGGCGAGGCTGGCAACATCCATGATCGGATGGTGTTTGTTTCGTGCCACCAGCACAGAGGCCAGTCGATGCGGTGCTGGCTACGGCCACGTTTGGATGGTTCTCTTATGTGCCACCAGCACTGGTACTACAACTACAAATTCCATTGATGTTGATCGATTTCGATTTTGATTGATTTTTGGATTCTAACTTGCCTCAACAGATCTTCACAAGTAGAGTTATGTGTCCCAAGAAGGAAGGTATGCACCTGTGGACTGACTACGTCCCAGGTAGGGACCACAGGTTATGGCCTCACTTGTCCTGCCGGGTCTACTCACGCACAGCATACTTCCAAAGGTCTCAGTCTCTGGTCATTTCCTCGGTGAGACCTAAAGAGCGAAGGTCGTGCTTTACCACCTCGTCCCAGGTTTTCCTGGGTCTACCTCTTCCACAGGTTCCCTCAACCGCTAGGGTGTGGCACTTTTTCACACAACTATCTTCATCCATTCTTACCAGCATAGACGTCTCTTTTGCACACCACATCTGATGCTTCTTAGGTCCAACTTTTCTCTCAAGGCACTTACACTCTGTCGGGTATGAACACTGACATTACACATCCATCGGAGCATACTGGCTTCATTTCTTGCAAGCTTACGCATATCCTCAGCAGTCACGGCCCATGTTTCACTGCCATATAGCATGGCTGTTCGTACACATGCGTCATACAGTCTGCCTTTTACTCTGAGCGAGAGGCCTTTTGTCACCAGCAGAGGTAAGAGCTCTCTGAACTTTTCCCAGGCTATTCTAACTCTAGGAATTACACTTTCGGCACACCCGACCCCGCTACTGACTTGATCACCTAGGTAATGGAAACGATCAACTATTTCTAGTTTTTCTTCCTGGAATGTGGCAGAAGATGGTCTCTGTACATTTTCAGTGTTTATTGCTCCTGAGCATCTGCCACATACAAAAACTATATTCCTAATTAGCCTTCCTTTGACATTGCTGCACATCTTATGTGTCCATAGCTTACACTTGGTGCATCTTATAGAGTTCCTACCTACGCCTTTTCTACAGATCGAACAGGGCCATCTACCTGAAGGCGTTTGAGATTTGTCTACCTTCCTACTTATTAGGACTTTGGTTTTAGCTAGGTTGACTCTAAGGCCCTTCGATTCTAATCCTTGCTTCCACGTCTGAAACTTCTCCTCCAGTTCTGATAGTGATTCAGCAATTAGGGCAATGTCATCAGCATAGAGGAGCTCCCAGGGGCATCCTGTCTTGAATTCCTCCGTTATTGCCTGGAGGACTATGATAAATAGGAGGGGGCTGAGGACTGAGCCTTGGTAGACCCCCAACCTCTACCCAGAATTCTTCACTGTATTCATTGCCAACCCTCACCTTACTAACAGCGTCCCTGTACATGGCACGCACAACTCTCACTAACCATTCATCTATCCCTAGTTTCCTCATTGACCACCGGATAAGGGATCAGGGGAGCCTGTCAAAGGCTTTCTCCAAGTCAACGAAAGCCAGGTACAGAGTTTTATCTTTGGCTAGGTATTGCATATATATATATATATCATCATCATCATCATCATCGTTTAGCGTCCGTTTTCCATGCTAGCATGGGTTGGACGGGTCAACTGGGGTCTGTGAAGCTGGAAGGCTTCGTCAGGCCCAGTCAGATCTGGCAGTGTTTCTACGGCTGGATGCCCTTCCTAACGCCAACCACTCCGCGAGTGTAGTGGGTGTTTTTTACGTGCCACCTGCACAGGTGCCAGACAGAGCTGGCGAACGGCCATGAACGGATGGTGCTTTTACGTGTCACCAGCACGGGGCCAGGCGATGCTGGCAACGGACACAAACGGATGGTGTTTTTATGTGCCACCGACACGGTTGCCAGACAGAGCTGGCAAACGGCCACGAGCGGACGGTGCTTTTACATACATGTACATATATATATGAGAGATAGATAGATAGATAGATAGATAGATAGATAGATAGATAGATAGATAGAAGTGCGCATGTGAGTTAGTGTTCCCTTGTTTTGACATCACATGCTAGTTAGTTGTAAATGGGAGTCGCAGCCATACAAGTGGTATCAATCATTTCCAATTTCCTGTAAAAACAGGTCCAGCGATTTACCTGGAAACAGGTGAGTTGGTGACAGGAAAAGAATCCTGCTGTAGAAGATCTGCCTTAATAAATAAATTCCATCCAACCCATAAAAGCATGGAAAAGTGGACATTAAAACAATAATGACAATGATGATGATAATTCTAACAACAATTATGATAACGATGATCATGAGGAGGATGACATTGATGATGAGTGTGACGATGATGACATGTAAATGATTAGCATCCTATTAATATTCATTAAAGGCAGCATTAAACTTATTAGGATGACCTACACTAAAGTCACTGTGATATGTTAGATTTGCATGTCAGTAAGTACAGTTAAATTTGTTGCTGGTTTTTTTGGGGTTTTTTTTTTTTTTGCAGTTTAACATCATATCAAAGAATTCAGTAAACCATACAACGTCACACTGATAAGCAATGTTACAAAATATGTATGTTCATGCCATCAGTTTTATGCAATTTGTCAAAATCTATCATGTGAGTTATTGCCATTTGCCATAGAGCAAAAAAAAAAAAAAATGAACTCTGTTTCGTTTTCAGTATGTTTCTGTTTGATTATGATTGTTTTATGCATATTATTATCAACACATGCCTGAGTGTATACATAAATACGCAACTACTCCAGATCAATGTATAAATCATGTATGCTTCCACATACGCAACCTCATAACACCATATTCGCAAACACTTACATATACACTCTCATTTGCACATACACACATATTATTTATGTTTGTACTTTCACGCTTCTGTTCAAACAGTAGTTTTTTTTTTTGGTTTGTTTTGTTTTTTGTTATTTTTAACAACATTACTTTTGATGTGTCTGTGTTTCAATGTTTTTGTTTTATTATTTATTTTTTTATTTTTTGTAAACAGTTTTAATTTTTACACTGTTGATTTTTATCTTTAGGCTTTGATGGCTTTGTTTGTCCTGGCCTCAAAAGATGGCTGGGTTAGCATTATGTACACAGGCTTAGACGCTGTCGGTGTGGATCTTCAGGTAAGATTACTCAATGTTTTATTTTCAGGTCATAAATAATTCACACTTTGGGCAAATATTTTAATACCTTGTTTATTGTTATCACAACTTCAGTGTAGAGGAGGGGGAGAATTATGTTTTTATAATCCATATTCTAATTCTAGAAGCATGTAAAAGGAAAAGGAAGAAAAACAGAGTGAGAGAGAGAGAAAGAGAGATTGGGATAACATAAAGTAATTTATATTTGATGTTCATTGCTCATCCTATGGCAGATATTGCTGAAATGTTAAACATTTATCAAGTTTCTAATCTCTTTTGAGAGTAAATATGTGATGGGAATATCCACTGAATCTTTGCTTGATGTTTCAGTCGATTCTTTTATTTGATTCCAGAGAGATGGCAGAGTGAAATAATTAACAAGTTCCTCTAGTGATTTTTTTACATTTTTTCTGTAATTTATTTGTTTTTTAGTTAATTACAATGTAAGAAAATTTCATTAAATTTTCATTTCATTTTTTATTTTAAGTTTATAATTTTTTCTTACATTTTTTTCTGTTTGCGAAAATTCTACAATTTATTATCTGAGAAGAGAATTATTGAAATATTAAATAATTTATATGATATTATATATGTGAATTTGGGGCACCCTATATATTTGTAAACATTTTGCTCCTGTTGTACACATGTATGCAAAAGATTACTACAGATCAATATATTTCATAATTGAGATGACTATCACTCAGAGAAACCTTTCTAACTCATGCAGACATGAAGAAAAATTAAACATTAAAGGTGAGAAGAAAGAATAGATAATAATGGTAATAGTAGTGGTAAATGTTGTTTTAGTCGTGGCTGTAGTAGTAGTAGTAGTAATAGTAGCAGTAGTTCTTTGTTTAAGTATTAAGAACATCGGACTACATCAAATTAATTGCTAAAGTGTTCCTGGAATACCTGTGGAGAAAAATAAGCTACAAACTGAAATACTATTCTGTTTGATATTTAGTCCAAATGTCTGCTTAATATAAAATTGTTTTAATTACTGCATAGGAATTTGTAAAATTTAATGTTTGCCATTTGCCAAACAGCTTAAGTAGATTGTAAGGAACTAAAACAAATTTACAAAGAAAATCACAGAACAATTTTAAACTCTATTTTTCCTATGACCCTCTTTTATTTTGCCTTTTACATTACTTTGGGGTCAAATTTAGTTGAAATCATTCACATTTTGAAACTTGATTAACACAGTTTCACCACAATTAAAAGGTTGAAGACAAAACTGTTTGTATTTATCATAGTTCTAATATATAAATCATAATACTTTAGGCAATCTTCTCCTTAATGTTGATGTTACAATGTCCATTGTCTGTGATTATATTATTGCAACTCGTTAATAACTCGATTCCTGACTCTTTCTTATTAAAGTTTTGTCCATAGTGTAATTCTGAAATCTGCTTTCAGGCAAATTCTTTCATTGCACCCTGAAATGATTATGATTTAAATTTTGACAAATAAAATTACTGAAGATATAAGTGAAATTAAATAGTATTTAGTACCTCACTGTAGCAATCTGGATGTATCAGTTGATATAATTTCATCTGAACATCACATTACAAATCCAGAGAAAACTATTGATTTGGCAAGCTAGAGAGTTAACAACACTCACATAGCTGTTAAATCAGCAGAGACATACATAACAGTACCAGTTACTACGTACAAAAACATTGTAAATCATATCCAAACTAGCCAATTTTAGTGCTATTTCTGGACCTAGAAGAAATAGTAGTAAAATTTCTCTGGAATGAGGTGCAGGCATAGCTGTGTGGTTAATAAATTGCTTCCCAACTGTGTGATCTTGGGTTCAGTCCCACTGTATAGCACCCTGGGTGTCTTCTTCTTTAGCCCTGAACCAACCAAAACTTTGAGAGTGGATATGGTAGGCAGAAACGGAAAGAAATCTGTTGTATACATATCTATCTATATGAGTATGTATGTGTGAATGTGTGTTTGTGTTTTGATATCATATGATGATTGCAAATGATGTTGTTTGTTTCCAGTCTTCCCAGACCATAGGAATTTGGAAGGGAGCAGGCTTAATCAATACCATAGATACTAGTACTTGGCTAGTACTTTATTTTATTACTCTTGAAAGGATGAAAAGCAGACCTTAGCAGCATTTGAATTCAGGATGTTAAGAGCCACAATGAATGCCACAAAGCATATTTTTTCAACACTTCTGTCAGCTTCATGAGTATATATAATAAATCATCTCCTCTATATTAATGATATACACCTACTTGGAAGTGATAATGTCCCACTGGAGAACTTATTAAGAACTGTGCATGAATTAGGCTGTAATATCAAAATTAGTATTGGATTAGACAAATTATCCAGAGCTGAAAAGAGGGACATCAATTAAAATTGAAAACATTCAATTAGATTTAGAAATGGAAAGGATAAAATTAGAACAAAACTACTTACACAATACTTCAGAGTAATGAAGCTGATAATATAAACTTGCAAAATAAGAGCAAGTTAGATAAGACTACTACATTATCATATATCATCTGACTGGCTGACTTGCTTGGATCAGTGCAACTCTTTCATGTTAGATGTCCCAATTAAGCACTGTAGCATAAACGTCTGGCCAGGGTTTTAGTTACATTGGACTTCCACCAGCTGAAATATCTCTTCTATACATGCTATG
Source organism: Octopus sinensis (assembly GCF_006345805.1). Lineage (NCBI taxonomy): Eukaryota > Metazoa > Mollusca > Cephalopoda > Octopoda > Octopodidae > Octopus > Octopus sinensis. The sequence goes on along the minus strand of NC_043002.1, from coordinate 36,718,984 downwards.
ACTGCAGATGATAGCAGTGGTTTGCTAACTGAACTGGTTGGTTCCCGCCATTGATAGCTTGTTGTCTGTTCATCTACTCAGCATTTAGTTCAATAGGTTCGATAAATTTATTTGCTGGAATAGTTCGCATACACAAAGCTGCATCCCATGATTTCAACATACTATGACTCAGGTGGTTACATGCTATTTAACCCATGGTTGAGACTCTGACAAATGCTACTCTTCTGGGACAGAGTAGACCTGGAAACAACAGTGATCAAGAGATCGTTCCACACTCCTCAAAACCCTGGAACTCCCAAAGTCTCTACACTGGGTGTATATTAAAGTCATACTCAGGACTATGAGAGTACTACAGAAGAGTCATATTAATATTACAAACTGAATTCAATACTAGAAATAAAACAATCAGTATAAATACACTACCCATCTCAATTATAAACCATAGTTGATATGTTATAAAATGGAATTTACATGAAAAGAAATATCTAGACAGGATAACTAGGCTATCCAGTTGATTCCAAACCAACCATCCTGAAGTTAAGATATGTCTTTAAGGCATATCTTAACTACAAAGACTGAAGATGTGTGGTGTATATATCTCAAAGATAGAGAAATACTCTTGGTAGTACTGTAAAGACTTGCATGAAACTATTGAAAACACACAAAAAAAGCAACAACAACAATAATAAAGGTTTCTGATTTTGGCACAAGAGCAACAATTTTGAGGAGTGGGGTGAAACCATCGACCCCTCTACTTGACTGGTTCTTTATTTTATCCTGGAAGGATGAAAAGGAAATTGACCCCAGGAAAATCTGAACTCAGAATGCTAAGAGCTAAGCATTTTTGCCATTACCCTAAAGATTCTGCAATATCACTACTTGTTAATAATAATGATAATAATAATAATAATAATAATAATAATAATAGCCAGACATAGTCTTAATTGAGAAAGAAAGCCCAACATAGTCTTAATTGAGAAAGAAAACAAACTATGCTGGATCATAGATATAGCATGCCCAGCTGACAACAAGGTATGCAATAAGGAAGAAAGAAAAGTGGAGATATATGACAGGTTAGCTTGGGAAGTTAAGCAGTTGTGGTTGATGGAAAAGATAGCAGTAGTACCAATAATTGTCGGAGCCCTGGGAACAGTGAGCAAAAATCTCGAGAAATATGTGGAACAAATAGGGGCTGCAATAAGGGTGGAGCACTTGCAGTAAACAACACTGCTTGGAACCGCTCGAATGCTCTGGAAGGTGCACGAAAAATAAGAGGTGTTACCTTAGCTCACTGGTAGTGAACAGCTGACACTGTAGTACATCTCCAGTGTTAGAAGCTGTGCAAGGGCAATGATAATAATAATAATAATAATTTTCCTAATTTTGGTACAGGGCCAACAACTTTGGAGGGAGGAGGAAGCCAATTATATCAACCCCAGTACTCAACTGGTACTTATTTTATTAACCTCGAAATGGAGAAAGACAAAGGTGACCTTGGTGGGCTTGAACTCAGAATGTAAGAATCTCAAGAAAATACTGCAAGACATTTTGTTCAAAGCTTTTCTAATTCTGCTAATTCATTGCCCTCCTGGATGAGGAATGTCAGCTTAGTTGAGAAACAACCACCAGTTTCATTTAAAGACAGAGTGCAAAACGTTTTAAGGAGTATTTACCTTATAAAAATAACGTGTGCTTCAAGAATACTTGCCACATGTTGAAAATTGCTGCCTGATCATGTCCATATAATTATGGTGAAATAAATTTGAGATTCTTTTTCTATCTTTTGTATATATTTAAAGCATCTGTCTGTGTCTTCCTGAAGCTATGTTCTGTTTCCTGAATGATACCCTAATTCTAATTAATTTCCACTTGATATATCTAATATCCACTTAATATTAGCTAATATGCAGTTAGCTTATATCTTCTACCAGAAGCAATGAGAAAGAGTTTGTATTTTAGCTTCATTAACTAGTACGTAATCTATTCCTAACCACCAAGAAATATAAAACATTTTTTAATTTTTAATTTTAGACTTTAAACTTTAATCCATCATAAAGATTAGACCATATTTTTCAATTAATAATTGACAAAATGTCAAGTTTGACACCAGAAGTCTTTCAACATACATAAATGTCATGACAAAGGGTTAGGGTGAAAATCAACATAGCATTTCTAAACTAACAATCAAAAGCAAAAGTCTTATGACACCAAACAAATTCCATTACTCTCAGCAAACTTCTTAAGCTAATGAAGGAGCTTGTATAAGGTTACTCAGTCTACTAGAAATACCAGGTAAATCTCTCTCAAATTACACCCAACCATCTTACAAACAAGGAAACACATGTTGGATATTGTGGTCCAGGTATACTATACCAGAAAAAAAAAGGATAGGACAGTCATGGCTTTTGATCATAGGTCTGCCTGTTAGATCAGGACAAGCTGGAGGGATGTGGGCTAAGCAGCAGTAAAACAACAACAATAATAATCTTTTCTACTCTAGGCACAAAGCCTGAAATTTTGAGGGAGGTGGCTAGTCCATTACATTGACCCCTCTGCTTACTCATTTTATCGACCCAAAAAGGATGAAAGGTAAAGTTGACCTCAGTTGAATTTGAACTCAGAACATATACACAGACAAAATGCTGCTAAATATTTTTATCTGATGTGCTAACAATTCTGCCAGCTTGCTACCTTAACAATAATAATCCTTTCTACTAAAGGCACAAGGCCGGAAATTTGGCAGGAAGGGACCAGTCAATTACATCGACCCTAGTATTTCACTGGTACTTAATTTATAGATCCTGAAAGGATAAGAGGCAAAGTCGACCTCAACAGAATTTGAACTCAGAATGTCTACCAGCTCGCTGCCTTTGTTTAACAATAAGTATAACAAAATGGACACATTGGGTAATAAAGTCTTAGATACACTGTTTTAAACAAGACATGATGGTCATGGGAGGAATACCTTTGATCATAGGGTCTGCTAGGATTTCTCAATCATAACTGAGCAGGAGCTGAGAGAACATACCAACAAACTTTCTTCTGCCTTTGCTGATTCATATTCAGTGCCTTCTATTACTAAAGATAAATATTTGCTTTGTTTACAGGGATTTTCATATGTTTTATGCTGTATTTATATTTTCCTTTCTATTTACGTTATTGTAGCTCTGTGCATTTTATGTCTTTGTATATTTTATTTATAACTTCCTGATTTAGTTAAATATTCAACATATGTCTTCTCATTTCGTTTCAGCCAAAAGAAAACTACAATGAATGGCGCCTACTCTATTTCATTTCCTTCCTCCTTCTTGTTGGCTTCTTTGTATTAAATATGTTTGTTGGTGTTGTTGTTGAAAATTTCCACAAGTGCCGTGAAAGCCAAGAACAAGAGGAGAGAGCACGAAGAGATGCAAAACGCAAGCAGAAAATGGAGAAAAAGAAAAAAAGTAAGAAGAAATTCTTATATTTCTCTCTAGTTAGTCTTCATTCTGTTTTTGTCATTTCACTTTATTTTCTTTAGAGCTGATCTATTCTGCCATGGGCTACAAACAATGCTACCAAGCAGATCTGGTTGAAAATCTACATCTGAGTAATAGTTTTTCATTTACAGTCATCACTGCCCACTAGGCATTGCAGCATCTCTCCTTTACAAGCTGGCAACAGACAATGGAAACATTGGTAAATACAAAACAGATAATAAACAAGAGTTAAATAACTGAAACTAGCCTTCAGCTTGTTGATAGGAGACTTAAACCAGGAAGCTAAATTTATCATATCATTCCTTTAATCTGATCACATTAACAGAAAAAGTCAAAATTTGATAAATTTAAGAATGGAAAGTCTCACATAAAAAATATATTTCAAATTAAAGGATAAATAACAACTGAATCCATAAAAGCCTTAAATACATTTAGGTATCCTTGTACATGTACCAGTGTATATATGTTATATATATATAGGGAGCGTTTACGAAAAAACAAAAGACGAAGACAGGTGGTATACAGAAAGAGACACAGAAAAAACAAGGAGAGAAAAAAATGTGTGTAGTGGCTAACGATCTATCATGGCGTCTATATATATATATATGTGTGTGTATGTGTGTATGTATATATATGTGTGTATGTATGTATGTGTGTGTGTGTCTTTGTGTGCATATAAAATATATATATATATTTGTGAGTGAATGTGTATGTATATGCTTCAGTACTTTAATGCTGCACATCAAAAAAAAAAAGGAATAAAGGCCATTGTTATGTGTATATGACTTTCTTATTGATGCAATGTGTGTGTGTATGTATACACACCTCCATGTATGTTAGTGTGTGTGTTTTAGTACATAAGCTCCAGCTCACTAATTAGTCTGCAAATGATAATGTTTCAATCTACCTACAGCCCTATTAGCTATAATACCGACATTTTTAGCTAATCCAGTTGTTTGTATAATTAACAGTTATTTCTATATCTTACTCATTTGCTCCATGGCAACAGATGTTATTCCTGTTTACCATTCCCATCATATTGTGCCATTTTCCCATCAATTCTCTGTTTATTTGGCATTACTAATGGTTCTAACAACCATAATTAATTGCAATAAACAATATTTCTTTCCTTTTTTTTTTTTACCGAAACCAAGTTTATGTATCTCAGTCATTACACACATTTTGTTGCAACCAAGAGTTTTGGTGTTTTTGATGTTGGGATTCTTACCATCTCATCTTATTCAGCTGTTTTCATTTTTTTTTTTTCTTTTGATAGACTCTTTTCTATTTTGTTTATCCTACTTCCATTTACTCCTCTCTCCCTTTCTCTCTCTCTCTATTTCTATCTCTCTATCAATCTATCAATCTATCCATCCATCTATCTATCTATCTATCTATCTATCTATCTCTTCATCCATCCATCCATCCATCTATCTATCTATCTATGTCTTCATCCATCCATCCATCCATCCATCCATCCATCTATCCATCCATTCATCCATCCATCCATTCATCCATCCATCCACCCATCCATCCATCTATCTATCTATCTATCTATCTATCTATCTATCTATCTATCTATCTATCTTTTCATCAATCCATCCATCCATCCATCTATCTATCTATCTATGTCTTCATCCATTCATCCATCCATCTATCTATCTATCTATCTCTTCATCCATCCATCCATCCATCTATCTATCTATCTATCTATCTATCTCTTCATCCATCCATCCATCCATCCATCCATCCATCCATCCATCCATCTATCTATCTATCTATCTAACTATCTATCTATCTATCTATCTATCTATCTATCTTCTTTACTTTCTGCCACCCATCCCTTTTCTTTTACCAATTTCTCCCACTTCACTCTTCTTAAATTTCTCCTATTTCATAAAATATCTTCCCAACTCTCAATCATTAACCGTCCATCTTTCTCTCATATATATATGTATGTGTGTGTATGTGTGTGTGTGTGTGTGTTAGTCATTGGATTTTAGAAGGAAACAGCACACACACGCATGCAACACGCAGACACACATGCACACATGCATATACATAAATTGATTCTCTCAAACATTAGCACCATTTAAAATTAAAAAGAGACAACTTTCTTAAATTTTAATTTCATCTCATGTTTCCTATTGGAATTTTTAAAATTATTATTAGCTAACTATGATAGAATTTTATTGGCACCACTCATCCTCCTTCTCTCTCTCTCTCTCTCTCTCTCTCTCTCTCCTCTCTCTCTCTCTCTCTCTCTCTCTCTTTTGCTCTTTGTTTGCTTATGTCTCCCTTTTTCTCTCCACTGTTGCTTTTTCTCTCAGTCTCTCTCTCTTTCTTAACATTTTCTTCTCTTTGTTTTTTCTTCTTTCTCTCCCACTCATTTTGTTTTACTTTGATTCTTTCTCTTACATTTGTTTTCCTTTCAGCTTTGTTTCTTCTTTCAATATTTTTTCATTCTTTCTTTCCTTTGCAATTATTGAAATTAAACTGTAAGCAACACGTTTTTATGCATGATTTTTGCCAGGACACATATTCAGCTTTCCTCATCATTTAACATGCCAATTTTATTGCCAGGTGTGCTTGTGTGTGTGTGAAGACACTTGGCCTAGTAGCTAAGGGTGTTGCACTCACAATTGCTTAATCATGGGTTCAATTCCCAGGCTGAGCAGTGCATTGTGTTCTTGAGCAAACACTTCATTTCATGTTACTCCAGTTCACTCAGCTGTGAATAGGTAACCCTGTGATGGATTAGCTTTCCAATAAGGGAGAATGTTAGCCTGCTTGTCTAGCCAGTGGGGTGACATCATTCAAAAGCTAAAACAGTGCAAAATGCATTGTGACCAGCGATGTATAACAACATCTGATACTCTGGTCGATCACAATCACATGATCATGAGGGCATAAAAGACACAAGGGCAAATTAGATAACCCCAGTTTTAGCAGTGCATATTCAGGAAACAAAGTTTTAAGAGCATTAAAGCATGTGATATAAGTTCAGCTTTGCACATAGGACATGGAGTGATTTTTTAAAGACATTTGTGGGTGGGGAATGCATTTTATATGCCATCACATATGGTAGATCAGATGTCAGGATACATCTTTAGTTTCATTGTCATTTTATTGCCAGGTATATAAAGATCAAAGAAGCAATACCATTTTTATATTTTTTATTTATCTATGAAGGGGTGCTGAAAAGTTCCTGGTGTAAAGAGTATTGCGAAAGGCCTGCTTCTTTTACAGGGCTTAGAAAAACTGAAGGACTGCTGCAATAAGTACTCTTTACTCTTTTATTTGTTTCAGTCATTTGACTGTGGCCATGCTGGAGCACCACCTTTAGTCGAGCAAATCAACCTCAGGACTTATTCTTTGTAGGCCTAGTACTTACTCTATCAAACTCTTTTGCTGAACCGCTAAGTTACAGGGACGTAAACACACCAGCATCAGTTGTCAAGCAATGTTGGAGGACAAATATAGACACACAAACATACTCACATGCATACATATATATATATATATATACAATGGGCTTCTTTCAGTTTCCATCTACCAAATCCACTCACAAGGCTCTGGTCGGCCTCAGGCTATAATAGAAGACACTTACCCAAGGTGCCACACAGTGGGACTGAACCCAGAACCATGTGGTTGGTAAGCAAGCTACTTACCACACAGCCACTCCTACGCCTATGTGAATCTAAGAGGAGAATATGTTGAATAAAATCACAAAACATCATCTATGATGAGTTACTTTTCTTCTGGCTAAAAAAGAATTACATAAACCAACCAACCTCAACACAGGTTCTGATTTCACAATATTTGGATTTTGTTTACTTTTCTTCAGTTATTTTGTCTCATAGTTTGTTTTTCTTTCCTTTTTCTGCATGAAGATTCATTTCATTGACATGTCAACTGTTTCCCTTCTAGCTATAATAACAGTCCTTTCCAAAATACTTTTTTTATTTTGTAATTACAAGGTTTGCACTAAATAAAAGTACATGTAGAACATATATATATATATATATATATAACAAATTAATAAATAAAACATATGCATATATACATACATATATGTACGTACCTACCTCTACATGTATATATACATGCATATATGGGTACAGGACACCCAAAAAACGTCAAACACAATGAGAAACGAAAACATAAACACAAAACCAAGGAACTGGACATTTTTCTTAAACAACGAAAAAATAGAGTACAGGACAAATAACACAAGGAAAATTCCCCTTCTTCAGTCGCCATGGTTTCATCTACTCTGTGTATATATATATATATACATTGCTTATAAACTCTATATTTGGATGGACTCATTTTAAACTCTGTTGGACTTTTGGTCTTTACTCATAGGATATTGGAATATTGCATATATACCATTATGCCTAAAAAATGGATTTACAACTTCAATACCCATACATATCTTGCATCTATTTTCTTTCCTCCACCTCACTCTCCATTTTGTATCACATCTAAACTCACTATGACTTAAATATCCTCTCACACCATCTCCGACGAAGGGATATGATTAATAAATATCCTAGAAACAGCTGTAAGACCTTCTGTTTATAAATGCTCTAATATCTACACAGCCTTGGTTTTTTTATCTTATTGCGCAAAAAATTCTTGTATATATATATATATATGACCAAGCAATACATTATTATTGGGGTGAGAGATATTTAGGGGAGGCAGAAGAGCCTATTCTATTCAAATTAAACATCCACTTCTCTCTTTCAACATAGAAATATAGAAATTTAAATAGATTGCTTTTAAATTTTCTGCTTCTATATTATTTTATCCATCTAGAACAGGGGTTGATAAACCTAGGTTTTTTGTTTCTTTTTTATGATGGCCAGCCAGACTGGAAATGCTTTTATAACTTAGGGACCAATCTTTTATATAAAATCCGTGCTGTCTGTCTTCTAGGATCTCGGGCATCCTCCATCCGATTGCACTCAAATTTGATATGTAGATACCGATGTTATCAGGTCTTGAAAAATTTACAAAAATCGATTCCAAGTGAGAATGCAATCGATAAAGCATATTTGTGTGAATAAAATCGTTTTTCTTTGGAATAGAAAAAAAGTCTATCTTTATTTCTTCTTTTGCTGGTGTCTCAGATTTAGGTTATATCAGTGTTTCTCAAAGGGGTGGCCTATGGGACAGTTGGACAAGTTGTTTTGAGAAAATTTGGTTTAAATGTTTGACAACTCAGCACTGTCCATTGGACCGGGGCATTTTGCTCATGCAAATATAAAATGAAACCATGATCGTACCACACTACAAAAGCAGCTTGTTTCTGTTTTGTTTGTTTGTTTGTTTTATGAGGGGATTAAGGATTCCTATTGTTTAAAGGTTACCTTTTGTAATGAAGAAATTTCAACACATTTAATGATGCAAAAATTGGTATGAGCATGATATTGTATGCAGTGCTGAGTTGAGACATTTTCAGTTAGGATTTGTGCTTTGAAGTAAATATGGTACCAGCCAGTTTATCTGCTCTCTTCAATGGGTAAACATTTTTTAGCCACTCCTTCCTTTCTTAGATCCAAGGATTCTGAATTATGTAAACTATAATGTGGTATGTGTGTGTATGTTAGGGTTAGGGTGATTCAAGGCCACTGAAAACGTGAGACATTCTCTCTATTTTTTATACTGAACTTCATTGTTTATTTACTAAAGATAGATAAGGAAAACAAAGAATTTTTATATACTATGTCATACATTCAATAAGACAGGTGGACTGGATGAAATGAGGCCACAAGACCATAGTTGGGCCAACTCATTATTTTGACCCCAGACAAACATGCAGACTAATGTTTTTGTTTTGCTTTATTTTTTATTCCATTGACCTGGAACATAAACACCATTCCTTTGAAAAGTTAAATAGCAAAATGATGCTAATATAAAATTTACTTCAAGGCTTGGCTGTTTGATAAGAAACTTGCTTCCCAACCACATGGTTCTGGGTTCAGTACCACAACATGGCACTTTGGGTAAAAGTGTCTTCTGCTGTAGCCTCAGGCCAATCAAAGCCTTGTGAGTGGATTTGGTTAATGGAAACTGGAAGAAGTGTGTTTGTGTGTGTGTTTGTCCTCCATTACCACTTGACAACTTGTATTAGTGTGTTTATGTCCCCATAACTTAGCTGTTCCGCAAAATGGCCACCAGAATTGGTACCAGGCTTAAAAAAAAGCACTGGGGTCGATTCATTTGGCTAAAAGATCTTCATGGTGATGCCCCAGCATGGCTGCAGTCTAATGACTAAAACAAGTAAAAGATAAAAAATAATTCATATGTTTAGGCGCAGGAGTGGCTGTGTGGTAAGAAGCTTGCTTACCAACCACACAATTCCAGGTTCAGTCCCACTGCATGGCACCTTGTAGTGTCTTCTACTATAGCCTCGGGCCAACCAAAGCCTTGTGAGTGGATTTGGTAGACGGAAACTGAAAGAAGCTCATCGTATATATGCATATGTGTGTGTGTTTGTCCCCCCCCCCCCCCGACATCGCTTGACAACTGATGCTGGTGTGCTTGCGTCCCCATAACTTAGCGGTTCAGCAAAAGAGACCGATAGAATAAGTACTAGGCTTACAAAGAATAAGTCCTGGGGTCGATTTGCTCGACAAAAGGCAGTGCTCTAGCATGGCCGCAGTCAAATGACTGAAGCAAGTAAAAGAGAAAAGTGTAAAAGTTATATATTTCTTTTCTGACACTAAATACACATTAGACTATAAAAGTAGAAATGATGGTTAAAAACATAAAACTACATGTAATATTCTTTCTAATTTTGGCATAAGGCCATCAATCTCAAAGGGAGGGGAAGATTTTGACCCCCAGCGTTCAACTGGTAGTTATTTTATCGACCCTGAAAACATGGAAAGCAAAGTCAGCCTCAGCAGCATTTGAAAACCTGCAATTCCTTTTATTCTTGATCAGGACTAGCTAGGGAGCAATTTTCCAATTTCAACATATCAAAGTCAAACTCACTATCTTTTTTTTTCTCACTTTTTTATTTTTTGTTTTATTTTTTCTTTGCTGACTGTTAGAATATTTGTTTTGACTAGGATGAGAAGTTGTAGATAATTGAGCCAGTCTTGATATGTAATTAATACTTAATTGAGAGAGCAAGGTCCACTTCTGCAGGTCCTACATTCAGAGCAAGCTATATATATTAAACTATGCTATATAGCAATTTATTCTCAATGGCTATCTCTTCAGTTCACTTCTTGAATCTTTTCAAATACTTTCTATTCAGGTATTGAGCTTTGATAAAAGACTGACATTATAAACAGAATCTTTGAGAATTTAATCAGACATTTATTGAGTTGAGTAGCCTTATATCATAGAAATTATAATCAACTGTCTTAATGAGAATAATTTCTTGCTATACATATAGCAAAATTCTTCAAGGTTTAAATTCCTTATGAGAAGTTGCAGTAATTGAGACTCAATACTGCTGATAGAATCTTTCAAAATTAACAATAGCAAACCAAACTCCATACCATAATAGAGAAATATATTTTCAATTAAATGTCTGTTCAACTGAATTGATGGTATTCTCAAATTTCTCACTTTCCATGTAATTTTCCTACTAATGAGTTGTTTACTTGAATATTTTCCCCTAATACCAAATGAATTCTTTGCTTATTTATATAACCACAAAGTTTTTATTTTAAATTTAAATGTTCTTTCCTTAAATAATGTCTGGCATTTTTAGTTTCATCTTTTATCTTTTACTTGTTTCAGTCATTAGACTGTGGCCAGCGATGAATTTTCAGCCAAATTAATTAATCCCAATACTCTTTTTCCCCTCTAAACCAAGTGCTTTTACTGAACCACTTTGTTACAAGGGACATAAACATACCAACACTAGCTGTCAAGCAATGATGGGGGACAAACATAGACACATACACATACATAGATATGTATATACATATATATATATATACACACACACGCACACACACACACACATACAAGTAAGTGGACAAAAGGCACTCAACACATCTTCGGCATTCCAGAAGCCTGATATCAGGATCCTGTTAGGGGCCAGCAATGCTTCAATTAGCTGTGTCTGATGATTGTGCTAGGACACCAGACATGTTAAAAGATACTGTCTGGCATGCTCTCAGCACATGAAACTAATAGTAGCACATGAAACATATATTGTGTTTATTAAATAATATTTATCTCTCACCAGATGGAGTATATTTTTATGGATCTTACCATCATGGAACAGTACACTATATATATATGTGTGTGTGTGTGTATATATATATGTGTGTGTGTGTGTGTGTGTGTATGCATGTGCTTGTGTGAGTTGTTGTTGTCTTGACTGTATGGTAGCTATAAATGAATGTTCACTGTCGTACAGTGATGTTTTTCATTTCCAATATTCCATGAAGGCACATCTGGCTAGGGTAAAATATTATCTTATTTGGAAACAGATGATGGTGGGTAACAGAGAGGTCATCTGGCAAAAGAAAATCTGCCTCAACAAATTCCCTCCATCCCATGCAATCATAAAAGATTGACATTAAAACAATGATGATGATATTTCAAAGGTTCTACTGGAAGCTGCTGTCATTGTTTAAACCCAAATGAATCATGATTGAATAGACTTATGATTAAAAGTTTACCAGTAATGACTTTATCATCATTTTAGAGATGTGTGGCACTGTATTATTTAATGTGTTTTTTCTCTTCCTCAAGATGATAGAGTTTAATTTGTGGGGTGTTTTGGCTACTTTTTCTAGCATGCCTAGTGGCTATAAAGCAGCTTCCTCAGTAGTCCAAGTTTCATTGGTTATTATTGCTTAACTCCAAGTTAGCTCTGATTAAGCACAGATGTGAAAGATCTATTTATTATTTTTAACAGATCAAATAACCATGTAGATGCTCCCTCGTTTGCTAGTGTATTTCATTCAAGAATGATACATTAACAGAATCAGTAGGAGGGTTGGCAAAATGCCTTGCAGTTTTTAGTCTATTACTTCTACGTTTTGTGTTCAAATCTTGCCAAAGTCGACTTTGCCTTTCATCTTTCTGTGAAGGCTCAATAAAATAAAATACTTGACAACTGCTAGGTTTAATCAAATCAACTGCTATCATCTTCCATGTCTGAGGCAACCATGTGTCTCTGTCAAAAACCAAATTATAGGGACCGGTGAGGTGGAATAAAATAAATAGAAATTGTTCAGTCACTTACACCAGGTGACTATCAAACCTTATTAGAACATCATTCTGAGTTCATGACTCTAGTTTCCTGCCTCTTACTCTTGAAATACTCCAAGGTCACCACTTCTCAAGAATTTAGTTTACAGAAACCAAATATTTTACCACTAATAATATTAACTTTGTTTTGATCCTATCTTTATTTTCTGACTGATGTCTTTAAGACATTCTTACATATCTTTTTGTTTTGTTTTGCTTTTTGTTGTCTTTTGTTCACGTTTTCTTTTACTGGCCTTTTCTTCATACCATCATGTTTGTTCGGGGAAAGACTGGGTATAATTTTGTTGGTATTTCTAAAAGATATTTTATTTGGTATGTTTGTAGTTGTCTTTTTTTTTTTTTGATCATTTTGATCATTTTTAGTCGTTTGTATATTTTTATTTGGTGCTTTCTTATTTATTTTCTTTGTTTTTCTTTTCTTACTCCTTGTTTCCTGTTGTCAGTGATCAGAGACGGCTTATAACTATACATACATATGTATCTATATACACACACATACACATACACACACACCACACACACACACACACCACACACACACACACACACACACACACACACATAACATTACAGATGTGGCTTAGACCAGTCAACCAAACTTTACATTCATATAAATAAATACTTAAATAGATAAATAAGGATCTCTCCCCATCCACATTTCTTTCTTTCTTCTATTCTATCTCTTTACTCTCTCTCTCTCTCGCTCTCTTTCTCTCTCTCGCTCTCTTTCTCTCTCTCTCTCCCTCTGTCTCCCTTTCTCACTATTTTTTTCTCAACCACACAGCACACACACTTACTACCCAGCTAGCTAACTAGCTATCTAAATATCTATCTATCTATTTGTCTGTCTGTCTATCTACATATCTATCTACCTATCACTCTATTTATATCCATCAATCTATCTGTCTATCTATTCGTCTGTTTATCTATCTAGCTATCTACCAATCTATATTTCACATAAAAGATTATAGTTTCTTACCAACCATGAAGATGGCAGCTACGAAGATCAAAAATAATCCTGCTTACAGCCACAAATATAGTTGATATTATAACTGATATAGATGTATGATGAGAATAACTGGAGGAGCTCTCTCTCTATATATATATATGTGTGTGTGTGTATCTTTTCACCATATATATCATTGTAGTGATAATGTCAGAGCAATATCAGAAGCCAGTACACTTGCATGTTTCATCAGTACACTTGCATGCTGTAACCAATACACTGCATGACTATACATTTGAGTGACACATTCAGCAATACATGTATTTTCAATGATGAATCCCTACATGGTTGCTCAGTTACTAGAAGTAGAAGTTGAACTTCACTCAAATATCAATCCACTATCATAGGCGCAGTCATGACAGTGTGGTTAAGAAACTTGCTTTACAACCATGTGGTTTTCAGTTCAGTACTCAGTTTGGGTGAGTTTTTTTCTGCTATAGCCCTGGGCTGACCAAACCCTTGTGAGTGAATTTGGTAGATGGAAATTGCATGGAAGACCATTGTGCATAAATGTGTATATGTGTGTGTGTCTTTGCATTTGAACACACAAACACTGCTTGACACTGGTGTTAGTTTGTTTACATCCCTGTAACTTAGCAGTTTGGCAAAAATAACTACTTGAATAAATACCATCATCATCATCATCATTGTTTAAAATCTGCTGTCCATGCCGGCATGGGTTGGACAGTTTGACAGGAGCTGGCCAGGCAGGAGCCTGCACCAGACTTCTGTGTCTGTTTTGGCACAGTTTTTACAGCTGGATGCCCTTCCTAACACCAAATATCCAGCAGAGAGGATATGAAAAATAAGTACTAGGGGTTGCTTTGATCAACTAAAAAAGAAATCCTTCAAGGCAGAGTGTCTACAGAGCTGCAGTCCAATGACTTAAACAAAAGATGAAAAGGAAAATAAAGGCGCACATTAGACAATGCATTCTTAGATGCCCAATACCTGAAAAAAAAAAGATGGATTTGCCATCACTGGATATCTTTGATCATGGGCTTACAGGATCAGGCCTATGAAACAGCAGTCTAATGAACTTCCATTTATGTGGTTAGAACTTCTCTATGTAAATTTGTGACTGGAAGTATTGAGGAATTGGTGGTGGTTAAACAGAGAGCCAAGGAACAAATTTCTGAAGCATTTTAATGTACTTTTGTAAAACAGCTAGATTTTTTTCTACTGTCCAGGGGGAGAATATATATGCCATGGAAACTGGGAAACCAGCCCTTGTAAGTCAGTATGACTCAAGAAGGTAAGAACTTCTCAGTGAAAACCTTGATAAAATGTAAACATAGTGATTTGGGACAGAGAAGAGAAATTATGTACAGTAGTGGAAATCAGTTGCCCAGCAGATGTCAAGAGAAAGCTAAAGATCAGTGAAAAAGAAAACACTTATACAGAACTATAAAAAAAACTCTACAAAGTTAAAGCATTAGTGTAACCATTATGTTCTGGTGATCTGAAGAGCTAGCCTTCTATATCTGCATTGATTTGTAAATACGCAACTGTACAGTGCAATGTGTTGCATGCATATTGGTACAGGCACGAAAAATAATTTGTTATACACTGAAATTATTATTACATGATGACAGTTGTGAAACAGCTGTAATCCTACAGATATCAAATGGTTAAATAAATATATTTGCCACTCATGCCACATAATTCTATATGGTATGTATATATACATTGATTAATAGACAGATAGATTGATAGATAGAATAGATAGATAGATAGATAGATAGATAGATAGATAGATAGATAGATAGATAGATAGATAGATAGATAGATAGATAGATAGATAGATAGATAAAGAGAGAGAGAAAGAGAGATACAGACAGGCAGGTAATTATAAATATTAAATTATGAAATGAAGTTGTAAACTGATTTTTTAATAATATATGTATGTAAGAATGTGTGTATATGTATGTATATATATATGTGTGTGTATATGTATATGTGTGTGTATATATACATATATATATGTGTGTGTGTGTGTGTGTATATTTATATGTATGTGTGTGTGCATGTAGGTATGTAGGTATGTATGTGGGTATGTATATATATATATATATATACATTTATGTGTGTATATAGGCATGTATGTGTGTGTGTGTGTGTGTGTGTGTGTGTATCTCATGAAAGGTCAGATTACAATTTCATTTTATACTTTAATATTTATAATTGCATTTTTATAATAAATGTAATTATATTTTTTTTTATATACTTAATAAAATATTCTTTATTTACTCAGGTGATTATAGCTAATTCAATGTAACTTTCAGATATAAAAACAGCTAGAGAATTGATATTTTTGAAAAATTTCACCACCATTTTTTAGGTATTATATGCTCTTTCATTGGTTACCAGTGTAGGCTGACCAATGCAGAGGATGTATTTTTCCTTGTGGGTATAGAGGCTCTTAGTAGAATGATTCTCTGATTACCTACCTTTCTCACTACTGTAGATATACTTAAGGAAAAGTGACAGGGTGACCATAGGCTATTCTACAATAACAGTAACAACAACATATCAATGAATCAATGAGAGAACCTAAAAGAATTGTCAGCCACGTCTTCTTTTAAAATGATAAGGATTTTCAAAAAGGGAAGTACATCATCATCATCATTTAACATCCACTTTTCTATGCTTGCATGAGTCAAATGGAATTTTTATGGCAAATTTTCTACAGCTGAACACCCTTCCTGTTGCCAACCCTCACCTGATTCTGTTATATCACACATTCTGATGACCTCTGCTAAACTCCCGACGTCTAGACTTCTCCCTCTATATCTACAAATTGGGCTAGCCTACTTCATCGTCTGGGGGCGTCCACACAACAGATTTCAAGCATGGTGATATTTCCCCATGGCCAGGTATGTTATTCATGAAGGACTGGAAATGAAACCCAAGCCCATTTGATTAGGATGCAAGCTTCTTGACCACATAGCCACATCTGCAACTACTAACTAACTGGCACTCAGTCAGTTATGACGATGAGGGTTCCAGTTGACCCAATTAACAGAACAGCTTCCTCGTGAAATTAATGTATATGTAGCTGAGCTCTCCACCAACATACGTACCCTTAACATAGTTCTCAGAGAGATTCAGTGTGACAGAAAGTGACAAGGCTGGCCCTTTGAAATACAAATACTATTCATTTTTGCCAGCTGAGTGGACTGGAGCAACATGAAATAAAGTGACTTGCTCAAGGACACAACGCATCGCCAGGAATTGAACTCATGACCTTGCGATCATTAGCCAAACACCCTAACCACTAAGCTACACACCTTCTCTGTAACAACTACACATTGGATAATGTAGTCACAGGTACTCTATGTCTGAAAAACAGAAAGAGGCAGAATGGCAATAACTGAAACAACTTTGATTATGGGTATACTAAGGATACTTTGTTGTTCTCAGGCAACCTTGACTGTAGATTTATGATCAAAAATATTCCAGTCATGACCATCTTGTCTTTCTCTCTGACAGTGTACATCTAGGGCTACACTAATCAATGTGTTCCTCTCTTTTCACAACGGTAGGGTTTAATTTGAGGAAAGGTTTCGCTACTATTTTTAGCAGCTGGAGCAACAACACAGTAGCTCCTTCAGTGACTTGATATTAAGAAGTGAAACGGTTAATAGGATAAAGTTTTGAACTACTGACTTACAGGTTTAAAGTTCAAATCCACCGTAGACATTTTATTGTGTATTTCCCTGCATGCGGTTGTGTTAAGAAGTTTGTTGTGCAATTAAATGGTTCCTGATTATGTTCCACTGGTGAAACTTTGAGCCATTGTCTTCTACAATAGCCTTGAGTTCATAGAATAAAGTACCAGTCAAGTACTAGAGTCAATTTAATCAACTTAACACTACCCCTTAAACCTCTGGCCTTGTGCACGTATTAGAAATAATTAGTAATAGTAGTGGTGCTGGTCAAGTCATTGACTAACACCTCCTCGAAAATGATGGCTTTTATTATTATCGCCATCATTATTAGTTGCAACGACAGTGGCGGTGGTGGTTGCAGTGGTGGCAGTAGTAGTAGTAGTAGTAGTAGTGTAGTAGTAGTAGTAGTAGTAGTAGTAGTAGTAGTAGTAACAGTTTCAGCAGCAGCAGTAGCGGCAACAGTAGTTGTGGTGGTGGTGGTGGTGGTGGTGGTAGTAGTAGTAGTAGTCCATTGATTTGCCACATGGATTTATCGGAATATGGATTTTCAAACTGTAACCGTGTGAAACAAAAGAGGTGTAACAGTGTAAGAGTGGAATTGTCTTTGTATTTGTTGTTGTCGTTGTTGTTTTTGTTGTTGTTCTTGTTCTTGTTCTTGTTGTTGATATTAAAGCAGCATAACACCTTAAAACACTCGAATGGGTGACAGTTTAATGTGAAACACTCAGCTTCATTTTAGTGTTCGTTGTCATTTCAACTTTGTTTTCCATCATCTTTCTTTAGTGTAGCAAGACTACCTATTTCCAGGTGTCATAGCTGAAGAAAGAAAGAGAGAGAGAGGAGAAAGAGAGAGAGTGATAGAAATATGACAAAAGTCCATGTATATGATGCAAATTGATTTGGGGACCTAAATTGTCTTAAAATACTTGGAATACCATGTATAACAACATGTAGTGTTGCACATCTTCTAAGTGTGCAGATAACCTACTATAATCTAATTATTATATATATTTCTTTACTACTCACAAGGGGCTAAACATAGAGGGGACAAACAAGGACAGACAAAGGGATTAAGTCGATTACATCGACCCAGTGCGAAACTGGTACTTTATTTATTGTCTCCGAGAGGATGAAAGGCAAAGTCAACCTCGGCGGAATTTGAACTCAGAACGTAACAGCAGATGAAATACAGCTAAGCATTTCGCCCAGCGTGCTAACAATTCTGCCAGCTCGCTGCCCTTCTAATTATTATATAATCGTTAGCACACCAGGTAACAGGCATTTTGTCTGCCTTTATGTTCTGTATTCAAATTCTACCAATGTTGTCTTTATCTTTCATCCTTACTGGGTCAATAAGATAAGTACCAGTTATGCAACAGGGTCAGTGTAATTGACTTTCCCACTCTCAAAATTGCTGACCTTGGGTCAAAGAAAAGAATGTTTCCTTGGCTATAAGGCAATGAGCTGGCAGAATCATTAGCATGCCAGGCAAAATGCTTAATGGTATTTTGTCCATCTTTACCTCCGCCTTCGCTAAGGCAGAGGTATTATTTTCAGTCGTGTTCATTTGTTTGTTTGTTTGTCCATGAACAAGATATCTCAAGAACCACTGGATGGATTCAGATGAAACTTTCAGGAATGCTTGGCCCCATGACTGGCAGGAACTGATTAGATTTTAGGATCGATCTGGTACCAGACAAGGATTCTGGGTTATTTTTCCTGTTTGTTTTTAACTTAATTTTTGAGAGCAGTCAGGTTCATTTTTAGTATTCTTGTTTGTGAGAGCAGTCGAGTTCATTTCAGATATTCTCATTTTAAAAATCATCTCTGGCTAATCGTTGCCATGGTGAAGGTTTGCACTCTATGAATGTTCTTGTTACATTTTGAGTTAAAATTCTAACGAAGCTGACTTTGCATTTCATCTTTTCAAGGTCAACAAAATAAGTACCAGTTGAGCACTGGGGTCGATGTAATCGACTTACCCCATCCACAGAAATTGCTGACCTTATGCCCAAATTTGAAATCAATATTTCATTGGCTGTGTAAGTAAGGCGGCGAGCTGGCAGAAACGTTAGCACGCCAGGTGAAATGCTCAGCGGTATTTCATCTGTCTTTACATTGAGTTCAAATTCTGTCAAGGTCGACTTTGCCTGTCATCCATTCAGGGTCGATTAAATAAGCACCAGTTACGCACTGGGGTCGATTTAATCTACTTAATCCGTTTGTCTGTCCTTATTTGTCCTCTCTGTGTTTAGCCCCTTGTGGGTAGTAAAGAAACAGGTATTTCATCTGTCTTTACATTCTGAGTTCAAATTCTGCTGAGGTTAACTTTGCTTTTCATCCTTCCGGGGTCGATAAATTAAGTACCAGTTTCGCACTGGGATCGATGTAATCGACTTACCCTCCTCTCCAAAAATTTCAGATCTTGTGCCTAGAGTAGAAAAGAATATTTCATTGTCTGCTTTAAGTGAAATTTGGGAGATAGAAACTGTGTGGACACCCTTCTTATATGTGTACGTGTGTGTGTACATGCATGCATGTGTGTGTGTATGTGAGTTGATTTGCAAATTATTTGGTGGCCTCACAAATGCTGGTGCCACATAAAAGACATCTAGTACACTCTGTAAAGTGGTTGGAATTAGGAAGAGCATCCAATCATAGAAACCATGCCAAAGAAGAAGACAATGGAGCTTGGTGCAGTCTTCTAGCTTCCCAGCTCCTGGTGGACTATTCCAACCCATACCATCAAGGAAAAAAGGCATTAAATGACAATGATGATGATGATATATGCATACATACATATATATATGTACATACATACATACAAATAGAGAGAGAGAGAGAGAGATTCATATACACACATAAACATGTGTGTGTGTGTATGTGTGTGTGTGTGTGTGTGTGCGCGCGCATTTGTCTATTGCCACTGCTTGGGGAATGGTAAGTTTGTTTATGTCCCACATAAAGAAAATGTCACACAGCTCACTACAGTTTGATGTGTGAAAGATCAGTACAATAAAGTAACTAACTTGAAAAACATGCACGGGTTGGCATCTAATAAGTCAAGCACTTTTAAAATGCTGCATGTAAATCTTGGTGAAAGTTCAAAAATAAAAAAAGACAAACATGTAGAGAGAAAGGGAGGTGAATAAATAGTGTATGTATATATAGTTAGAATTATAAACATAGTAAGACCAGGAAGTAGGAAAGAAACAATGATTTAGATATATTAGTTTCAAATTTTGGTACAAGACCAGCAATTTTGGGGGAGGAGCAAAATCAGTGATCTACTAGTACTTATTTTATCGACCACCAAAAGGATGAAAGATAACGTCAACCCTGGCAGCATTTGAACCCAGAACATAAAGATGGACGAAATACTGGGAAGCATTTTGCCTGGTGTGCTAACAATTCTGCCAGCTCGCCACCTTTACTATTTTATATATATTCTTTTCTAATCTAAGCCCGAAATTCTTGGGGAGGAGGGCCAGTTGATTAGATCGACCCCAGTATACACCTGGTACTTAATCTATTGACTCTGAAAGGATGAAAGGCAAAGTCAACCTCGGTGGAATTTGAACTCAGAACATAAAGACAGACGAAATACCACTAGACATTTCACCTAGCATGCTAACATTTCTGCCAGCTTGCCACCTTACTATTTTACACATATTAAAAGAAATACGGTGAAGTTACATCAGTCTTCTAAAGGAAAGACCTAAAGTTCATTTGTGTGGTGGGGAATCCCCAAAGTATATATGCACATACACATACATGCACAGAAATTTTCCTTTGAGTAATTCTTAAGAGTAAACTTGATTTTTCTGATTCGAAGGAGCAAGCATATCATTAGTACTAGTGTGTATGCCTGGTTAATTAAATGAAAGCTGCAAGTGTTGTCTGCTTCATTGAAAACTTCAATGGATTCTAATCTTTCTTTTGCATCTAATAATGATTTGGAATGTTCTATTATCAGAGTAAGACCAAATTCATAGAATTTTGTTTGATTTCAGTCTGATTCTTTTATATCATCTTTTGGTGATACAACCAAAATCATATACAGTTGGGCTTAACCAATAGTTTTGAAATCAAGAAAAAAATAAACAACCATACTTGTTACTTTTTAGAAAATGTCTTTGAGCTCTCAGTTTTTAAGTAAAATTTTATCATCTTCCTATCACCCACATGGGATATGGAATTATCATCATTGCTTTAGCTTCCACTTTTCCATTCTTGCATGGGTCAGATGGAATTTGTTGAGGCAGGTTTTTTCTATGGCTAGATGCCATTTCAATCACCAACTCCAACCTAATAATCACTGAAACAATAAACAGCCTTTTTCTATTGTTTACAAAGATCACATTACATGTCAAGACATGTCAAAGAGCCTGGACATGCTTTGGCAGTTGACTGCATGCAAACAATACATAAAAACAAGGAGGAGCACAAACTCACTTTCTCAAAAACAGATACACAGGCATATATATTTACTTGCATATCCACACATTTATATATATATATATATATATTATATATATATATATATATATCATCATCATCATCATCATCATCATCATCATTATCGTTTAAACGTCTGCTTTCCATGCTAGCATGGGTTGGACGATTTTGACTGAGGACTGGCAAACTAGATGGCAGCACCAGGCTCCAGTCTTGATCTGGCAGAGTTTCTACAGCTGGATGCCCTTCCTAACACCAACCACACTGAGGGTGTAGTGGGTGCTTTTTACGTGCCACCGGCACGGGGTCAAGTCAGGCGGTACTGGTAATGACCTCACTCGATCTTTACACATGCCACCAGCATAGGTGCCAGTAAGGTGACATTGGTAATGATCATACTCGAATCGTGCCCTTTTACGTGCCACTGGCACGGAAGCCAGTTGGCTGCTCTGGCAACGATCACACTCGGATAGTGCTCTTGGCACCCTACTAGCATGGGCTCACATACATAAGTAGATGTGTGTGTGTCTGTTTATATATATATATAAAAGACAGGCCTCTTCAGTTTCTGTTTACCAGTTTCATTCACAAAGTACTGGTTAATCCTTGGCTATAGTTTAGAATGACAGCTGACAACACACATAATGTAGTGGAATTGAACCCTTAACCACATGATTCTGAAGCGAACTTCTTAACCACACAGCTATGTCTATATCTATTTATCCTTTTGAAGAAATACTACTGCGTCAAATAAGATATAATAATGACAAAAATATATAATGAGTTTGGTTTTAACTTGTGGGTTTGCCTAAATGATATCAGCTTTTTGATTTGTTCTATTGACAAAGATTTATTATTTACCTAATAATGTGAAAAATCTTCTATAATCACAATAAAATTGGTTTCCAATTTGCTTCATAGAAAGCAATTACTTCATGAAAGAATCACTTTATCTGTTTAAGAACATACAAAAACTATTACATTTGTTATCATTTATTTCTTGATAGTACTGTCTGCTGTGAAATGTCAAAAAGTTTTGTCACATTTGTGTGACCTGATCATTGATAGAATTCCACTGCATTACATTTTAAGATGTCCATTCATCCATCCATCTTCTTTACTCAATCTTAGTTTCAAATTTTGGCACAAGGCCAGTAATTTGTGGGAAGTAAGTAAGTTAATTACATCAACCCCAGTGCTCAACTGGTACTAATTTTATCGACCCAGAAAGAATGAGAGGCAAAGTCAACCTGAGGCAGAAAGTCGTCCTCTGGTGGAAAGTCAACCTCAGGGGGAAAGTCAACCTCTGGCAGAAATCTCAGCCTATTATTGCTGAGAGTGTCAGAGAGTACTAGAGTCTTCCATAGGATCCTCTCAGAAATAATGTCATTAGATTTTCCAGCTGGATCCCAAGCATATCCAACTCATTCATGGTCATTGTTGCTGGTCACCTCAGCTCAAAGAATCCATCTTGTGATTCTTTACTGCAACATTCTAATCACATGTCCCTAATGCCAGAGCTGTGATTTCTCAGTACAGAGAAATAGTGTATTGACCTGGAGAGATTTTCCTGGTCTCTGAGATATGTACCCTGTCAAGTAATGCTATTCTCAAGATCTTTCAATGGAACCCCATTTTCACTGCTTGTATTTGTAATCTTACTTTTTTGTCTCATTCCCCAACATTCATGACCATAGGTGAGAATTGGCATGAAGACTGGACTGAAAACAGCAAGTCTGGCTTTTAAGACATCATGGTATATAACACTAATAAGTAGTTCAAAAATAAATGAAAATCAATTTAACAATTTTTGTGTATTCTTAAATGGCTAAAATGGCTCTTCCATGATGCAATTGTTTCTATTTTATCATATAATCTCGGAGCTAGTCATTTACCAAATATGAACAACTCTGAAATTCAACAGAAACCCCACGCACACACACACAACTGTTCTATGATACCAAATGATTCAGCTTCACTTCAATAATTCTTTAAAAAAAAAAATCAAAAGAAATCAATATTATTCTCAAGGGCATCAAAAAGCTAACAAATCCTTACACATAGAAATGTCATCTTGACAAATTCTTCCAAACAATTCCAGATAAACTGTATACTCCTTTAGATTTTCCTCTCACAACAATAACTCATTAACTATAAATGGAAACCAACAGCACATATACCATTTATATTTATTTGTTGCCCTTCGATACTGACAAATTGGTGGTGAGCAAGAGATTGTTTTCTTTTTTTGATTTTTTTTATTGTTTTTTTATTTATCCATTTCTGATAGAGAGAGTAGATTTGTGGGCAAAGAAAATTGCAAAGATATTTCCATGCTGATTGGTTCATTTTGATTGAGTTATGTTAGCGAGAAAAAAAAGAAAAAGAACAAAGATCATAAAACTGTGCTTTGCAGTGAACCAGAATACATGGTTACTGTTGGGTTAGGGGAAGAATTTTTACTAAGCCTGAAATGAAATCATATTTTGTCTTTCTATTGGTCTCATCAAAATAATACAACCACTTGATACCCAGTGGCATTATCAATTGTTAAGTTAGTTTTAACATTTAAAGGTAGTGAGCATAATCTATGGAGTTAGAAATATTTATGTGATATGGAACAGACAACATTAGTTTGATATTATATTGGGTTGTCTGGAAAGTTTGTGCCGATTTTTAAAGGAAAGAAAATGGTCAATAAA
Source organism: Octopus sinensis (assembly GCF_006345805.1). Lineage (NCBI taxonomy): Eukaryota > Metazoa > Mollusca > Cephalopoda > Octopoda > Octopodidae > Octopus > Octopus sinensis. The sequence continues at coordinate 36,694,413 of NC_043002.1, read as the reverse complement.
TATTTGCCATTACATTTTTAATCAACAAAATATGAGCCATTTTGTTGCACAATGCATCTCCATCTTTTCTTTAACTTGAAAATACCCTTTTCCCAGAATTGAGGTGGTTTCATGGCAAAGAATTCATCAAGGTATCTTTTTACCTCATCCAAGGAATTGAAATTTTTACCATTAAGACTATTCTGCAGAGACCTGAACAAGTGGAAATCCGAAGGAACAATATTTGGTGAATATGGAGGGTGGGGTAACACATCCCAGCCGAGCTGCAGCAGTTTTTGTCTGGTTCCCAAAGCATCAAGTGCCGAAAATGAACTTTCTTATCTTCCATTTTAAAGGGTTGCAGAATTAACACAGGTTACAGGAATATAAACTTTCTTCCATGAAAAGATAGCTTAAACTGTGCTCTATATGGAGGTGTAGTAAAATCCTATTTTATGAACTCAACCATGTTCTAAAATAAGTCGAAAGGTAAGCTACTATAAATTGGCACAAACTTTCCAGACAACTCAATATTACTTAAATAATTTTGGTAGGTATGGGAGATAACTTTATATGTTTCAGTTTTGTTAGAAGTCCTCAGCAAATTCTAGGCATCATACATACCAAATTAGTGATAAGAGAATCACTGAGTACATGTATAATACTGTAAGTGAATAAACATTAAAAATTAGCATATTTTAAAGAAAATTAATCACAGAGGTTAATTACTTGGATGGTATCTTTGAAGCTTAGCAAATTATTTTTTGAAATGTCATTATCAAGTGAGGATTTCCAGATTTTAGAAGTTTTATTTTACAATTTATGTATTTCAACTTGATATTTCCTGGTTAGCCAAAGAAGAATATTTAAGCCTCCAACATTTGAACGATGTCAGGCTGGACATACTGATTATATCAATTATATCAATTGCAATATTTAAAAACTAATGACAGTCTAATAAGTCAACAGATTTGATTGTGAAGATATTTTAGACTGGTGAATATGTTTCAATTTCCTCTTAGTTATGACATTTGTGATTGGGATTAATATAACTAATGATATTTAAGGTTGAGGTCCAGGTGTATAGTCTCAGTTACAACGTATTCAATAATTCAAGGATATTAATATAGATACAACCAGTGCTGGATTAACCATAAAGCAAAATAAGCATGTGCTTAGAGCATCAAAGGAAAGGAGCACTACAGAAATGGTAAATGATTTGTGGCTCAAAAGAAATCACTTTAAACTTGCTAAAATAATATTGAAAGTGGTTTATATGACTGGAAAAATAATTTCAAAGTGTTCACGGTACTATAGTGAGGATCTGATAAAAGAATCTGCTATTAAGAAAAGCCAGAGAAAACTTTTGAAATGTAAATAAACTTAGTCGTATATGAAAATAAGTTTTATTTTCCATCTTACTGTTAGTTCTGTTTCATTTTGAAAAATATGAATTTATTTTATGATATTGTTTATATTTTGGATTACATATATGGGGTTGGCAACTAAGTTCCCGCCGTTTTTTTAAAAGGTTTAATAAAAAAAATAACAACTAATTGATCAATAGTGTATATGTATTCACCTTTGTTGTTTACAACTTCTTCCCAACGTTCAACAAGATTTTCAATATCTCGTTGGTAGAAATCACCCAATTTTGACTCGAAAAATTGATCCAACCAAGCTCTCAATTCTGCATCAGTATTGAACAAAACTCCGCATATAGCATTTGAAAGAGATCAAAAGAAGTGGAAATCCATTGGTGCCAAATCAGGAGAGTACAGCAGGTGTGGCAGCACTTTCCAGCCATGCATTTGAATGGCTTCCTTGGTCATATTGGAGATATGAGGGTGGGCATTGTCATGCAGTAGAAGGACTCCATGCTGCTGATTAAGTCTTTTCTCTTGAACAGCCATGTTGAGTTGTTCCATCCATTTAACATAGATTTCCACGTTGACCGTTTGGTTCCATTCAAGCAATTCGTAATGGATAATCCCTTCACAGTCTCACATGGATGAAGATCTTGTTTTACGCGCAGTGTCACTTGTTTACCGGGGCTAAGCCATTCCTTACGCTGCTTCATATTGATGTACTGGCACCATTTTTCGTCGCCAGTAACGATTCAGTAAAATAATCATTGCTTGGTCCATGAGTTGAACAATAACGAGCAAGCAAACTAGCAGAGATTGTGGCTCATTGATTTTTGTTGTTGTCACTTAAAGCATGTGGAACCCATACTCCATACTTCTGAACCTTTCCCATTGAGTGAAGATGCTTCTCTATAGCAGTGTGAGAGCATTCCATTTTCTCTGCCAGTTCCCTTGTCGTTTGATGAGAATTTTCATGCAAAAGTTGGTTTAATCGCTCTTCATCAAAGAGGACAGCTAGAATGAGGTGCGCCTTTGAGATCAAAATTTCCATTTTTGAACTCGGCATACCAATCACGAGAGGTTCGTTCAGCTATGGCAGCCTCTCTATACACAGCGCAAATGTCACGAGCAGCTTTTGCGGCCTTAGAACCTTGATTAAAAGCAAAAAGAAGGAGGTTTTGAAAATGCTCGTTTTTCTTAACTTGGCATTCCAATTTAATGATCTGAAAATAAACAAAACTAAAATTAACTAGAAAAAAAAACAAAATAGATTCCAAAATGATTCAAAAAAAAGAATTCTTGAAAAAATAGATTACAAAATTTAAAAATGCAATAAATCCTAAAATTATAAAAAACGGCAGGAACTTAGTTGCCAACCGAATAGATGGGGGCACCAAAATTTTTTAAGTGCTTAGGGCCTCTCTGGGTCTTAACCTGGCCAAGGATACAACACCAACTTTCTGGATGCCAATTGCCCAAAACTTCTTATTATCTATGTTAACCTTTTCGTTACTGTATTTATTTTGAGTTGCTCTGTGCTTCTTTCAATTACTTTAAATATAACGAAGAATTTAGTAAAATAACTTAGTTATCATTCAGCTAGTGTTAGGAACATAAATTGTGACTAAGGTTTGGTGGAAATTTTAGTTCAAAACTTTTGAAAACAAGACATTTGTACTACAGAGCCAGAGCTGGTTTCAGCTGGGTTGGTAACAAATGAGTTAAATTATGAGCAGGTATTTCAAATTCCCATAGCTGTCAGACCAGTTTACTGTACATTACACAGTGCAGAATGAACCCTTTTGTTACCATTTTGCTGTTGAAATGCACTGTCTTTGCTTCACTTAATTTTGAAAATAATGGAGTATTTATTAAAATAACTTCATCTTTATTAAGCTGGTGTTTGGAACATAAATTTACATGAAATTTTGAAGGAAGGTTTTAATTGAGATAATTTTAAAGCAAGGAGTTTTTTTGATACCAACCTGCCTAAGAGAGGTCTTAAGCAGGTTGGTATAACAAGAGTTAGTAAACTTGTATCATCATCATCATCATCATTTAGCATCTGTTGTCCATGCTGGCATGAGTTTGATGGTTTGACCAGGGCTGGCAAGCTGAAAGGCTGCACCAGACTCCAGTCTGATTTGGCATGGTTTCAACAGCTGGATGCCCTTTCTAACACCAACCCCTCTGACATTGTAATGGGTGCTTTTATGTGCCACCAGTATGTTCTGACATTTCAATACTACACTCTTAGAAGAAAATTCTGCAATTGAAAACTTAGATGAGCCCCAAATATTTTTTATATTTGAATGACATTATTAATAAGGAGACCAAGGTGGTAAGCAGGCAGAATTGTTAGCACACCAGGTAAAATGTTTAGCACCATTTTGTCCATCATCATGTTCTGAATTCATATTCCACCAAGGTCAACTTTGCATTTCATCCTTTCGGGCTCGATGAAGTTGAGCACTAAAGTCAATGTAATCTACTTAACCCCTCTCCTGAAATTGCTGGCCTTGTGCCAAAATTTGAAATCTTTATTAATGAGGAAACTAAGGTGGCGAGCTGGCAGAATCATTAGCGTGCTGGGCAAAATGCTTAATTTTTGTTTTGGTCATTGTGTATCGAAGGCTACAATATCAAATGGGCCTTTTTATTTTATAGTCATTTTTAATGTAATAAGAGCTTAATATGAAATTAAATGAATTAAATAAAGAAAATTATGAATGATGAAAGGAAACGATGCAATGAAATTCATCCATCTTTACATTCTGAGTTCAAATTCTGCTGAAGTTGACTTTGCCTTTCATCATTTTGGGGTCAATAAATTAAGTACCAGTGAAACACTGAGGTCAATGTAATCAACTTATCCCCTTCCTTGAAAATTGCTGGCCTTGTGCCTTTAATAGAAATGATTATTAATGAGGAGACTAAACAGCAAGACAAAATATGCTTTCAGTTCATGCATAGCTAAAAGTAGGTGATGGATTAAATCTACTACACAAGAATTGAGAATGCAAAGAGCCAGAACAAATGTAACAAGACATCTTATCCATTGCTTTAACATAATACCTCACAGTTGTTGCAGAATTATTGACCTTTACATAATTTATCTATAAATATATAATCTTTCATTCTTTTACTGGCTTTACTTATTGGATTATGGCCATGCAGGAGCACCATCATCAACGATTTAGTTGATCATCATCTCAACCACAATATTTATTTCAGTCTGATACAGCTTTTATCAATTTCTGTTTGTTGAACTGTTAGTTTACAGGGCATAGAAGGTCACAACATAAACGACAAGTGTGAGCCATAAACAGACATGGACATACACACATAAACAAGCTAACATATACAATCAAACACACACATACAACACATATATATGCTAATACAGTTCTATATTTAAGAGATGAGGAATTATGTACATTATTTACATTCAACGTATATTTGTCCTCATCTTGTTTATTGTTAACGCAACGTTTTGGCTGATATACCCTCCAGCCTTCTTCAGGTGTCTTGGGGAAATTTCGAACCTGGGTTCTCATTCCTAAGGTATTTTTCGATGTTATTATTATTATTGTTGTTGTTGTTATTGTTGTTGTTGTTGTTCAGGTCACTGCTTGGAATCGAAGCTGGAATCTTGGGGTTAGTAGCCCACGCTCTTAACCACTATGCCCACAGGCATATGGCATAATGGTTAAGAGCGCGGGCTACTAACCCCAAGATTCCAACTTCGATTCCAAGCAGTGACCTGAACAATAATAATAGTAATAATAATAAAAATAAAACTACTGAATAATAATAATAATAATAATAACAACATTGAACAATACCTTAGGAATGAGAACCCAGGTTCAAAATTTCCCCAAGACACCTGAAGAAGACTGGAGGGTATATCAGCTGAAACGGGGACAAATATCCGTCGAATGTAAATAATGTAAATAATGTACATATATATGCTTCTTCTCCTTTTTGATTTCTTACAACGTGACACATAAGGTTTCCACTCTCTCTCACAAGGCTACCCTTTTGATGTCTATGGTTCATAAATGGTCATTCACCCACTGCCCTGCCTCTCTATCTCATCGTTTTTTTTTTCTCTGTGTCCTTGGGTCTTCTGGAGATTCCTCTTTCCTTCAGAGGCCTATATCATAGTTGTCATTGAATTGACAAGTGATATAATCAGCCCTGAGCTTCTTTTTAGCTTTCACACAACCACATCATGCTGCCTGCTCTTTCCAGGTTAAGAACCATTGCCTCTCCAAGGTGTTGTGGATTCTTCTGAATGCTTGAAGTTTCCAGTCATATATGTACAAGGTGCAGTGAATATATTGTCGTCTAAAATTACACAAAAATGAAAATAACACTGACATTTCATTTTAAAAGATGTATTTACCAAAATTAAATAAAAATATCTTGAAATACTAAAGAGTAAATTCAGTCAATAAAATCACCACTCAATTCAACCACAGCCTCCAGACAACTTTGGGATCTTCTGCAACTCTTCTGGATGGTCTCCTTGTTTAAGTTGGTGAATGATGCCATAATCCTTGCCTTCAGTTCCTCTTTGGTGTTACAAGGAGTTTTGTTGGTCTCTTGCTCAACTATGCCCCACACATAATAATCAAGAGGGTTACAATCTGGGGAGTTAGGTGGCCAGATGTTAGGGGTGATGTCATCACAGATATTATCTGACAGCCATGACTGGATTCTCCTGCTTGTGTGGCATGGTGCAGAGTCCTGTTGCCAGAAACAGGGTCTTCCAGCAGCCACCCTCTTGACCCATGGCAGCACTACCTTCTCCAAGCACTTGATGTAGGCCTCCATGTCAAGTCTGAGGCTGTGTGGGAAGATGAATGGAGACATAACATCACCATCACGAGTGATCACTCCAAAAACCATGGTGTTGACTGGGTGTTTGATTTTTATCACTCTCAGTACATGTCCTCAGATTGACACCCAAGCACTCTGAAATGTTCATATTGGAGCTTCCTGCATGAATACAAAGCAGTACAGCATGTTGCTTCCAAATTTCTGCCAAAATGAATTGCATCATGGTATGGTGCTGTTTTTCTCAGACAGTGCCCAACTGACCCCACTATACTGTGTAATCAACAAAATCAAAAGCAATGTGCATGTGCAAAATTAAAAATGTAAAATGGCAACAATTTACCCATTGTACCCTGTATATACACCATGATAGATCGTAAGCCACTATACACATTTTTTCTGTGTCCCTTTCTGTAGAAGAGCGTAGGGTCGAAACGTAAAAGACTTTTTCTATTCCTGAGCATTATACTAATACATCTGTTTGTTTTGTACACCACCTGTCTTCATCTTTTGTTTTTTTCGTAAACTATATATATATATATATATATATATTATATATATATATATATATATATATTATATATATATATATATACATACATATATGTATATATGTATATATATATATATATATATATATATATATATATATATATATAATATATATATATATATATATATATATATACATACGTATGTATATATATATATATATTAGCATGCCAGGTGACATGCTTAGCAGTATTTTGTCTGTATTTACGTTCTGAGTCCAAATTCTGCTGAGGTCAACTTTGCCTTTCATCCTTTCGGGGGCGATAAATTAAATACCAGTTGCGTACTGATGTCAATCTAATTGACTGGCCCTCTCCCCCAAAATTTCAGGCCTTTAGGTATTGCGATACTAATAACATCACAAAGCAGGGCAACTGATCTCTATGACTCCCTACTTTTTCTTGTCTGTCCCAAGCAATAATATCCAGCCGGTAATGTTTGCATTTGGTAGACGTCTTGATTTATGTATGTATGTATGTATGTATGTAGCATATATGTATGTATTTGTGTGTTTGTGTGTGTGTGTATGTGTGTGTGTGTACATATGCATAACTGTTTTTCGTATATATTATTTACATTTGACGGATATTTGTCCTCATCTTGTTTGTTGTTAACACATTTCAGCTGATATACCTTCCAGCATTCATCAGGTGTCTTGGGAAAATTTCAAACCTAAGGTATTTTTCGATGCTATTATTATTATTATTGTTGTTATTATTATTATTATTATTATTATCATTATTATTATTACCATCATCATTATTATTCATATGTCATAGTGGTTAAGAGCACGGGCTACTAATCCCAAGATTCTGAGTTTGATTCCAAGCAGTGACATTAATAATAATAATAATAATAATAATAATAATAACAACAACATCGAAAAATGCCTCAGGAATGAGAACCCAGGTTCAAAATTTCCCCAAGACACCTGAAGAAAGCTGGAGGGTATATCAGCTGAAACATTGTATTAACAGGAAACAAGATGAGGACAAATATACATCAAGTCTAAATAATGTAAATAATGTACACAATTCCTCATATTTAAGACTATAGAACTGTGTTTCTTTTATATAATTATATTTCATCATACCGCCACTCTATCTTGTCCCTACACCCCCTCCCACCACCACCACTACCATCACCTTTGGATAAACAACTTTGAGAAAGTTTTATTTTGTTATTTTTTTATTATTATTTTGTTCATTTTATCTGTTTTATTTCTTTTACCTTGACTTTTATTATTTCAGAAATATCAAAAACTTCCCTTGTTTTTTAATCCATTTATCAATAATCTTTTTCAGTGCATGTTTTTTTCCTCATGCTTATACTCTGAGTTATTTGAAAATAAAGAGTTGAGTTGCAACTGTAGGGATTTTTTTTTCCTTTTCTTGGCAGGGATTTCATACTTCTGTGGGGGGTGGGGGTCTGTCTGTCTGTGTGTATGTGCATACATTTTAATTTTTCCAAAGTCAGGAAATGGAAAAGAGGATAGTTCCTTCTTTGTTGAAGATCTCTTTATGTATAAAGCCTGGCTCCAGTCATACCACAGTTTTTTTTCTCTTTTTGTCCCCCCCCCCCACCTCCCTGTTTATAGAATTATTGATTCTCAGTGTTTACATGAAACTATCAAAATAAAAATGTTGGTGTGTGTTTGCTGTTTGTTTGATGATGATGATGAGGAGGAGGAGGAGGGGGGGATATAGTTATTGTTGCTGTTGGTGGTGGTGGTGGTGGTGGCAGTAGTAGTTTGGCCCCAAATCAGTCAGCAAATGTACAATCTTTAAGGCACTCTGGTTGTGACCATTCCATCAGGGTTTTCTTATTTTATTTTTTTTATTTTCTGTACAGGAGGGAACCCAGAACTACATCACCCAATGCATCTTTTGCTAAGATAGTGGGATATGATTTGAGGGTGGTTTGACTGTTATTTCTAGCACATCAAACAAAACATGTAGAGGCACCATCATTAACCCCAAAACTTTGCTGCTGCTGCTGCTGGTACTATTAATACTGCTGCTGGTACTATTAATACTGCTGTTGTTTGTTGTTAACTCTGATTGGGCAGGCTAATATGATCAAAGCATGCTGGTCATAGCCATTCCATCTTGTTGAGGGTAATCAGGGCTATATTAAACTATTGTAAGTACTGTCTTTATTTAAGACAGTGGGGTGTAAATTGAAGGAGATTTAGCTACATTATCTAGCAAGTCGAGTGACCATGTAGAGGCCCTCTCATTGGCATGTAGTAGTATAGCAGCAGTTGATAGTTAATATTGTTTCACTTCCAAATCACTTCCTGAACCAACAAACCCATGATCAAAAAACACTCCAGCCATGACCACATCAGCATTTTGTATAACAGGGATTACATTATCCAACATGTCT
>NC_043002.1:36650285-36680285 GCF_006345805.1 Octopus sinensis | reverse complement strand
GTGACTATTTACAAATAAATTATTTAAGGATCAGTACAGTAAGCTTTTCAAACAGTATGCTTATGTGAATAGGGTATATACAAACTGGAATATTGACCTAAGTAATTTATCAGCTAAAAAAAAACAAGCCAGTTCCAAAATGGATTTATAGATTAATATCGAAGAAATGTTCGGTTTTAAAACCTGTTTTTAATATGCTAGATCTGATTATGAATGAGTCAACATTTATGCTTTACCTCTCAACTGTAATTTACATAAATTTTACATAAATTATAGAAAAATACTTAAAATGTTGAAAAACATAAATTATCGAAAGAATTCACTGGATCCAGCTGGAGAGAACTAATGTAAATGAGCTTACAAATAGAAAATAAGACTTGGTGATCAAGATTAGAGACTATCTTACATAACAAGTCAATAAGGAAGCCTCTTTGTAGCCACTTGATCAGCCAGGAATAGAAGCCAAATCTCCCTCAAATTGCATTCTGTCATTTTAGGAAAAAGGACAATGTATCATACAACATAGTCCTAGATATACATAAAAGACAGGATCATCACTGCTGGAATGCTTTTAATCGTTGATCTCACACAGTTAGGACTGACCTGAGGCAAAACAACAATGACTGTCTTGCATTTAGACTCAAGAATTCTCATGTTATAACTTAATCTATCAATATTTGCAACCATATAGTAGACACTGGACAAAATACTTTGTTGTATCTAGTTATACCATTTTATATCCTGAGTTCAAATGCTACTAAGGTCAGCTTCACCTTCCGTCCTTTTAAGGTCAATAAAATAAGTACCCATCAAATACTGAAGTTGAAGACCTGTTGAGGCAAGTGAAATCGAAATCGATCAAAATCAATGGAACTTGTAGTTGTGATACCAGTGCCGGTGACACATAAGAGAACCATCCGAACGTGGCCGTTGCCAGCGCCACCGCAACTGGCCTTCGTGCCAGTGGCACGTAAAAAGCACCAACCAATCGTGGCTACTGCCAGCCTCCCCTAGCACCTGTGCTGGTGGCACGTAAAAAGCACCCACTACACTCATGGAGTGGTTGGCATTAGGAAGGGCATCCAGTTGTAGAAACACTGCCAGATCAGACTGGGCCTGGTGCAGCCTCCTGGCTTCCCAGACCCCAATTGAACTGTCCAACCCATGCTAGCATGGAAAGCAGACGTTAAACAATGATGATGATGATGATGATTTAATTAGAAATACACATCCTCAAAATTGTATGGTTTTGTGTCATATAGGAATCAATATTTACCATATTTGCATATTCTACCAGAAATCATTATATTCTCAAAGCTGTTGCAGTGACAAACTTTTAACAGATTGAAAATTAACAGCTGCAATAAATATGTAACACCCAGTAAAATATGTCACTGAATTCTCTGAGGTCTTCGGGTAAGGTGTATTGAACCAAAACCTGCATAAGGAAATCATAAATTGCAAAGCAAGGAACTGCTCTAAGTTGTTAGAGCATCACATAGATTGGCTGCAAAATTTGTTCTAGTTCTTTGTGTTCTAAATTGAAATACCTATTTCATTACTACCCACAAGGGGCTAAACACAGAGGAGACAAACAAGGACAGACAGACGAATTAAGTCAACTATATCGACCCCAGTGTGTAACTGGTACTTAATTTATCGACCCCGAAAGGATGAAAGGCCAAAGTCGACCTCAGCAGAATTTGAACTCAGAACGTAACGGCAGACAAAATACCGCAAAGCATTTCGCCCGGCATGCTAACGTTTCTGCCAGCTTGCCGCCTTCTAAATTGAAATACCGTCAAGATTAACTCCATCTTTCATCTTTTCAGCAGGGTTCAGTAAATAGTGCTAGTCCTGCATTGGGGTTAATTCTTCTTTTTCTCTTTCACTCTTTCTTGCTGGCTGGCTGGATGGATGGATGGATGGATGGATGGCTGCCTCTTACTGCTTCTGGAAGAAATTGACTGTGGTCAGCTCTGGGAAGGGAAATTGACCAAGATATGCTATATATCATGATAACTCTCTCATGACTCCACCAGAAAGACACCACAAAACAAGCTACATTTTATTGCTGTAGATTAGACCTATGCCAGACCTCATCAAACAGACCTCTGATCAAATGTATTCTAATCATGACTATCCCATTGTTTTATGTACCCAAGACTACATCATGCAATGTGTTCTTTCACTTTTAAGCAGTCAGTGATTCAAGAGAAATTTAGCTGCTTTCTTTCAAGTTTGTCGGATGACTACTCAAGGGTTCTTTTGTTGGCACATGTTATCGTTACCAATAGCAACAGCTGGATGTATTTGTAAGCTCCAATGAAATAATTGACCTATATCTAATTTTAATCCTTTTTCAATTACTAGATTTCATCACTGAGGTCTTTGTTTAAGTAAGAGTGCTCAAGATTTCTTGTATGCAGTGTGTAGCACTTGAAAGTTGAGGATAGATAGACAATGTTGCTATTGGCTACAAAGAAGACAAAAGATGGAGTTAAGGGATAATATTTTATTGTTGAAAATTAATTAGAATGCTGAAGAAATAACATAAGCTTATTTTAAGCTTGGAATTAATAGGACACAGCTTTGATATCAATTTGTTTCTTTTAACATACAAGATAGAAGAGAAGACTGTCCAAAGCTTCTAGTTTATATTATTCCATTTAGTCAGGATAATTGATTAGAGAAATTGTGGTGAAGCAGAGCCGAGACTTAAAGTATCAGGCAATATTTAATCATGTCTCTTTACATTCTGTGTTCTAATCCTATCAAGGATAACTTTTGACCATAAAATATACATTGGGCTCAAAGTAGTGAGCCCAATTTCAAATTTATACTTTCAAAATCTATGAAATTCACTTAAGCTTTTCATCCATTTAAGTTTGATAAAATAAAAATCAGTAATACTACAAGTCAATTAATTCTGTTCCTCTTCTGTCTAAATTTTACTACTGTATAGCTTCATACAGAAATTATTTAACTACTACCTTTTATTTCTATTTTAAATATATGCATGTATACATATATATATATTGCTGGGTGGTTGGTGTTAGGTAGAGCATCCAGCTGTAAAAAACCTACCAAAACAGTCACAGAAGTCTGGTGCAGGCTTCTGCCTGGCCAGCTCCTGTCAAACCATCCCACTCATGCCAGCATTGAAGGCAGACATCAAACGATGATGATGATGATATGTATGTATGTATGTATGTATGTATGTATGTATGTATGTATGTATGTATGTATGTATGTCATCATCATCCTCATTTAACGTCCGTTTTCCATGCTGGCATGTGTTGGACGGTTTGACTGAAAACTGGTAAGCCAGGGAGCTACACTAGGTTCCAATCTGGTTTGGCATGGTTTCTATGGCTGGATGCCCTTCCTAATGCCAACCACTCCAAGACTGTAGTGGGTGCTTTTTACATGTCACTGGCACAGGTGCCATTGACATATATATATACATACGTATATATATATATAAATATATATGTCCCAATGCATGGCACCTTGGGCAAGTGTTATCTACTATAATGATAAAAGAAGGGATAGAAAGCAGCAATAAATTAAGCCAAGTAAGACAGCAATGAAAGCCAAAAGTACATGCACAGTACACAGAATAAAGCATAAAATGACAGAAAAATGAATAGTAAAAGAGCCATACAGAAGAAATGGTAGACACATCAGGAATAGTATCAGTGAGTTTCAATAAGCACAGAATTTTTGAAGGATGCATTGTCCTGACAGCTAATCACTACTGCAAGTAGTTTATTTCATGCTTTGTCAACCCTGAGTAAGAAAAATTGTATCCAGAAGTCATGGATGTTATACTCTTTTTTATTTTTTTTATTTTTTTTTATTTTGGAATGGTATAGTAACTTTTTGTATAAATCAGTTTATAATATAATTAGACTTGGAACTGTCTAATTGGAACTTGGAACATGTTATCTCATGGTAGACTATGTTATGGTATCACAGAATAATTTTGCATTTTGTGATATAAAGTTTGGTATCGTGAATATAGTATATAGAATTTTCTTTTCCAGGCTTACATGGGTGTGTGTGTGTGTGTGTGTGTGTGTGTGTGTGTGTGTGTGAACATTCATGCATGCTTATATGTACCTCCTCTAGACGTAGCCTCCAGAATGTTCTACACATTTTCCCAGTCCCATTTGTAATTGTAATTTCATAATCACCCTTGTCCTTTGGGGTTTTATGAAGCCTATTTTCCCAATTTGCCTCTGAAGCAGTTAGGTACATAACCAACGGCCTCAATAATCACAGCTGGAAATCTAAAATTATTGTTTAAAGTTGGTCTATGATCTTGTGAGTGAAATTCAACAGATGGAACTATAAAGACCTCCAGTTCTGTAATTCAAAAGGCACAACTTTGACACTCAACTTGAGGATACCAATAAGAATATAAATGTCTGTGGAATATTCAGCCACTTACACTATTATTCGATAAGTAGGCAATTCAGTTGATCAAACAATTGGAATAAACATTAGTAAAGCAGGCAGGGATACACTCACTTAATATGTCCTTGCTTATATGTGTGTATTTACATTCATCCACATATATTAATTAATGGTCCAAATTCCTCTTCTGATTATACATATATATTTCATGTACTTTTAATTTCTCCGTGTATATGTATTAAGATATATTTACACATACAAACAAAAGAACATATTTCTACATGCACACGCATGAAATACTTCAAATATATATATATAGTTTTATTAGTTTTATTCGAACACATAAGACAGCTATTATGCTCACTCCCCACAAAAAACCACCACGTGGATTCTGTTGAGACCAGTAAGAAACAATTATGAACTTTTTTATTACACTTAACTTTTTAAAATATTTTTGATAAGGTTCGTTTTTTTCAAGAAGAACTGAAACGTAAAATTTCTAAGAAAATTAAAATTTATCTTATATAGTGGCGTTTTCAAACTTCTTTTTTATAAATATATATATTTATATATATATATATATATATATATATATATATGTATGTATATATATCATGGACCTCCTCTACAGCAAGACATCTGTTTCTGCCTCCCTATCACACTCTAATCTTTCATCAGCTGACACAAGGTCACCTCCTCCAATGAGCCCTCCCCTCTCAAAGACTCTTTGTCTTGCAAAGTCACTTGGTGACCCCCACCAATGCAGGTACCACTCAGAAAGCACCCAGTCTGCACTGTTAAGTGGTTGGCATTTCAGAGGGCATTCAGCTATAAAAACCATGCCAAATCTGATCTTGCCTGTGCAAGTGCCATGTAAAAAACACTCAGTCCACTCTACAGAGTGGTTGGTATTAGGAAGGGCATCCAGGTGTAGAAACTATACCAAAACAGATGCAGAAGCATAGCACAGACTCCCACCTGGTCAGCTCCTGTCAAACTGTCCAACCTATGCCAGCATGGAAAGAGGACATTAAACAATAAACGAATGAATGATAGATTTAATAATTCTTGAGATATAGTGTAAAGTAACACGGTGTAGCATGTGTAATGTAGTTTATATAATATATTTACAGTGGCTGAAATGTTTGAAATAACACCTTGGGCAAGTGTTTTCTACTATAGCCTTGGGTTGACCAAAGCCTTGTGAATGGATTTGGAAGATGGAAACTGAAAGAAGCCTAAGAGACCATAAGTCAGGGAGAAGATGTACTCCTATATAACTGTCAGTAGAGTGGGTATAATTGATAGCAGAAATTGTGGTGAAGCAGAGCCCAGACTTGTGTGTGTGTGTGTATGTGTGTGTGTGTGTGTGTCTTTGCGTGTGTGTGTGTGTCTTTCTGTTGGTGTTTGTCAACCCATCACTGCTTGACAACTGGTGTTGGTGTGTTCCTGTTCCTGTAGCTTCGCAGTTCAGCAAAAAAGGGACCAATAGAATAAGTACTAGGCTTAAAAAATTAAGTCCTGGGGTCGATTTGTGCGACTAAAATCCTTCAAGGCAGTGCTCCAGCATGGCCACAGTCTAATGACTGGAGCAGATAAAAGAATACAAGAATATAACATCATCGTTATATAACTGTCACTACTTCATCAAAATTACCATTGCAAATTCCTTGTCATCATCGTCATCGTCATCATTTATGGCATCATAATTGTTACTTCTATTATTATTATTATTATTAATATAATTGAATGAGAAAAATAAGTAAGAAATGATAAATTTGCTTTACCATTTCTCTCTCTCTCTCTCTCTCTCTCTCTCTCTCTCTCTCTCTCTCTCTCTCTCTCTCTCTCTCTCTCTGGCTTCCTTTCACACTTCCACCCTCTCTCATAAATATTTATAGATACCAGCAAATAGAGGGTTTCTATAAGTTTGTTCACCCTGCAAGAAATAGCAGCTGAATTTCCTTCAAGTCACTGTCTTAGAAAAGAATATGTTAGATAATGTGATTCTGGATTTCTTGCATTTAGAAGGAAAAAAAGAGAACGAAGGGATGGTCATAGTTGGAATATTTTTGATCAAAGGTCAACTGGTTCAGAAGACTGACCAGAAACTAAACGACAGGAACTTCAACAACATAAGACAAGATAGCCTCGATTGGGTTGCTTTGCCTGCTAGAAATAACAGCCAGATCTTCCTCAAACTATATCATCCCACAAAAAAAGAAGGTACATGTTGGATGATGTAGTTCTAGATATGCAATGCTTGAATAAAACACTGGATGGTTATTACTGAAATGCCTTTAATGGGGACTAATATTGACATAAATCACAACACTTATAGTTATTAAGAGAGAGGGTACAGGGGAAAATGGTATTGTTGCTTTGGTTGAGAACAAGTAAATGATGGCAGACTTGAAGTGAATGAATGATGTGAGCTGATGATGTTGGTGAGCAAGAAAGTCTAAGAGAAAAGCAGTGAAATCCAGATTTTACTTCATCCACGGATATTTAATTCAGTTCTGTTAATTAAAAATACAAACAGGAAAGGTTATATATAAATAGACAAATACGGATCTGAAATAAATAAATAAATAAATAAATTCGTACAAAAGTACACAGCCAGAAACTCTAGGGAATGGAACAATTAATTATACTATTCCAAATACTTGACTTCGAAAGAAATGGTAAAATTGACCTGAGCTGGATTTGAACGCAGAGTGACATAACTAATACCACAAAGCATTCTATAGGACGCTCTAAAGATTCTACCCTTGACGTTTCTGCTAACGAAAAAAATTCCCAAATTTTATTCATTTATTTGTTTACATGTTATAAAAATAGGGACCCAGTCGACGATGTTGAAAGGGAGATAAGCAAAAAATTATGAAAGAGTTGTTTCCCTTTATAAGAGTTCATGTAAATTTGCCTTGGACTTCACAATTTATTATAGTGTCGAAGTCATTTTATCAATTTAAAAACACGAAAAATTGGACATCTTTTACTTTTCATCCATTTCTTTATAACACAGTCAAATGCTAATAAATAAATCGTCCCTTTTTTTCTTTCTTGTTTTTTTTTCTTTCCTTGTTCCTTTTTTTCCATTTTTCTTTTTCTCTAAGATTTGAGTTTATATAATAATAATAATGAAATTATTGTATACAGCGCTCAGGTGCACAACTTGTCAAAAGTGCGTATATATTTTCAATGTGGTTTTTTTAATGTCAAAATTTCCGATAAAATACTCTTTAGTCATTAAATATATAAAGTTATGAAAAAATATCAAAGAAAAACAAAGTTTTATTGTAAAATCATTTTAAGATTAGACATATGTAATAAACAGATTTTTATTTATTAAAAACTTATTTAATAAGTCACAGTTTATAATATATAATAGGTTGCAGTGAGTTTATGTGTGTTAATTATTATTCATAATTATATCTGTAATGCTGAGGTCGACCTTGCCTTTCATCCTTTCGGGGTTCATAAAATAAATTCCAGTTGAACACTGAGGTTAATGTAATCGCTTAGGCTCCGTCCCCCAAATTTCAGGCTTTGCGTCTATCAAAGAAAGGATTAATAATACGTGAACTATTATTACTGCATCTTGGTTTTCAGTTTATGGGTGTGGATTTACAAATGCTTACGCTCTAAGTAAATATTGAGATGAAATATTTAAATAAATAATTAATACAAACCTAATCTATTAGAAGCCTCATTGCTATTGTCATTGTTATCAGCCAGGCTGCAAAAATCAATGGAAATTATGTAAATTTTACACAAACATCAAAGCAATTTTTTTTTTTTTTTTTTCTTTAAATTTCAGTGCAGTATCTAATGATTCTGCCCATCCAAATACGGTAGCAAATATCGATAGATTAAGTTATAACAAGAGAATTCTAAAATCTAAAGGCAAGACAACGATCGTCGTCGTTGTTGTCATCGTCATCGTCGCCGCCATCGTCGTTTAGCCCCCAAGTCAGCCCTAAGAAATCTCTACACATATCAAGAAAAGAATTTTTGTGTCTCATCCTACAAAACATAAATCATACAGAAATAAAATCTTCAAAATCCTAGACCTCACCACCAGTAATGATCTCTCTCCTTGACAATTTCACAGCATCAGTTAACCACATACTGCATCGCAAATCTTGCCTTCCCCTTCAGGGTTAGAAAACACTTCAGCTTCAATAATTACTGCTCATCTAGTAAAAGCAAGGACCAGATGGGCACTAAGGTTGATGTAATCAACTGGCACATTTCCCCAAAATTTTGGGTTAGGGTATATAGGTACAATTGGCCTTGTACATATAGTGGAAAGAATTATAATTGAGTGAGAGAGCAGTGCATGCCATCAAAGTGACATTGGGGTACAGGTATTTGAAACGCAATATTATCCATCAGTATACTTCCCATCTCATAAGGGTACACCAGGCACATACATCACAACCATATGCATGTGACATGGTGACCTCATATGAAGATAAACAGCACATAAACTTACAGGTGAGGTCCAGTTAGAATTTTCTTCAGGTTGAGTAGTCCATTCTGTCCAAAAGGTCCCTGAATAAGGGTTGTTTAAGGATGATGAATGAAACACCCATGTTTCCAGAGATGAATTATTCAAACACCAGAGAATTCCTCTCAACAGATGACTATGATGCTCCTTCACGACTCCTGTTCGTGATCAGAGCCACATATTGTCAGCCACCAAGGGATAAGCTCAACTGGCTAAGGTCAAGCAACTGACAAGCGAATCTGCAGTATTGAGCAGAAAGTTTGTTGAAGCCCATCTTTTACACCAACACAAAACGTGTACCTATTAACACTTCTGATCAGTTAAGATCAGAAACCATGAAAACCATTGCCTGGTACTCCAGCAGGACATGCATCATCATCATCATCATCATCACCACCATCATCATCATCATCATCATCATCATCATCATCATTATCATCGTCATCATCATTATCATCATTATCATCATCATCATTATTATCATCAATATTATTATTATTATTATTATTATTATTATTATTATTATTATTATTCTCATCATTATTATTATTCCACTGAGATCAATTTTGCCTTTCATCGTTTCAGAGTTGATAAAAGAGGTACTAGTCGAGCACTGGGGTGAATGTACTCGAGTACATTCACCCACTGCCCCAAAATTGCGATTGAAAGTGTTTTATGTAGGATGTGCGCAGTAACCTAGTAGTGCTATTTTCTGTATGTTATATACATTTGTAATATCTTTTCATCATACCTAATGCTCCTACTATTATAAGAATTGTTTCTGTTTTGGGGCTCCTTGTTCAAGTTACCTCTGTTTCCAGATCTTTGTATTTTGAAAGTTTATTATTATTATTATTATCATTATTATTATTATTATTATTATTATTATTATTATTATTATTATTATTATTATTATTAATATTAATATTATTATCTTCCAGAATTGCGGGAACCACCATACTGGGCTTCCTATTCACGTGCAAGGCTATTGATACATACTGTAATCAACAGTAAATACTTTGATTTAGCCATTGCGGGTGTGATTGGTCTCAATGTCATAACTATGGCAACAGAGTATTATCTTATGCCAGAAGTAAGTAATCTGATTAAATCATTGAATTACTTTTGAATACTAACTCATAACATTATTTGTTGTACTCCCTCTACCTCCCTCACTCACTCTCTCTATCTATCTATATATCTATCTATCTATCTGTCTATCTATCTATTTGTCTGTCTATCTGTCTGTATCTATGCTCTCATTTCTCTCTCTTTCTCTTTCTCTCTCTCGTCAGCATCCGTTTTTCATGCTGGCATGGGTTAGATGGCTTGATTGGAGCTGGTAGTCCTGCACCAGACTCCAGTTTGTTTTGGCTTGGTTTCCATGTTTAGATGCCCTTCCTAATGCCAATCACTCTACAAAGTACACTGGGTGCAATGACCAATATCCATACACACACACATGCACACACTCACACACACATGTGCACGCACACGCACGCATGCACACGCACACACACACACACACACACACACACACAGACATGCATATATAAAGCATTCACACCTGATTTTAATTTCATATACAATCTCATGTCAGTGTTTTTAAAATATACACCATCAAAGAAAACACAAAATTCTCAGAGGCTTTCTGATTCAGCCACAGCTCTGCATTCTTGGTTCAAATTCTGCCAACATCGACTTTATCTTTTGTTCTCCTAACATTGATAAAATAAAAGTCCAGAAATTGAACTCACTACCTCATGATTGTAAGCCCAATGCTCTAACCACTGAGCCATGCCTCTTCACTGGTACACTAGAGATTAAATATTAAATGTAAAATAAAACAAAAACATTGGCCTGATGAGATTATAAAATATACTGAAACATCATCATCATTATCATTATCCTCATTGTTTTAACATCCACCTTTCCATTCTCGCATGGGTCTGACAGAATTTCTTGAAGTGAATTTTCAAGAGTCAGATACCCTTCCTCCTGCCAACCATTTCCTGTTTCCTAGTAAGGTAATATTTCCCCTCAGCCAGATATGTTTCCACAGAAGTTTGGTAACAAAGGACACTGCTTGCATGACAGTAACACTCACACACACACAAATACATATATATATATATATATATATAATATATATATATATATATATATATATATATATATACAATGGGCTTCTTTCAGTTTCCGTCTCACAAGGCTATAGTAGAAGATACTTGCCCAAGGTGCCACACAGTGGGACTGAACCCGGAACCATGTGGTTGGGAAGCAAGCTTCTTACCACACAGCCGCTCCTGCCCCTATATATATATTCAACAAGCTTCTTTCAGTTTCCATCTACTAAATCCACTCACAATATTTTGGCCATCCCAAATTTATGTGTGTAGGCCCTTTCTCAAGGTGCCAAACCTGGAACATTTCTTACTGCACTGTCACACTTGTGCCTGTTTCCATAATTGTCCCCTATTTGAAAACAAAAATCTGGTTGTCTTTTCTGTTTCATGTAGGTTAATTGAAAATTTATTCATATTTGTGGGTTTTCTGACAACTTACATTCATTCATTCGATACTACACAGTTCTGCTAGAAAAACAAGCAAGAGAGTAATTTCTTTTTTTTCCGCATACATCAAACTCAACAGGAGAGTCAATTATATCAATTGCTGCATTGTACATGAAGTATGTAGTACAACATTTTCAAGAAATAAGGATTCTTTTTTATCCATCAGAATTTCAATTAATCAAAGGCAAATAAGATTTATTTGAACTTGTTTGTTGGTTAATATTGGAAACTGTAGTTGTGATCCCTGTGCCGATGGCACGTAAAAAACACCATCTGAATGTGGCCAATGCCAGCGCCGCCTTGACTGGCTTCCATGCTGGTGGCACGTAAAAAGCACCAACCGATCATGGCCGTTGCCAGCCTCACCTGGCACCTGTACCGGTGGCACGTATAAAGCACTCACTAAACTCACAAAGTGGTTGGCATTAGGAAGGGTATCCAGCTGTAGAAACACTGCTAGATCAGACTGGAGCCTGGTGCAGCCTTCTTGCTTCCCAAATCCTGGCCAAACCGTCCAACCCATGCTAGCATGGAAAATGGACATTAAACAATGATGATGTGTTAATTAACAAAGAAAAATTTATTACATGCTAAAAGTATCAGAATCTAGAACACTATGGCTATAATGCTTACAAAGTTACTTTCACCAAAAATCTTAGTTTTTCTTCTTTTCCCCCCCCCCGTTTTGTTGTTTTTTTTTTGATGGGGAGGGGGACTTGAATGAGGTACAAAAGGGATAGGTACTTCAAGAATTTTTATTTTCATTTTGTTTGTTTATGGTTTTTCTTTAAAAAAAAAACACTATTTCATTCAATTATCCGCCCACAGAATCCTGCCTGAGTGGATATGTTTGTAAACAAGGTCTTCAGTTTTGACAGTAATGCATGAATGTAAACAAAGCAAACATGAAATTCAAATGACAACATGCTTTGTTTATTATACAGTGCGCAACTAAATAACATCATTAGAAGACTGACTGGGTGACACATCGGACTGAAAAGTCAGCGAGGTGGAGAGGGGTGGAAGAACATAGAAAATATCAATACTTATCAACAAACTCAGTCACACAGCCGCTCTTATACTCACTTGCACATATGCATTCTCATACATAGATATAATAAAACACCAGGAAAACACACACATACACATATATATGTATATATACGTGTAGACATTAAATGATGATGATGATGATGATGATGATGATGCCTGTGAATATAAATATGCATGTGTGTATATATGCATGTGTGTATGTATGTATGTATGTATATATGTACATATGTATAAGTGCACTCACACATTTATACAATGTGCTCACAGCTAAAAGAAAAACAAGGGTAAAAAAAGCACACACGCAAACATACACACACACAAGCACAAATACACACACACACACAAGCACGCACACACACAAGCACAAATACACACACACACACACACACACACAAGCACACACACACACACACATACATACACACAAGCACACACACACACATACACACACACATACACACACACACACACACAAACAAACACACACACACACACACAAACAAACAAACACACACACATACACACAAACAAACACACACACACACACAGAAATGAACAAACCTACAAAACACAAAAAAAAAAACCTTCTTGATCTGCATTTTTTTCTCTCTGCTTCTTGTTCCCCTACTTCTGCCCCCCCCCCCATCTCTGCCATACTGCTTTGCATATTGTATACACAACATTAAAATTCAATGTCTAGCTGTTGACAACTTCTTTGCAGATTAAAAATTTTAATGAAGTTTTAATGTTTATTTAATCTTCTTTCTTCCTCGTTCTCTTTCCAGGGCTTAGAGTTTGCTTTGAAAATTTTTAACTATTTTTTTACCAGTGTTTTTATTTTGGAAGCCACTATGAAAATGGTAGCACTGGGCTTCATGAGATACATGAGAGAACGGTAAAGTACCAACTTAATGTCTTCCTTTGATCCAATTTTTTCCGAAAAATTGATTTACTTATAAACTTTAATTCCAGGCATCCTGACATCTCCACCCATAAGCATGAATACATACACACACACAGATGCACACATACACACACACATGCATACACTCAAACACATATACACACACACACACACACACACACACGCACACACACACACAAACACACACACACACACACACATGTATGCATGCATGCATGTATTTGTATATCATATCACTGTACTGACCAGACTATTGGATATTGTTTACACCATTGGTCATAATGTGCTTCCTTATATACCATAAATCTTCAAGTATAGTCCACCCTTGAGTATAATACACAGGGGATTTTTAGGGGCTGTACCTCTGAAAAACCTAAACCTTGTGTATAATACGCACCCCTTCTCTAACTTGAGTCAAGGAGGTCTATATAATGTCCTTGGTTTGTAAAAATGTATGCAGTAACATCCTTTATTATTATTGTATATATATCATAATGCAAACATGTAGCTTTTTTGTGCATTTTGTTTGCAGAAAATAAAGAAGTAACAGTAATAACGTTTAATAAATGTTGCTTACTGCAAGTTATGGATGATTCTTTTCTGACTTCATTGCTTTCAGGCTTAGCTTAAGGTATTTTCGTGCACAACATCACAAAATGCATCTGAATAAACATTGCCGGACAGCAAATAGAGACTCGAACGATGCTTAGAAAATAATTTTCATTTTTAACCTCATATATAGTACGCACTAGGGATTTTGACCTTTAAATTTTGGGGAAAAAATGGGGATTATACTCGAGGATTTACATTAGTTGTAGATTTCAAATTATGCCATCCTT
Source organism: Octopus sinensis (assembly GCF_006345805.1). NCBI lineage: Eukaryota > Metazoa > Mollusca > Cephalopoda > Octopoda > Octopodidae > Octopus > Octopus sinensis. Next base: position 36,665,957 of record NC_043002.1, on the reverse strand, counting down.
TTGTAAATACAGAGGAGGAAAAGTTACTCAGTCCCTGAAGTTAAGTTTATGTATTCATTGAGTAGTTGCTCAGCCACTACTCAGAATTTCTCCAAACAAAATATCCTTCAAACAACAGAAAGATAAACAGGAGTTTGATTAGGAATTTCTGAAGTAAAGATGTAGCAGAGTTTGAATTTGTCAGTTTTCAGGCCCCACATTCAAATTATGTTTATTTCCAGATCAGTTTTTGTCAAGTGATAAGACACACAGCAACATACAGCTGGCTAGCTGTTAATGGGTTACAAGAGAAGGAGCATGGCTTAGTGGTTAGAGCGTTAGGCTCACAATCATGAGGTAGTGAGTTTGATTCCTAGATCAGACTGTGTGTTGTGTTCTTGAGCAAAACACTTTATTTCACACTGTTGCTCCAGTTTATTCAGCTGTAGAAATGAGCTGTGGCAACACTGGTACCAAGCTGAATCAGCATTTGCCTTTCTCTTGGATAAGATCCGTAGTGTGGAGAGGGGAGGCTTTTATGCGTGGGTGACTGCTGGACTTGTGCCTTGGGGGGGGGGACTTTCTAGGTGCAATCCTATGGTCATTCATGACCGGAGTGGGGTGGGGTAAAACAGCTTTAGAAATGCTCAGTCTACCTGTCACTTGTATAAGAGAAGGAGTATTACAAGGGAGCTATTGGTAGTTAAGTAATCAAGTGGAACCTTAGATCTAGGTTAGAAACTAGCTCTTTCTCTATTGGCATAAAATCTTGAAATAAAACTAAATAACAATGTACATACATACATATAAGCTTGTCACAGATTCCATCTACTAAATTCACCCACAAGGCATTAGTCATCCCTGGGCTATAGTAGAAGACACATGCTTGAGATGCCAAGGGGGTGCTGCACAGTGTGACTGAAACTGAAACCACATGGTTACAAAGCAAGCTTCTAAACCCCATGGTGATACCTGTGTCTAAAGTATATCATTCTGGATAGAGTCAACAACTATTGAAAAGGTTGCAAGATGCAATGAAAATTTTAGAAAGCATATTGAGTTGTCCGGAAAGTTCGTGCCGATTTTTAAAGGAAAGGAAAAGGGTCAATAAATACTTGCCATTACATTTTTAATCAACAAAATATGAGCCATTTTGTTGCACAATGCATCTCCATCTTTCCTTTAACTTGAAAATACCCTCTTCTCAGAATTGAGGTAGTTTCATGGCAAAGAATTCATCAATGTATCTTTTTACGTCATCCAAGTAATTGAAATTTTTACCATTAAGACTATTCTACAGAGACCTGAATAAGTGGAAATCCAAAGGAGCATTATCTGGTGAATATGGCGGGTGGGGTAACACATCCCAGCCAAGCTGCAGCAATTTTTGTCTGGTTCCCAAAGCATCAAGTGCTGAAAATGAACTTTCTTATCTTCCATTTTAAAGGGTTACAGAATTAACACAGGTTACAAGAACATAAACCTTCTTCCACGAAAAGATAGCTTAAACTGTGCTCTAAATGAAGGAGTAGTCAAATCCTATTTTATGGAATCAACCATGTTCTAAAATAAGTCGAAAGATAAGCTACTATAAATCGGCACGAACTTTCCAGACAACCCAATAGATAAGTAAATGAGTGGAAGTTGAACTGGTGAGTGTGTTAAATAATAAGGCACTAAAAGAAAATGACTCTTTCCAGACACAATAAAATTAAGCAAAAATTTTGCTAAAAAGATTAATGATGGAACATATGCCACTGAACAGCATTAAGAAACATTTTAACTTTTGTAGAATGGTTATGCAGCACTGTAGTAATGTAACAGATAACAACAAAATTCCCAGATACTTAATGTATAGAGGAATATTAACAGTAATACTGGATTGAATTACAACTTGAAATATGCATTTAAAGATGTCTGAAAAGCTTTCCCAGAAATATGTATTTCTAGGAAAGTTTAGAATGATAAATAACTTGAAATTCTTGAATTTGGATACAGCAAGTGGGAGGAATATAAGAAATAAATGCATGAAATATTTAAAAGAGATTTGCTAGAAATGTACAGATTTTGAATTTTTCTTTATATGCAGCTAATAGCACCTCTGCTTTAAGCAAGTAGAGAAATTTGCTAATGTGCAACAAATATAACCATTTCTGTCTGTGACTGGCTGCAAAGAAAAGCTGCATTTATTCTTACAAACCACCCCTATTTCTGAATGAATATTTAAGGACAGAAATTTTCTACTTCTAATGAATATATTTCTAAATCTATTAACAATAGCAAAATAGTACAGATTTATACTGTGGACATACATTTAGAAGTATTGCAGGTCTGGGAAACTCCAAACATATGCACATGCACATAATCATGCAATGCACAGTTATTCACAAACAAACATATGTATATATGTATAGATCGATAGATAGATAGACAGACAGACAGACAGACAGACAGACAGACAGGCAGGCAGGCAGGCAGGCGGGCAGATATAGATATATATAGAATATATATATATATATGTATATATATATATATAAAACAAAACAGGAAATAGAAAAATTTTTTGGTATTATTTTTTTATCATTACACATGTTTCATTTGCTAATAGGAATTACAAAGTTTTACATGTTAGATAGACATGTAAGAAATCATCATTTAACATCCATTTTCCATGTTGGCATGGATTAGACAGTTTGACAGGAGCTGACCAACTGAAGGGCTGTTCAGGCTCCATGTCTGTTTTGGCATGGTTTCTATGGCTGGATACCCTTCCTAATGCCAACCACTTAACAGGGTGTACTGCATGCTTTTACGCAGTACCAGCATGGATGCATTTTACATGGCATCAGTACCTACAAGCCCACAAGAGTAGGGATTCTCAGCTGGAGAGGGTTGCAGAAGATGAGCCTGTATACATCGGCAACCATGTTTTATTTAGCTTGATGTGTCTTTTCAAGCACAACAAACTGCCAGTAGTCTCGGTCCCCTGTCATCCCCTCTGTAAGTCCCAATGTCTGTAGATCCTTTCTCACTATTTTGTCCCACATCTTTCTGGGTCTACCCCTTCCACATGTTCCCTCTACAATTACAGATCGGAACATCCTGAAGTGTTTAAGAGCATTAAAGGGCTTCAAGAGGAAACAGCTGGGATTCACCCTAACTACTTAAATATATACATATTTTTTTTCCCTCTGTCTTTCTTTTCTATTGGACTTTCCTCTGTCTCCTGTTTCTGAAGAAGAGCTTTGCTTGAAACATAAAACTACTTTTCTTTCCTGAATGTCTGCTAATACTTTACATGTACCACATCCTCACGTTGTTGTTTTTTTGCTCTGGGGATGAGCGAGGTAGTTGCCAGTGCTGCTGGACTGGCTCCTGTGCAGGTGGCACGTAAAAAACACCATTCGAGCGTGGCCATTGCCAGTATCTCCTGACTGGCCCTCGTGCTGGTGGCACGTAAAAGCACCCACTACACTCTCAAAATTGTTGGCATTAGGAACGGCATCCAGCTGTAGAAACTCTGCCAGATCAGATTGGAGCCTGGTGCAGCCATTTGGTTCACCAGTCCTCAGTCAAATCGTCCAACCCATGCTAGCATGGAAAGCGGATGTTAAACGATGATGATAATGACGATGATGATATATAAATGTTTCTTTTTATGTGAAGTTATATATAAAAACAATTTAACATTAAACTGAAGGATTGCTCAATGCATTTTAGTAGAGTAAATATCAGCTAGTGCAAGGAAGAGTTTGATAGTGATGTTGAGTTTTTGGCTTGGCCATCTTTATTGAACTGTCTAATGAAAGTGAGCAATCTTTGAAGTCCCTGTCAACCTTTCACTTGTAAAAGTCAATGAATACATACATGCATACTCACATTAACACATTCACACATGCACAGCTACATGCACAGCTACATGTACACACATATGCACACATATAAAAACATATAACCAACCAGATGAACAACCAACCATCATTATATTTGAAACCATGTCTATGTGAGCATGTGTGTTTATACATACAAATTATATGTGTGTGTATGTATATGAACTAATTTCTCTTTTCAAACATGTATCTGTATATATTTATATATCTATGTACACACTCTCACAATCCCCTGAATGTAAACTACTTCCAATGAATGTCAATGTTAAAATACATTACTCATTATTTCCCTTTTTCTATTTGCAGTTGGAATCAGTTAGATACAGCAATTGTGATTTTATCTGTGGTGGGAATAGTTCTAGAAGAAATGGAAAGTAATGTAATTCCAATGAACCCTACAATCATTCGTGTCATGAGGGTGTTACGAATTGCCAGAGGTAACTATCTCTTGACTACAAAATTTATCTTCTTAAACTATATGAATCGATCCCAGTACTAACCATTTCTTCCTTAAGTCTGGTACCTATCCTGTTGGTCTCTTTTGCTGGAGACCAACATAAACACACCGGCATTAACACAATAGCACTGGTTGTCAAGCAGTGGTGAGGAACAAACACAGACACAAAGTCACACACACACACACACTCCGTAAAATGCACCATATGAACATGGTCGATACCAGTGCTGCCTGACTGGCTCCCTTGCCGGTGGCACTTAAAAAGCACCATTGGAGCATGGTCATTGCCAGTGCCACCTAACTGGCTCCCGTGCCAGTGCACGTAAAAAGCACCATTCAAGTGTGGTCGATGTCAGTACTCTCTGACTGGCCCTCATGCCGGTGGCACGTAAAAAGTACCCACTACACTCTCAAAATGGTTGGCATTAGGAAGGGCATCCAGCTATAGAAACCTTGCCAGATCAGATTGGAGCATGACACAGCCTTCTGGTTTGCCAGTCCTCAGTCAAACCAGCCAACCTACGCCAGCACGGAAAGCAGACATTAAACAATGATGATGATGATGATATCAGCAGCAAAGTATTCAAAAGCAAATATTTATATAGATATTAATATTGTTATCATTATCGAAGGCAATACAAATAATTGATAATAACAATAATATTAATATAGGTGGTTGCAGGCTTAAATCAGCATTATATAGCAATAGAATTAAAATATTAATCATAAGGACACATTAAAGTGTCTACCCACTAGAAATGAGAGTTAAAATCCTCATTTGGACCATCAAACAAATTAACACTGAAAATAACAGATTCAACAGTATATGAGCAAGCAGATCATAAAAAATCTCTCACACACCTATATAACCTAAAGCTATATATTTAATGATATAGGTATATATGTGGACTATAAGATACAAAACTCTTACCTTCTTCAACACACCTTAACCCTTTGAAACACCTTTTTTTGGTGGTCCAAACTCTCATTTCTAGTGGGTAGACACTTTAATGTGTTCTTATGATTAATATGGAGGCGCAATGGCCTAGTGGTTAGGGCAGCGGACTCGCGATCGTAGGATCGCGGTTTCAATTCCCAGACCGGGCATTGTGAGTGTTTATTGAGCGAAAACACCTAAACCTCCACGAGGCTCCAGCAGGGATGGTGGTGATCCCTGCTGTACTCTTTCTCTCCCTCTTACTTCCTGTTTCTGTTGTACTTGTATTTCAAAGGGTCGGCCTTGTCACTTTCTGTGTCATGCTGAATATCCCCGAGAACTACGTTAAGGGTACACGTGTCTGTGGAGTGCTCAACCACTTACACGTTAATTTCACGAGCAGGCTGTTCCGTTGATCGGATCAACCGGAACCCTCGTCATCGTAACCGACGGAGTGCTTCCATTCCATGATTAATATAATTTTATATATATATATATATAATATATAAGAAATATTGAGTTTCTAAATCTCTCATAGAGAGGTGTACGGTGGTGGAACGATATAATGGTTGTATACTGTCAATCTAACAAGAACGTGACAGTAGGGGGTACACCACCGTTATATAGCCCTAGGAGGCATCCTAGGGCTATATAACGGTGGTGTACCCCCTACTGTCACGTTCTTGTTAGATTGACAGTATACAACCATTATATATATATATATATATATATATATATATATATATATATATATATATACCACAGGCTTCTTTCAGTTTCCATCTACCAAATCCACTCACAAGGCTTTGGTTAGCTTGAGGTTGTAGTAGAAGACACTTGCTCAAAGTGCTTTGGGACTGAACCTGGAACTATATGGTTGAGAAACAAGCTTCTTACCACACAGTCATATAAGCTTATTTGATTATTTCTCTCCCTCATTTGTTTTCCACACTGAAATTAAATTTCAGGCTACAAAACGTCTTTCTTCACAAGACATTGTTCTTTATGCAGCAAGCTAGCAGAATTGTTAAAGTACTGGACAAAATTCTTAGCCACATTTCTTCTGGCTCTTTCTGTTCTAAGTTCAAATCCTGTCCTAGACAACTTTGCTTTTCATCCTTTCAATATCAATAAAATAAAGTACCAGCCAAGTACTGAAGTCGATGTAATTAACTTACCCAACCCCTCAAAAATTGCTGACCTTGTGCCAAATTTAGAAAGAACATTCTTATCATCACCCTTTTTTTTAATCTAATAAAATCTAATGTTTCTATTTTTTTATTATTTTCAGTTCTAAAACTCTTGAAAATGGCAAAAGGAATCCGTGCCTTGCTAGATACTGTGATGCAAGCCCTACCCCAAGTTGGAAATCTTGGCCTATTATTTTTTTTACTATTTTTTATTTTTGCTGCTCTTGGAGTTGAGCTGTTTGGAAGATTAGGTAAGATTAACTGATATATCACATCTGACTACTGGTTTCACAAATATCAAGATATCACACATATTGACTGATGACACAACATCATCATACAATACATGTAGAGAAATTGGGTAAATGGTGTAATACCACACAAACTGACAGATTAGATGATAGTGAACTGACAGAGTTGATATAATGTTGGACAGAATGCCTTGTGGTATCAATTCCAACTCACTGTACTCTGAGTTCAAACCCTTTTGAGATCAACTTTACTTTTCATTCTTTCACTCAATTAGTGAGACTGTTTGAGGGCCAGATAAGATGCCTTGGTTCTTCCCACTCTGACTGCAACACCTGCATCAACACTGGTGCCAATCTGATCTGGTGCATAAGATCTGGTCATCAAATCTAAGTAGAGATTTCAAACTCAAAATCTTCAAAGCCACAATCGAACCAATTCTACTATATGGCTCAGAAACCTGGACGTTATCAAAGAAGCTTGAGAGGCGGTTGGATGGAACTTACACTCACCTCCTTATGAGAGCTCAAAATCTCTCGTGGAAGCGTCATCCAACCAAAGTACAAATATATGGGAAGCTACCACCTGTATCATCTCTTGTGAAAGGTAGGAGAGTCCAGTTTGCTGGACATTGTTGTAGAGCTGAAAACGAGGCAACTTCTACTCTTCTCCTCTGGAAGCCATCTACTCACAATACCAGAGGGCGCACACTCTCCTACCCTGATGTAATCTCCAGGGATACAGGCATCCAGCAACAGGACCTCCATAATGCTATGATGGACCGTGAAGTCTGACATAGCATAGTAAATTCCATTGTCTCGACCACGGTCGAACAATGATGATGATGGTGCCAATCTGTATCAATTTAAGTCAGAGGCCTTTCTATTCATTCCTTTTTCACCACTCACTGTTCCTGAGAGGTTTGTAGGGGTAGAGTCCTCAGGCACCTTCTCCATAGTTTGGTATTTAAGCAGTGTGTTACATATCCCAGGGCCCCAATAATTACAGGTATAAACCTGAACTTGTAATCTGGATTGAGTAACTGCAGATTTTTCAATAGTTCAGCACAGGTGTTCTCTTTTTCTCTGATCTTCAGCTTATGTTGACATCCACTGGGCAGCTAATATCCACAACTGTGCACAGTTTCTCTTCTCTATCCTAAATCATTATATGTATGTATGGTTTAATATATGTATGTTCCAAATTGTAGGGTACAGAATTGTACCCAGATAGCTGAAATTTACTTAAGAGCACATCTTTGCATGATGGACACCATAGGCTATATGAATTTTTCTAATACTTTCTATAAACCTGAGCAAGGTTTGGCACCAGCTACTCATATATCATAATGGATGGCAGGTTAGACAATCAGATAGACAGACGAACAGACAGGCAAGCAAACAAATAAGCAGGCAAGCAGACAGGCAGGCAAACAGATAGGCAAGCAGGCAGGCAGGCAGACAGACAGAATGAAGGACTAGAAGATAGATGTCTGGAAAGCTGGAAAGATCAAAGGGTGGATAAAAGTATCAAGTGATGATTCAATCAATGAATAGATGAATTGATCAATTGATGAATGGATCAATTAACTAATGTATAAATTGATCACTGGACACATCAATCAATGAATGGCTGGAAAGCTGACTGGCTGGATGGATGGATGGATGCATGCATGCATGCATGGACGGATTGATGGATGGGTTGGATGGATGGTTGGATGGATGGATGGATGGATGGATGGATGGATGGATGGATAGGTGTATGAATGGATTGGTGAGTGAGTGAATGGAGGGGTGATGGATGGATGGATGGATGGATGGATAGGTGAGTGAGTGAATGGAGGGGGTGGATGGATGGATGGATTGATGGATGGATGGATGGTGGGGTTAGATGGATGAATGTATTGTTTGCTTGTTTGCAATGCCAGTCTTTTGCTGCTTGTTTGCAACAACAAAAAAACTTACACAACATTTTTTTTGCTATTTTTTTTAAAGTACTACTAATATTTTAAATTTTATTTGTTGTCTTCACAACAGATTGCTCAGAAGAACATCCATGTGAAGGACTCGGGGATCATGCACATTTTAGGCATTTTGGAATGGCATTTCTCACTTTATTCCAAATTGCAACAGGAGATAACTGGAATGGAATCATGAAAGTAAGACATGTTTTTTTAACTATTTTCCAAGATTGGTACCAAGTGTTGCAATAATTAGAGATAGAACTATAAAGCTATAGTCTGAATAGAATATCAGGAGTTTCTCATCAGTTCAACATAGATGTTGTTTGTATGTATGTATGTATGTATGTATGTATGTATGTATGTATGTATGTATGTATGTATGTATGTATGTATGTATGTATGTATGTATGTATGTATGTATGTATGTATGTATGTATGTATGTATGTATGTATGTATGTATGTATGTATGTATGTATGTATGTATGTATGTATGTATGTATGTATGTATGTATGTATGTATGTATGTATGTATGTAGTATGTATGTATGTATGTATGTATGTATGTATGTAATGTATGTATGTATGTATGTATGTATGTATGTATGTATGTATGTATGTATGTATGTATGTATGTATGTATGTATGTATGCATGTATATATATATACATGTATGTATGTATGTATGTATGCATGCATGTATGTATATATATATACATGCATGTATGTATCTATGTATGTATGCATGTATGTATGCATACGTGCATGTATGTATGCATGTATGCATGTATGTATGTATGTATGTATGCATGCATGCATGTATGTACATATGTGTGTACCTGTGAGATCTCCAATAACAGATAGTATGACGAAGCTTCCACATTCTCCACAGACTGTGGCTTTTATTGCTACCATATATCTTTCCTCAGCTTGTCTCTAAATCATACCAATAGGGTAGAAAGGACCTATGTTATATTGTGCAAGCCTCGTGGGACCTAAAATTCTATATGAACATTACTGGCTTCCCTTTAGTTGGCACTTGTCTTCTTTAGATACAAGTGGACAGTCCTCATATACATTTGTATGTTATGTTTGTCTCCAACTATCTATCCTTGCTTTAGTTAATGTGATCATCATCATTATTTAAAGTCCATGCTTGCATGGGTCAGGTAGAGTTTATTGAAACAGGTTTTTTACAGGTGGATGCCCTTTCTGTCACCAACCCTTATCTATTTCTTAGCAAGGTAATATCTACTCATGACCACACTTGTTTCCACAGAGTATTGGTAATGAATTATATTCATTCACATGATGTCAAAATAAGGAGACACAAACATATACACAACCCCCACACACACACACACACACATGAACACACCCATATGACAGGCTTCTTTCAGTTTCCATCTACCAAATCCACTCACAAAGCTTAGGTTGGCCCAAGGCGATAATAGCAGACACTTGCCCAAGACACCAACATGTAGCTGGGAAACAGACTTCTCAACCACACAGTCATGTCTGTACCTATAAGTGCTTGTACATATATCATCATAATCATTTAATGTCCATTATCCATGCTGGCATAAGTTGGATGGTATGACCAGGGCTGGCAAGCTGGATGGCTGTACCAGACTCCAGTCTGATTTGGCATGGTTACTAGAGCTCGATGCCCTTCTTATAAGAGAAATATATTATTAAGCAAAGGAAATGTAATACACTAATAAATTATAGTATTTTGAAAATGGTTGTTGAGAACCAATAATGATGTATTTTCATTGAATTCATTCTACTTTACAAAAATAAGAAACCTATCTGCCATTAACACACAGTATCAGTTATTGCTTATTTTTACCAAGAATTGTCTCTAAAATCCTTGCATCTCAAATTTTCAGTAAATTAGATACAAAAATATATTTAAACCTCTTAATTCTAACCTACTGTATAATTATAATTATCAATTAATTATGCTATAATTATCAGTTCTATAATTTGAATGAGAATTTGCTCTGAAGTTGATTCAGCTGACAGGCACATGCAGTTGATGTTATTCGTGTTCTTGTCAGGAATTGTTAAAAAAAATAATAATCCAATCTGGTTAATCAATACAACACCTGGAATATAATAGAATCCTCAGTAAAGAGATGTGGAGGGGGATCTTGATATCATATCTATTTGTTTTTATTATTTATTATTAAAATTTTGAAGAGGAATGGATTTGCAAAATCATTAGAACATCAGACAAAATGCCTTGCAGTATTAGTTCCAGCTTTTTACATTCTGAGTTCAAATACTGCTAAGATCAATTTTTGCCTTTCTCCCCTCCAGGGTTGGTTAAATAAAGTCCTGGTCAAGTACTTGGGTCAGTGTAATTGATGGCTTTGTACCTAAATTAGAAATTATCATTAAACCTTCACAAGTTTGATTGACTCAGAATGGCTGTTTAATTCCTATGGAGTAATATATTTGTTTTCTCAGAAAGACAAAGATCACAGCCATTGTTAGCATGATTTTTAGAATGTTCTAATATCTGATACAGTGATTTCATATTTCGTAAAAACCAGATTTACTTCAACAATGTGTATGTATGTGCATGCGAACATCTGTGTACGTATGCCTATATATGTGTGTATATGTGTATATGCATTATATGTTCGTGTGTGTGTATATGCATGTATGTATGTATGTATATATGTATGTATATATGTATGTATGTATGTATGTATATATGTATGTATGTATGTATGTATGTATGTATGTATGTATGTATGTATGTATGTATGTATGTATGTATGTATGTATGTATGTGGGCATGTATATAAATGTATATATTTCAACATAATCTGGGTTAGAACCATACAGTGTGCTTTCAAAGCTCCTCTCCAGGTATCAGCTACCAAACGTTTCACCTGTTACTGGATGTACATGTGGAAATCCACAAATGTCTGTAGAATATAAACAAAAAAATTAAGACTAGAAAATTTATTGAACAGGCTTTATTACATATCACTACAATTGTTTCAACACGTGGTTATCAGCTATTAATTGCTGAATGTTACATATATTATACATGATATTGTACTAACTCTTTAACATTTCAACTGGTCATATGTAACCCATATATTCTACCACTTTTATGTGCAGACTGGTCAGATCCGGTTTCTTACATCTATCCTCCAATGTCATTCTAAAAATAGATAGTCACATCATTGAAATCTTGAAGCTACAAGATGACGCATGATTAATTTTAAAAAATGTAAATCAATAAGCACAACATTTGGACAAATAATCTAAATATGAAAGGGTTAATATGATTCAACAATAGCTGTATATATGTACATCCTCAGGTGACCAGAGTCATAGTACTGCTGTATCATCTTTAGTTTCTTTACATTATACACACATACCAAAGTACTATTTTTAGCATTCCTCTGACAAAGAGGAACAAGCAAATACAAAAGGATACAAATGTGAAAAACAACAAAAATAAATGAAGGGAATAGAATTTAAAGAATAAAGAAACCACATAATCATTCCATCTTTAATCACAGACTTGTCTGGAATTTTAGGTAAAAAAAACTGAAGATAAAGATGTCATAAAAGGAAAAACTTTAACAATTACCCATCGTTTACGTCTGTTACTGTTCCACTTCAAAGAAAACCAGTGGCATATGCTCTGTTCCTTAACTCAGCGAGATAGCAAAAGCTGACACCTTACAGACTTAATTTTAGATAACCAGTATCACTATCACAGGTTTTACTCTGTTACTTTCCAAGTCATCAAGAAAGTCTATTAAACTAACAAATTTACTTGCATGATTCCTAAGTTGGGAGGATGTCTTTATGGGGATGACACTCTTTTCATAGTAGATAATTGTAGTAAAGTTGAAATGGAGAGATATACAAAGAGATTATTTAAATTATTTAGAAACTGCGAACTGTCTGTAACTATTGAAAACAATTATCCCGTTGTGAATTTTCTCCATCATCATCATCATCATAATCATCATTTAGCGTCCATTTTCCGTGCTGGCATGGCTTAGATATTTTGACTGGAACTGTTAAGCCAGAGAACTGCACCAGGCTCCAGTCTGTTTTGGCTTGGTTTCTGTGGTTGGATGCCCTTCCTAATGCCAACCACTCCATAGAGTGTACTGGGTGTCTTTTACAATGTCACCAGCACAGGTGCTTTTAATGTGTCACTAACACAGGTGCCTGTTGCATGTCACTGGTATGGATGCCTCTTACCTGTCACCAGCACAGGTGCCTTTTATGTGTCACCAGCATGTGTGCCTCTTGCGTTTCACTAGCACAGGTGCCTTTTGTGAATGCTTAATTTAAATACTGGCTTATATGAACCATACCATAAACCTAATGCAATGGTATGTCAACAAAAAATCAAATCACCCACATTCTGTAATAAATGGAATAATGAAGAGTGTATCAAACTGAATATCAAAGCTTTCTGTGAATGAAGTAATATTCAATTCACATGCAGAATTTTAAAATGCAATATTAGCTAGTGCAGGATACACTGAAAAAATTCATCATTAGCAATTACCTAAGAATAGTATAATTAATCAATTCAAATATAAAAATAAGAACACCAAAATGTATAGAGATTGGCAGTGAACATAAAGAAAATTTAGGTGATAATGTTGAAATTGTGGAAAACAAAGGCTTATACAAATAGCAGAATAAGAATTACTGAAAATAAAAATTGATATCAAAATAAGGATATCAGAAATAGGAATAAGAAATCTAACTTGAATTCTGATGTTCATGATTCTACCATGTATGATTATCGTTACACTAAACTGAATAATAAGTCTAAAACCTTGGGTTTCATGTAATTACAGTTTGTAGCTTTCGGTAATATGTATGTATATGTATATATTTGCACACAGACACACACACACAACAGACACACACACACACACAACACACACACACACACACACAACAGACACATACACGTATGCCCATATGCACACAAGCACACACACACACAAAACAATAGATGCTAGTTGATTCAAAAGTACAATACATTTTTTTTTTAAATGTTCAATTAAAAAACACAAATGAATATTTTCTGTTCTAGGATACCTTGAGGGAAGATTGTGATGCATCTGACGACTGCGAAAAGAACTGCTGTGTTAGCCCCATTATTGCTCCCGTTTACTTCGTTGTTTTTGTTTTGATGGCGCAGTTTGTCCTAGTCAATGTTGTCGTCGCAGTTCTCATGAAGCATCTCGAAGTAAGTCAGATATCTGTTATCTCCTTTCTTTTTGGCTACATGTAACATTGATACTCATCTCTTTCAGTTGTTGTTGTTTTTTTTTAGTATATGAGCTTCTATTGGAATTTTCTGTATAACACTATAATGAATGTAGAGGTAAACCAACAAAGCAATTTTTCCAGTATGTTTTGTCTAAAGGTCATGAACTAATATCAATTCTTTCAGATACTCAGTTGGGTATTTATTGGTGGAATTACCAAAGGAACACTCTAAGTAATGTAAAAAAAATAACTTCAGGAACTCTGTAGAATTTATCTGAGATTCTGTCAGGAAAAAAACACAATTCTTTTTTAACTGTTGTTTATCTAAAACAAATAAGTTAATATCAACTATATGTATATATTAAATAATATCTGTAAATAATATATATATATATATATACATATATATATATTATATATATATATATATAATATATGTAAATAATATATATATATATTATATATATATATATATATATATATATATATATATTATATATATATATGTCAGGTATTCATTACGTAACTCAAAGAATTTTAATGTATAATTTGCACCCTTTTTTTTTTTTTTTTTCTAAATTTACAAATTTTATTTGATGCTATGATATACATTTTAAAATTTTCTATTCTGCTTTCTCATGTTATCACAGTAAATTTATTTTTCTCTCAATTGGCAACAATGATGTGCGTATAAGACCCATAAATGTGTGACAATATGTATCTATGTATGTATACATATATATATATATATAATATAATATATATATATATATTATATATATATATATATATATGTATATATGTATATGTATGTATGTATACAAGACATATTATAAACCTAATATAAAGGTATATCAACAAAAAATCAAATCATCCACATTCAGTAATAAATGGAATAATGAAAAGTGTGTGTGTCAAATAGAATATCAAGGCTTATATATATGTATATATATATATATATGTATGTATATATATGTATGTATATATATGTATATATATGTATATATATTCACCATCCTTATGTGACTAGATAACCTATTACTGCATAACAGACCTGTATCAGTTCTACTGTGCCAACGACTTTTGAATAGGTTTTGGTTCTCTTTCTTCATGCACTTATGAGATAGACAGATCACTATTACAGCATCTTTATGCATACACACAAATATGAACACACACACACACATACATACAAATATATATATATATATATATATATATAGGTTATCTAGTCACATAAGGATGGTGAATTGATAGAATCAATAAAGCAATAAGCAAAAGGCAATATTCAGTTGCACCCCTTTATATTCTGAGTTCAAATCCCTCTAAAGCTAACTCTTTTATCTATTAATAAAATGTGTCAGATAAGCACTGGTGTTGATCTAATCAATTCCATTTGATTACAAGTGTGTAACGATGTTTGAGATATATATAAGATATATATGCGTGTGTGTGTGTGTGTTTCTGTATACAAGTGAAGGCATGTGGCTAAGTGGTTTAAGTATTCAGCTCACAATCACAAGGCCATAAGTTCAATTCCAAGCAGTTGTGTCCTTGAGCAAGACATTTTATTTCACATTGCTCCAGTAAATAGTGGCCAGCTGGCAGCATTCCATCTCCACTGTGACAGATCATTTTGAAGATGAACAACAAAGGAAAGCGGAAGAGAAATGACGAGAAAGAAAATGGAGGCTGCAACAACCAAAGCTTCCACCACGGATCCCTTGTGGGC
>NC_043002.1:36595285-36635285 GCF_006345805.1 Octopus sinensis | reverse complement strand
TCTACGTTCAGTCATGCCACAAGTTGTTGTCAGCACTCTCTGTACCTTGCCTGTTTGTTTGTCCACCTTTCATGCAAATGATACAAACTGAAAATAGTACACATCTTCAAATGTCTTAATATTGTCTCAATCACATGATCACATGCAGATATATATACACTAACTGAGAAAAATTGGGCAGCACTGACTAAAATATCATATAATATATATATATATATATATATATATTTATATTTATATATATATACACATGTATATACACAAAGATACTTATGAATGTATATGCACTCATATGTATACATGTATATGTATACATATATCTATATTTATCTATTTATCAATCTGTGTATATATATATATATATATATATATATATATATATATATATATATATATATTTACATGCATACATATATGTATGTATATATAAATTTATACATATTATATATGTCTAACTTGACATTTAAACTTTGATATTTTCTTTTCACTTTCTAATGGTATTTCGTATAAATGTAAAATCCATATATATGTATATATGCATATATATGTGTGTGTATACATACATATATGATACACGCGCACACACACACATATATATACGCACAATTGCACACATACATATATATCCATATATAATATATTATCCATATATATATATATATCTATATATATATATATATATATATATATATATAATTATATATATATATATATATAATTATATTTATATATATACATATATATATGTACATATATACTTATACCACACATACACACAACTTTTCAACATTCTACCAAACAACCTGGGATTTGCAAGGTGAAGATGTGGAGGTCTTCAAAGAGCATCCGGACAAATTTTTATCTGAGATATCAGATGAACCCACATTGCAGCAGGGGCATAAAGAGGAGTAACTCTGCCCAAAAACTCACTACTTCAGAAAGAGTACAGAAAAGAAACCCAATCACTCTGAAAGGCAGTGCTCCAGCATAGCCTCAGGTTCTGGCTGAAACCAGTAAAAGATAAAAGACAAACAAAACATACACATACATACATACATACATACATGTATACATACATACATACAATGATAGACCAGCACTTAAATATGGCATTATATCATTTATAAAAGCTCATACTTAAACATAAATGTATTTGGCAAATAAAAACTAGTTATTTTTTTTCATTGTCAAATGCGTTTATATTGATGTATTTTCTTTTATAAATGATATATGCCATAAGTGCTTGGCCATACTTCCTCTTTTTATTACCAGCTCAAGCTATACATTTATTACAGCCTGCTCTTGGTCTGCAGAATTATTTTTAACATGATATGGCCACTGGATTTTTAAGAATTTGGAGTTGTCCCAGCAGTAATCTGATGCTCATCTGTGTATACTTATACTAGCATCTTCTCACCTAATTTGTGTGTGTGTATCTATATATATAATATATATATATATATAATATATATATATATATATATATATATATATATATATATATATATATATATATATATATATATATATATATACATATATAATATATATATTATATATATATATATATATATACATAATATATATATATACATATATAATATATATTATATATATATATATATTATCTATATATATATATATTATATATATATATATATATACATAATATACATATATATACATATATATACCATATTACCATATATATATATATATATATAATATTATATACTGTAGAGATATATATATATATATATATATATATATGAAAAAAGTCAATAATTTTATAAAAGACATTGTTGAAAAAGTTGAAAAATTCTCAATGACTGAAACCGGTACTGAAATGTTTTTTATAAAATTATTTTAGCATTTTCTACCTTGACATTTTTCCGTGTGTGTGTGTGTGTGTGTGCGCGCGCGTGTGTGTATGTGTGTGCTATGTATATATGAAAACTGAAATATATTTAAATAATACAAACCCTTTATGTGAGTGAAATATTAATGTAAATGTATTCTTTCTGTGCTTCTGATATGCAGAAAAAAAAAGAGTGGACCATTTCAACATTTGTTAACAGCAATTAAAATTCAGTTGCCAAATAAGCATTCATAAATTAGGCTAACCTCATACTGGATAGCCTAATTTGCATATTTGAGCTTCTGACAGCTTGTAAGTGATATTCGGGCTTTATAATATTTTTTAATATTTATTTCAGTTCTTCATTATGTTTTGCATAAGATAGACATTGTTCAATTAATGAGGAGCTGTGAAAAGCACAAATATGCAAATTAGACTATCCATTATGCTGTTAGCTTAGTCTATGACTACTTTATATTGTAGCTTCATATTCTCTCCTATTGATTGGGAAAAAGGAGCCAGGTGTATCTCTGAGGAACAGTCAATACACCATGAAACAGTCCATCAGGAGACTCCCTCTCTCCTTTCTTTTCTGCTTACCAAAAGCATAAAAGGAATGTTTTTACATTTTATTTCCCCCACAGAAAGGCTTTATAATATTTAAATTTCAGTTCTTCTGATTCACACTATGTTTTTCATAAAATAGATATTTTTTGATTGACAACAAACTGTCAAATGTACAAATATGCAAATTAGGCAATCTAGTATGATTTAGCCTAAATTATGATTGCTTTATATTGCAACTGATTACTCAATGTTTTTGATTGGGGGAAGGAAATTTTGTATGTCTTCTCTGAGGGGCAGTCAACAAACCATAAAAGGGTTCATCGGGTGACTTCCCCACTCTTTTTTTCTGCACAATTACATAGAAGGAATGTATTTACATTATTATTTCACCAACAGAGAAACTTTGTGATATTTAAATTTATTTCAGTTTTCCTGATTCATATTGTAATGTGTATTATATATATATATATATATATATGTGTATACACACACACATATACATACATATATATATATATATGCATATATATATATATATATATGTATATATATATATATATATATATATATATATATATATATATATATATATATATATATATATATATATATATATATATATATATATATATATATATATATATATATACACACATTCAACCACACACACATGTACACATATACCCACACATACACGTATGTCATAGAATTAGAATATGCAAAATATTGTATAATGAGAAATTGTTAGTTATTTATGTTGGAACATCAAAATTACAATCGGCTCTCTAAATCTAATCTGATCTCTTCTCAATGTTTTGCTAACACATGCTAACATTTATTGTTTCCATGCAGAGATTATGAAAAATTCAGTATCTTAAAATATTGGAATATGTCTGAACATCCAAACTATATCATTACAATAGAATAATTTGAAAGGTGATTATGGAATGTTAGTTAGTAGTTTACTTTCAATGTCTTCCTGAATACATCACAGCATAAAGAAAATCAGTCCATAACCACCTCAGGTATGACAGAAACCCAGGTGATGTCAATAGCAATCTTATGGCCCAAACCAAGTGCTGAAATGCAAGTAGACCATCTTTTTAACTATACCTCATAAATTCTTTACAGCATTCAGGGTAGATGAGTTATTTAGTCAAAGAAGAATGCTGATGTTATTTTCAGTAAACCAAGAAATGGTTTCTGGTACACAAACTATGTATCATCATATAACTGTTTTCTGACAGAAGCTTGTAGTACTCCAAGACATCTTATGGATCACTACATTGGCTGAAAACCTGAGAAGACAGAATTGCCCAACCCTTGCATAAAACATGATATTTTACTAACTGGGAGAACTTTATGTTGGTTATTAACCAGCTAGGATTCCATTTTTCTCTGGCCCTACACCAAAATTCTGCAATTTTGGTTTCCGAGTGAAATAGAAAATTTGCCCTCGTGAGAAAACAACACTTTTGCCCTCTACTAAATAGTTCACTTTAGTTTCTTTTTGACCCAAGTAGAACATTCATGATACTGTCTGTTGTTCAGAAAAGAATTGATGCTGTGTACTTTACTGTTGTACCTAATACTTTGAAGCAATCTGAGTACAGAGGCTCTTAGTACACTAACTTCTGTATCTCCCTCTTTTTTACAGATTGTCTCACATAGTCAAATTGGTTTTTTCCATGGTTCTCTTCAGGCTGCTGCAATTGCACCACTTTCTATCACACCTTTCTCATCTAGAGGTTCCACATAGACGCTTTGACACAGAACTCTAAGAACAACCAGCTTTTTTTATGTGCTGTATGTCAATGACGGTCTTTTTAACAACTATTACATAAGAGGTTTTCTTCATGATTGCAACACTAGCATTTTCTACAAATATATATATATTTATATATACTCACACACATAATAAAAGCATTAGCTAAAGAAGCATTACTCAAATGTATTCAGACAGTATTATTGTAATATTTTGAGATAAGCAGAATCTTCGTATTCTTTGCAGCACTCTTACACTTGTTTGCCAACAGTAATCATTCTAGGAATTAGTTAGATTATTCACAGACTGAAATGAAACACTACTATCACATCTATTTGTGTTGAAAAACAACTTTAGCAACTATTCTAATTTTCTGAGACATACTTATAATACATACATGCATATATATATATATATATATAATATATATATATATATATATATATATATATATATACACACATGTATGTGTATGTGTTTGTGCAGGTGTGTGTGTGTGTGAGTGTGTGTGTGGTGTGTGTGTGTGTGTGTGTGTGTGTGTGTCTGTGTCTGTGTCTGTGTACATTGATTTACGTCAAACAAATGAGAGAAGAGTGCTCAATACATGTTGTATAGGATTTGGATTTTTATTGAAACTGAATCTTGAATCACAAGACAAACTCTCAGTTTCAGTTCATATGTATATATGTAATATATATATATATACATATTATATTTATGTGTATATATACATATATATATATATATATATATATATATATATATATATTTATATATATTTATATATATATATTTATATTATTATATATATATAATATAATATATATATATATATATATATATATATAATATAACATATATATATACATAATATATACACACACAATATGCACACGCACACACAATTTGTGTATAGCTTTCAATCATTTTTTTTTTTTGTGGGTGTTTACACATACTTATATGCTTTCCTTAAAGCATAATATATTGGTTAGATTTACGAATTTAATAGGAAAATATCATGTGATTGTGGCTGGGTGTGTGATAACTAGAATTTCAGACATACCTTATAGTTTCATACAGATAAGCTCATTTGGAGGTGATTGTAATCTTCAGTTAGATGAACCTACTAAAGACTGCAATAACCACAGATGGTGAATATCTTATATGAAACCTAAGGTATGAGCTTAAAATTTTATGTACATGCACATAAGAAATTTAAAACACACTTCTACAACAAATGTATTTGTTCAAATATATTACAATAAACAAACATACAAACAATATGTGTATTTATAATCAAATGGAAATAAATAATGCTTTTTGGTTGAAAAAAGGAGTAAAAAAACCTCTTTCTCTCTTAAAATACAAATACGTTTCAGCTGACAGCAGTAGATTTGGCCGTGTCTAACATTTTATTATTTTATAAGACATCTTATGAACAATAGCAACATTGCTAACAGGGTTTTCAAGCATCCAATTACTCATTCACTACATTTCTGAAAGTAAGAGTAAGCAGGGAATTGCCTGTGCAACTTGGACAAAACAAATACCCCCACAGAGTATTGTTATTTGAAGTTGCTGGTCTTTTGGTTTTCTTACTAATGTTTAAATTTTTCATCAACGTATATCAGTAAAAGATATACATATATACATAAGTAGATGCACACATACATGCATACATAAATACATGCATAGATACATGCATATTATATACATACATACACACATACAAAAATATATTCATGCATAAAGATATACATAAATATATACACAATACAAATATACATACATACATACAAAAATACATTCATACATGCATAAAGACATACATAAATACATACACAATACATACATACTTAAATAATAAATACATATATACAAAAATACATACATACATATAAATATATTCACAATACTTACAAACATAAACGCATACAAAGAGACATACTTAAATACATATATGCATATGTATATAAATGCATACAAGCATAAATATTGACATAATACTTACATACATACATACATAAATACATATTTGGGTTTTCAAAACCAAGTAGGAGAAAGTTAATTAGAATTTAAAGATACAAACCATCAATGGAATTGTCAAAATATATAGAACTTTCCAAAAATTTAGCATACATAAACTTTCCAAATGTTTAGCATATGGATTCATATACATATATACAGATATATAATATGTATGAGTATACATGTCTAAAGCAAAACATACAGGTATGTATATATGTACATGTGCAATTATTTGGAACATTGCACATGTACATATATACATACCAATGAAAGGTCCTTAGATCTAGTTAAGAAATCAGCTCTTTGTCCATTGGCAAGAAAATCTAGAAATAAAAGCAAATGGTAACATATATACATACAAACTTGCATGCATACATACATACATGCATACATACATGCATATATACATACATACATACATACACATATACATACATACATACATACTACATACATACATACATACATACATACATACATACATACATACATACATACGCCCCCGTGCCGGTGGCACGTAAAAGCACCATTCATTCATGGCCATTTGCCAGCTCCGTCTGGCACCTGTGCCGGTGGCACGTAAAAAGCACCCACTACACTCATGAAGTGGTTGGCGTTAGGAAGGGCATCCAGCCGTAGAAACACTGCCAGATCAGACTGGGCCTGATGCAGCCTCCTGGCTTCACAGACCCCAGTTGAACCGTCCAACCCATGCTAGCATGGAAAGCGGATGATGATGATGATGATGACCTGATGCACAAAGGGACAGAAATGTAGGAAAAACAGTAAAATGTGATAACCAGTGCAGACTTTGTGGAGTTCACACTTAAGATATCACCCACATCATAAGCAGTTTCCAAAAATGTCAGCACAGTATTATCTACCGATGAGATATGATGTTGTGACTAGGACATTCTATAATGAGATCCATTGAAAGGATAACCCCAAGAACAAAGAAATAAAAACCCACAGCATAGTGGAAGCCATAGTCACTCATTATAAAACAAGGTACTGGGGGAATGTCCCAGTGAAAAGCTCAATAAAATGTAAACACAATAGATCTGATATAATGATTTGGAATAGAGAAGTGAAACTGAGTACAGGTGGAAATCAGCTGCCCAGCAGATGTTATAAAGCTGAAGATCAGTGAAAAAGTGAATACCTATGCTAAACTACTGAGAAATCTGCAGTTACTCTATCCAGATTACAAGTTCAGGTTTATACCTGTAATTATTGGGGCACTGGGATATGTAACACACTGCCTAAATACCAATCTTGAGAAATTTGGCTTCTCAAAACCAGAAAGGAGAAAGCTAATTCGAAAACTATAGATCCACTCCATCACTGGAATTGTAAATTTCCGTAAAACTTTCCAGAAGTTTATCATTTAAATATATATGAGCACGTCTAGATATGTAACTATATGCATGAGAATACATACATAAAACATACAAATCTGCACATACATACAAACAAAAATACCCTGTTGTTGATGTTGAAATTCCAATGAAGGAACCATGGATCTAGGTTAAAAACCAGTTCTTTCTCTATTGACAAGAAATTTTGAAATAAACTGAATAATGACGTACATTCATACAGAAAGACAGTCAGACAGATATGTAAGGCCTTAATCAGTCAAGGCTGGCCAAGCACCTGCACCTATATATGCAGACGTGGGTAAAGTTCATTTTGTGGAAGACTATTTGTTACCTGTGCATATAAGTCTCTCATTTCCATGCCACTGATGTCACTGAAGGGAAAGCCAAAGTAACATACAACTTGTCACCAGTTTCATTACAAAACATTACTATCAGAACACAAAGAGTCAGATCAGATAGTACAAGACATCCCCTCTATTGGGCCGCTGCAAAGTTTCTACCAAACAAATTTCATTTACAAGACATTGGTGCAGGTGTGACTCTTTGATGAGAAGTTTACTTCCCAACCACATGGTTTTGGATTCAGTCCCATTGTATGTTACCTTGGACAAGTATCTTCTACTATGCAGCATCTTCTGAGTGGATTTGGTAGGATTTGGTGGACCAAAATCTTCTGAGTGGATTTGGTAGGCAGAAACTGAAAGAAGCCTGGAACATGTATAGCTCAACCAATGCCAGCATGGAAAACAGACATTAAATGATGAGGGGATATATATATATATACATACATACATACATACATACATACATATTTATATATATATATATATATATATATATATATATATGTGTGTGTATGTCAGTGTATATATGTGTATATGTGCACATGCATGTGTGTGTATGTCACCTTCCCTTGACATCACATGATAATCATGAGTGCTACTGTCATACATGTGGTATCCTTTGTTTCCAGTCTTCCAAGACATGTCTGGCTATAGGCAAAATATTACCCTACTTGAAAACAAGTGAGGGTTGGTGATAGGAAGGGCATCTGCCTCGATGAATTCTAAGTTGATTTGGAAGACAGAAACTGAAAAAAAGCCTGTCATATATATAGTTCAACCCAGGCTGTCATGAAAGACAGATGCTAAAGGATGAGGAGATATATATACATGCATATGAATATATGTATATATATTTCTTTACTACCCACAAGGGGCTAAACACAGAGAGGACAGACAAACGGATTAAGTCGATTACATCGACCCCAGTGCGTAACTGGTACTTAATTTAGCGACCCCGAAAGGATGAAAGGCAAAGTCGACCTCGGCGGAATTTGAACTCAGAACGTAACGACAGACGAAATACAGCTAAGCATTTCACCCGGCGTGCTAACATTTCTGCCAGCTCGCCGCCTTGACATATGTATATATGTGTGTATGCGAGTGTGTGTATGCATATATGTGCATGTTTGTGTGTGTGTGTGTGTGTTACTGTCCCTTCCCTTGATATCACATGATAATCATAAATGAGTGTCACTGTCATACAAGTGGTGACCTTCATTCCCAGTCTTCCAAGACATGTTTGATCATGGAGAAAATATTACCTTACTTGAAAATAGATGAGGGCTGGTGAAAGGAAGGGCATCTGCCTTGATGAATCCTGTCTGATCCATGAAAGCATGGAACAGTAGACATTGAACAATGATGATGGCCAATGTAAGACAGTGCTTGTAGGCGCTAGCTCATGATGTCTGCATGGTGGGATTCAAACATGGCATGATATGGTCACAAATCAAATTTCTAAACCATACAGTTATGTTTGCACTCATAATGCAATACTAAGAAATGTTTATAAAACTAAATGCTTAAATGTTGACTGAGAGAGTTGTCACTAACAAGATTATAATTTTCCAGACTATTAATCTCATTTTTAGATATGAAACTTGTTTTAATATTTCCATCTATACTATGTTTCAATAAATTTGGGCTCTGATCTTCGCCAGGTGTTTTATTCCTAGATGTGTCTATAGTACTAGGCTGGGTTTGAACTAGAAAACTATATGCCTATACATGCATCAGTAAAGGCGACGAGTTGGCAGAAATGTTAGCACGCCAGGTGAAATGCTTAGCAGTATTTCGTCTGCCGTTACGTTCTGAGTTTAAATTCTACTGAGGTCGACTCAGCCTTTCGTCCTTTCGGGGTCAATAAATTAAGCACCAGTTATGCACTGGGGTTGATGTAATCGACTTAATCCCTTTATTTGTCCTTGTTTGTCCCCTCTATGTTTAGCCCCTTGTGGGCAATAAAGAAATAAGAAACATTAGCACGCGGAGCAAAATGCTTAGTGATATTTCATGTCTTTATCTTCTGAGTTCAAATTCTGCCAAGGTCGACTTTGCCTTTCATCCTTTCAGGGTCAATAAATTGAGTATCAGTTGTGTACTGGGGTCGATCTAATCGACTGGCCCCCTCCTCAAAAATTTTGGGCCTTGTACCTAGAGTAGAAAAGTATACATGCATCAGTAGTATAGTTGATGAAAAAGTTATTACTTTTAATTTAGAAACTAATGTTCCTAACTGAAATTCAGTTTGGTACTTATGTACACACTCAGGAATAAAACGCCTGATTATTATTGCAGATCAAATCAACTGAAATATAGTGCTGGTGTAAAAAAGAAAACATTGAAAGCAGTCTTCCATCTCAGAAGATGAGGTTAATTGTTTGGAAAAATTATAATTTTATTTGTAATATTATATTACCATTCTCTTATTATTGCTTACAAATATTTGTTTGTTTGTTTGTTTTTTTAAACCATCTCTATTTTCATTAAATTTTCTTTATCAGACATTAATTTTTTTATTATCTTCATTGATATGTTTTCCAAAATATATATGTTTGCTATGACTGATTTCTCCTCATAAAAATAATAATAAACTAATTTTCAACCAGCTGTAGATTAATTTAATACTTAATTAATAATGATTAATGAATTAATCATCTTCATATTAATCATAAAACATTTCAGAGCTATAAACTGTTCACTTGTGTATTCTATTTAAGTTACCCACAACTTAAGTTATTCACTGATTCATGAGTACAACCACATAATGTTCTTATTCTATGAGTTGTTCTCAGTTCATGGGAATAGAGTGCAATTATAATTAAGTCAAAGTTAATTATCAAAAATTTCTAAAAGTAATTATGAATTAATATACTATTGTTCATTTAAATATAAAAAGTAATAATGTGCTGTATAAATTTTATATACATTAGTTTACTGTTTTTGTATTACTGTTTCAGCTATTATATATTATCAATATAAATTAATCATTTGATTAATATTTAGTCAAATTCATATATTCATTACATTCATATATGATATATTCATTACATTTTTCCCATTAAGACTTAAATAAATCAACAAGATATCTTTTTCAGCTAAACTTCTTGATGTTTTCATGTTCAATTGTTATAAAATTTTAACTTAACAGATTCTTTTAGACTAATTAAAATTGCCTTACATTTTTTAATAATTTTAAACATTTCTTCTTACATTTTAAACATTTTCTGACAATTTTTGATAATAATGAAAGTAATATCTAAAGAATTAATTTTTGACCATCATATGGATTCCTTTCTAAGAGATATTTTCTCAAAACTAACTTTTTTTTTCCTTTTTAACATGCATTTAGATATTAAATTAAATCATTACAGGGATGGCTGTAAATTAAATTGTTACAGGTATGGCTTTGTAGTGAAGAAGTTTGCCTCCCAGTCGTTTGGTTTTGGGTTCAGTCTAAGTGCACAGCACCTTGGCCAAGTGTCTTTTACTGTAGCCCAGGCCAACCAAAGCCTTGTGAGTGAATTTGATAAATGGAAACTGAAAGAAGCCATCACACTCACACACACATTTACATATATGTGTGTATATGTAGAGATATATATATGTATACATATATGTATAATACATGCATACACACACACGTGTGTGTGTGTGTGTGTGTGTGTGTGTGTGTGTGTTTCTGTCTCCTTGTCTTGTCATCCTGTAATATTGTAAGTGAATGTCACTATCATACAAGCACTGTTTTTTTTTATATTTTCAATCTTTCATGGAAACATCTGACCTTGAAATATTAACTCACTTAGAAACAGATGAGGGTTTGTAACAGGAAGAACATGGAAAATGTGCTGCCAAAAATTCCATTTGACCCTTACAAACACAGAAAAATGAACGTTACAACAATGATGTGATGATAATGATGATTCATTTCTAAACAAAAACCTCATTTTACATCATATAAAATGACAACTGTATGAATGTATTGAATTTTTGATATAAAATCTTCATTATTTGCTCACAGTTCTCATGATGGTTTCAAATTTGTGGATCATTATCATCATCATCATCCATTTTCCATGCAAGCATGGTTGGACAGTTTGACAGGAGTTGGTTAGCTAGAGGACTGTACCAAACATTTCTGTCTCCTTTGGTCAGCTTTCTATGGCTGGATAGTTTCCTAATGCCAACCACTTGACATCCTTTGTGTCTATCATTAAGAAATGATAGACCCATTTTTGCCTCTACCAATTTGGCTGTAAAATCCTTCCTACTACAAGCTTTTTATAAATTAACTATTAACAGTAAGGCTTTGACCTTCAAAATCTAAAGTTTGGGCCAACCTCTTTTGATACCTTTTTTCCTCTTCTTCCTGCATTGTCTCTTATTCCTTGAGTTCTTTTTGCTATCCCGCATCATCATCATCATCATCATCATCGTTTAGCGTCCGTTTTCCATGCTAGCATGGGTTGGACGGTTCTACTGGGGTCTGTGAAGCCAGAAGGCTTCATCAGGCCCAGTCAAATCTGGCAGTGTTTCTACGGCTGGATGCCCTTCCTAACGCCAACCACTCCATGAGTGTAGTGGGTGCTTTTTACGTGCCACCCGCACTGGTGCCAGACAGAGCTGGCAAACGGCCACGAACGGATGGTGCTTTTTATGTGCCACCGGCATGAGGGCCAGGCGAGGCTGGCAACGGACACGAAACGGGGCGGTGCTGGCAACGGTCGCGAAACGGAAAGTTCTCTTACATGCCACCGGCACTGGTAACACATCTGCAATTTCCATTGATCGATTTCGATTCTGATCCTCACTTGCCTCAAGACAAAAGGCTGAGAGCATCGCCTGGGACTTCTGACTTCTGCAGAGAAAGGATTTTGCAAATTTGTGCCTTGCCTAAATGACCATTGGTACTGATGAGGAAAAAGAAAGAAGGGGTTGTTTAATAATGTACTTCAGCTACCGCTACAATGAAGACTTATGGTGTTGTAGTTGTACCCTTACTCTGTCTTTCAAAATCTTTTGACTTCTGTTTTTTGGGGGTTTTTTTCTTGAGGCAGAAAGCCTTAATATGGTCGTTACTACCATACATTTAACACTTGCGTTTTCTGCCTTACACCACCACTAACCTGAACAATTTAAAGATTGATCCCTTGACAGAGAATCTCACTCAGATGGCTTTATAGTTCTGAGGCATCATTCTCACCACCAACTAATATTTTTTCCATGTTACTCCATGTTCTCATTCTGCTTTTCTAAAGTTATGATTAACCATATAACAGCATCATTGCCCATCTTCCAGATTATAGACTCACATGTTTTATTGCTCAATATGTAGATCACCAAACTAGGGACAAATGTATATAGTATGAGTATCTTTCTCTTGGCCTCTTTACCACAAAGACCGCAAATAAAAAGGTATGGCCATTCGTGATATGCCTCTTCCATTGTGAATCCTTACTTTTCTTTTGTGGGTGCAGATTCTTGATAAGTTTAAGTCCTCCCAGTCTTCAGCAATACTGGCATAGATATGTTGATATTTTGCATTTTGCTTTTTCTACCACAATGTTGCTGTTGTTGTTATTACTGCTAACATTAGCTTGGCTACCACCACTAGGATTATTGTTCTATGTTGCCTTTGTTATTGTTCATACTCATGGGGACATGACTCTCAACATTGCTCAGCTCCTTTTTTTATTCTCTTTCATGAATAGTTCGTTTATCTTCTTCCATGTAAGAAAGTATACCTCTACCATTATGGGAGCCTCCTCCAACAACTGAAGAAGAATTATCTTTAAAATATCTTCTGAACAAAAAACAGAAAAAGGACAAATGGCAAGAAAGTAAAGAGGAATAAGCATCCTGCCATCCCCACTCTAACAAGTGAAGATGGCAGAAAAAGACAAAAATTACGCACAACCTGCTGCCTAAAACAGTTCACAAGTGAAACAAAAACACAACACATCCACTTGAGCCAAAAATGCATAAATTCAGGAGCAAACGAAAAGAAGCAAGTCATTTCATTGCTAATCTGCTAATCTAATCATAACAGTTTCTGATTTAGGCACAAGGTTAGCAGTTTTGAGGGGCATGGGATAGTCGAAACCAACAACCCCAGTCCTTGACTGGTGCTTTAGTTTATCAATCCCAAAAGCATAGAAGACAAAGTTAACCTTGGTGTGATTTGAAATCAACAGGGAAAGAGCCAGAACACATACTGCAGAGCACTTTTTTCAATGCTTCAAAGATTCTGGCACAATGATAATCCTTTCTACTGGAGGCACAAGGCCTCAAATTTGGGGGGAGAAGACTAGTTGATTACAGTGAACCCTCCAGTAATAAATATGTTATGACTTATTACAAACATCTCATGAATTCCTATTTTCTTGTTATTACGTACAAGATGGTGACCCCTTTTTCTCTCATACTCATTAAATTACAGTATGTTGTTTAATTGACATTTTCACCCTAAAATGGTGACCACCAGGGTTCACTACAACTGGTACTTAATTTATTGACCCTGAAAGGATGAAAGGTAAAGTCAACCTCAGCAGAATTTGAACTCAGAACGTAGTGATGGACAAAATATCACTAAGCATTTCACCCAGTGTGCTAATGATTCTGTCAGCTCGCTGCCTTCTCCCAGGATATAATAACTTCTGTTCATTCAAAGATATATTTTTTCACCTCCTATCAGGTATTTCTACAAATTAATTCCAACCTGTCAAACAAAACTGTAACTGCTCTATCATCATATAACTTTATCCCAGTCTCTTACATATTCTGGTAAGCAATACACATCTCTAGTAAATTTAGTTTATTTAGTTATTTATTGGTTGCCTCTTTCATAGTCATTCCTTTTAATTATAAACCTCTAACACATCAGATCAACAGTTTTTTTTTCCAACCAATTTCACAATGACAATGCCCCCAGACCAAATATTGTAATTTACTTGTTAACATTTGTCATGCAATAAACATCAAAAATCTAATTAGAAATAACTATGTGGGGAAGAACAGTCAACATTAGCTTCAATGTCTAATATTATTTTTATCATTTTGGAAAGTGTGGGAGATAATGCCAGACATAACTTGGCTTTATCAGACCATATCAGTGAACCACAAATTTCACTGCACTTGCTTTTGTAGTGATAAAGCAATCTTAAAAAGAGTATACAATTTTGTATGCATCTTTAAGAAAAATTAGCATATTTTTTAAAAATACATAATAAATATTGACTAATTAAATAACAAGCCTCAGTCATTTATTTTTATTGATATGCATATATTTTAATGTGTAGCAGTCTTAGTTAATTTTTGTTTAGAATATTTAAAGTATTATTTTCATTTATCCTTCTTGCAAGACAAGCAGTGGTGGGAGGAGGTCTTTCTTTTGGTGGGAGGATTACATGAAATAGGCAAAGTAGGAAGGATAATATACATGACTCTTTACAAGCTTCATGGCCTTCCAAATTAGTAAGCTGAGATTATCCCCAAACTGGAATCCTGGTCTGGATGTTTGCAACAGATTGGACTTTGCTAAAGGTACCCAAGGGTGGCCAGATGGTGGTATTGAACAAGATGGTAGATTATGTCTATCTCCAAAAGACAGAAATGGTCTTTCCCTCTATAAGCTTCCATACAGTTTCCATCTACCAAATTCCACTCACGAATTTTGATCAACCCAAGGTTGCAGTAGAAAGACACATGTTCTTGGTGCTGTACAATTGGATCAAACTTGAAGTCATGTAATTTCAAAGAAAAACATTTTAACCACATGGCCATAGGTGTAGTACTCAGGTACTCAGAAAAAAATAGTTTTGCCTCAGGCTAAAATAATTTTATCAAAGTTCTTTATTCTTGAAAACAGAAAGATACATAAAAGATAGCTATAAATGAAATATAAACATCTGAGCTATCAATCAAAGAGACTAATTAATAACACAAGGAAGACTGTAATTGTTTCCATTTTAGAATAGAGACATTTCCATCATCATCATCATCACCATCATCATCATCATCATCACTATCATCATCATCATTATTGTTTAACATCTGTTTTCTGGCATAGGTTGGATGGTTTGACAGGAGCTGACGTGCCAGAGAACTGCACCAAGCTCCAATATCTGTTTTGGCATTGTTTCTGTGGATGGATGTCCTTTCTAATACCAACCACATCACAGAGTATACTGGGTGCTTTTTATGTGATACCAACCTTTATATAATTTAATTTTGGGTGTGGCTCATATAATGCATCTTCCAATTTAACACACACATACACACTTAGATCCCGTGGACCTTTTCTACCAAGTCTATTCTTTTACAAGCATTTAGTCGAGGTCCCCAGTTTGATTCTACCTTTTACCTGTTATTTTTCATCGAAAGAGTTAGCTCTACTGAGCTAATCCTCATCATCATCATCATCATTGTCATTATCATAATCAGAAACAACAACAACTACAGCAACATCATATTCCTCATTGTTTTACATTTGCTTGGCTTCTTGGCTTCATGCTCTTGCTTAATGGGGATGGGGGTCATTCCAAGTTAGAAGTCCCAGAGGTGTCACCATGCAATAGAACAAACCAGGTTCACCAGTACTCACCATCACTGGTGGTCCCATGCCAGCCCCTCTGCATCATCAAGTTACATCTGTTTCCTATGCTAAAATGGATAGGATAAGTTGTTATGGTCCCAGTCAATTCCTATTTGGAATTACTATCCTCTAAGAAGGACCAGGAGCTACATCATGTAACCACTGGAGTAGAGAAATAATA
This sequence comes from Octopus sinensis, assembly GCF_006345805.1. Lineage (NCBI taxonomy): Eukaryota > Metazoa > Mollusca > Cephalopoda > Octopoda > Octopodidae > Octopus > Octopus sinensis. The sequence continues at coordinate 36,618,570 of NC_043002.1, read as the reverse complement.
TAGTAAAAAATGGGGATTCTTCCATGAGATAGATATAAAAATAAAAAAAGAGTTAAAGTTCTATCAGTGAATTATTCTTTCATAAAATCGTAAACTATGTCTTACATAAAAATCTCTTTATATTTCTTTTCTTTGTCATTTTCTATTCCTTTCAAAGCCACCATTTTAATCCCAACATAATCCCTGCTGCTCCACAAATAACTCATCAGTTTTATCATTTTTTTTTTTTTAAATCTTTTCTTATTTCAGTTGATTCTGCAGAGTCACTCCCTAAAGTATTTATCTTTTTCTAAGCTATCTCTCTCTGCAATAAGCTTCTTTTGTTCCCAAACTTTTTACTGTTTTTATTTCCATAATACAGATTTCCTCTTTGTTTTACCATTATTTTCTTCTTTTTCTTCTTCATTCTTTTCTTTTATTCAATTCTTTAATTTTATGCCATGTTAACATTATTCTTATTATCATTATTATTATTATTACTATTACCTATTTTATTATATTTATATAATTATAAGCATTTTAAAACCCATTGATGTTGTTTGTAGCTTGTCATGCAAACAAAGCTTTCTTTTATATTCTCATAATTCTTCTCTATATTTTCTGTCTTTTTTTTAAATATACATTCCAAACCAGACCAAATACAAAACTACATAAATACATGTGTAATATTTTGGTATGTGTGTGAGTGTGCAAGAGAGAGAGAGATTGTGTGTGAGTGTGTGCAGGTATGTGTGTGCATATGTGCATAAATTTGTAATTCTATGAACAGAACTATTAAATTATCTCTAATTATATATATATATATTATATATATATATATATATATATATATATATATAATATATATATATATATAATATATATATATATATATATATATATATGTATGTGTGTGTGTGTGGTGTGTGTGTGTGTGTGTGTGTAAGCAAGCATATATATTTATAAATAAATATATGTATGTAGAAATATTCAGTAATAAATAGTCATATACATGCACATATATGCATCTACCTGCCTGTATGAGAATTTTTTCATACACATGTATGTCTTTATCAATAAATGGCATCAGCTCAAAACAATTTCATCATATTACATTTGCAGTTTTGTAGCCATGAAGCTATTTCTCTTTGATATTATTATTATTTTTACCTGGAATGTTCCTGTCCTATTGATTCAATTCTTGCTTCATTCATTTGCTTCTATTTTTTTTACTATATTTTTGGTCTTCTTTTCTTAACCAATTATTTCATCTTAAACATTTGGCTCTTTAAATTCCTTCCTTCCTTGTCAAAAGTCTTAAGTTTTGACAATCTCCTGTGCTCCATATTGAATTTTTTTCTTTTTTTTCTCATAATTTACTTACTTACTTCTCTGACTGAATTTCTGCAGTACAGCTAATTTTCTGACAAGTGCAGCAGGCTTTTCAAATTTTTAAATTCTAGTTTTCTACATAACAATTATTCACTCTTGTATTTAATAATAATAATCCATTCTATTATAGGCACAAGGCCTGGTTGGTGGGAAGAGAAGGGATAAGTCGATTACATTGACCCTAGTGCTTAACTGGTTCTTATTTCATTGACCCAGAAGAATGAAAAGCAAAGTCAACTTTGGCAGAATTTGAACTCAGAATGTAAAGACAGATGAAATGCTGCTAAGTGTTTTGTTCAGCATGCTAATGATTCTGCTAGCTCACTGTCTTTAATAAATCTTTCTACATAAGCACAATGCCTGAAATTTTAGTGGAACGGTCTAGTTGATTACATCAACTACAGTGTTTGACTGTTAATTATTTCATCGACCCTGAAAGGATGAAAGGCAAAGTCAACCCTGGTGGAATTTGAACTCAGAACACAAAGACAGACAAAATGCCATTAGGCATTTTGTCCAACTTGCTAATAATAATAATAATAATAATAATAATAATAATCCTGTCTACTTTAGGCACAAGGCCTGAAATTTGTGGGAAGAGGGCTAGTCAATTACATCAACCCCAGTGATCAACTGGTACTTAATTTATCAACCCCAAGAGGATGAAAGGCAAAGTCGACCTTGGCAGAATTTGAACTCAGAACGTAACAAAGGGCAAAATATCACTAAGCATTTTGCCCAGTGTGCTAACGATTCTCCCAGCTCACCACCTTAATAATAATAATGATAATGATAATAATAACAACAACAAAACGTTGTTTTTTTTATTGGCCACAAGGGCTGCAAAAATAATTAGGACAATACTAAGACAAAGGACAGTGAGGATTAACATAGAAACATGCAAGCAATAAAAACAATTTACAAAAAAAATCTTAACAAACAAAATCCCCAATAGTAGGGAAAATGCTATCCAGGGGCGACTAATGAACCTCACAGATCCTGAGCCACCCTATTCACCTGAGTAACCTGGCAAGTGCTCCTGTCTCCACCGTACTTCTCAGCCTACAGATCCCGCTCACTTAGGCTACCCTCACTGCATTCACCCATCTTTGCTTTTCATTCTTCTGTGGTCAATGAAATAAGTACCAATTGAGCACTAGGGTCAATGTAATCGATTTATCCTCTCTCCCCACCAACCAGGCCTTGTGCCTATAATGGAGGGTGGGGGCAGCACATCCCTCTCAGCTCTCACCTTTCTTTTAAAATTAAATGTAAAAAAGTCAAAGAGGTTTTAATAATAATACACCTGTCACATAAAGATTTCAAGTATACTACAATTTTTGTTTATACTAAGACAAAATATGTTGTTTAAAGCATTAAACTAAAAAATCTTTCCATGTTTATGAGAAAGGTTTAAATAAAAGGTACCTGTGTTGGTGACATGTAAAGGACTCTACTCTGTAGAATGGTTGGCATCAGGAAGAGCACCCAGCAGTAGAAACCAAGCCAAAAGATTGGAGCCTGGTGCAGCCCTCCAGCTTACCTGTTCTAGTCAAATTGTCTAATCCATGCCAGCATGGAAAACAGATATTAATTAATGATGATGATGTTGATTCTTATCAACATTTCAAGTTTTACAATAACAATTCTAGTTAATGTCTAATTATTTAATATTTGATATTTTCTAGGTTTCTTTTTTATCTTACAAGTCCAACTTCTTTTTTTTTTTTTTTTTAAGTACAGAGCTTTTGAAAACTAACAATTCACTCAAATATTTACCTTTCATCTTCCACTTGTTTCAATCATTTGATTGTGGCAATGCTGGAGCACTAACTTGAAGGGTTTAGTTGAGTAAGTGATGATAGGCAGAGAACACATACAACATACACACGCAACATACACAACACACACACAGACACACAATGGTCTTCCACATGGTTTCCATCTACCAAATTTGCTCACAATGCATTGTTGACCTAGAGCTATAGTAGAAGACACTTGCTCAAGATACTGCACTGTGGGACTGAATCCAAAACCACATGTTTGCAAAGCAAGCTTATTAACCACACACTCACACCTGTAATTTATAAAAGTATTTGATTTTTGCTTTTGTCCAAGAATGAAAATAAGAGGCAAAGATTCCATATGTAAAAAAAACTATGTATTAATAGTGAGACGGTTAAGGAAAGTCAGTATAATAAAAGATTTAATTTACATTTCGTTTTTGGATTTGGTTTGCAAGATTCTTTATATGAGTTTGTGTGTTGAAGCATATTCTGTTGTGTCTGGGGAGAGTCATTTTCTTTTTGTGCCTTATAATTTAACACACTCACCGGTAAAACGTCCACTTATTTCTTATTTTTATTTTTCTAAAATTTTCGTTGCGTCTTGCAACCTTATTTTCCTAAAATTTTCGTTGCATCTTGCAACCTCTCCAATAGTCTTGAAGACTATTGAAAAGGTTGCAAGACGCAACGAAAATTGTAGGAAAATAAGAATAAGAAATAAGGGGAAATTTTACCAGTGAGTGTGTTAAATTATAAGGCACAAAAAAAAAAATGACCCTCCCCAGACACAACAGAATTAATTTACGTTGTTCTATTAAAATTCTTGGTAAGAAATTCTGAGGAAGAAGAAATTTGAAGAAATCAGTTTGAAGACAGGATTGTAACTGATGTGGAGTTAGGTGCAGTTTGTGGCACAACAGAGAAATTAGAAGGAGTTATATATGCAGGAGTAGCATAGGGAAAGCATTGCTGATCTTGTAATAGTTGTTGCTGTTTTGTTGTCATTGCTGTTATCATCCCTGTCACCATCATCATCATCATCTTGGTTGTCCAGACTGAAATCAGCCCTGCTGAAGCAGACCTATAATTAAAAGTGTTCCATCTGTGACCATCACATCATTTCCTCTTTTCTGATATTATGTATTAAAGACTACATTATCTAGAGTGTTCCTGCATTTCAGTATCATAAGGTTGGGAGAGATTTAACTGCTATTTCTAACATATTGCATGACCTTGTAATGACGTTCTCTTCGATTTATTATTATAATAGTAAAAAGAATGTACATTCATGTGTGTCTGTTAGTGCACTATGGCCAGATGATAAAAAGTTTTCTCCACAATCACAATGTCCCAGGTTCAACCCCATTCAACACCATCTCAGGCAAATGTCCTTTTCTATAGCATCAGATCAATCCATACTTTGTAAGTGAAATTAGATAAATAAAAACTGTACAGAAGCCCATCAGCTGGGTTGTATCTGTACTTTACAGGTACAGCCTTGTCACATAATGTGTTGCACTGATTCTGCTTAAGAAATATTTCCACAAATGTAGAAAAACCAAGTTCTTAACTCAAAACTTGGTCAAAAATGTGGTAGCAAAAATATGCACTGGCTTGTAGTTGACATTTATTAAACACAAATTGCAATGCAGCAAGAATATATATGTGTATATATATATATATATATATATACATATACAACCTCTCACTTCATTGATATCCTTATCATCATCATCATCATCATCTCTCTCTCTTTCTCTGCCTTCATCTGTGTCTTCCTCTTCATCACTCCTTTCATTTATGTCTCTCTTCATCTATGTCCTTCTCATTCATCTCTCTTTCCTTCATCTATGTGGTTTTCTTCATCTCTCTTTTCATCTGTCCTTCTCTTCACCTCTCTCTCTCTCTCTCTCTCTCTCTCTCGCTCTCTCTCTCTCTTCTCTCTCTCTCTCTCTCCTCTCTCCTCTCTTCTCTCTCTCTCTCTCTCTCTCTCTCTCTCCTCTCTCTCTCTCTCTCTTCTCTCTCTCTCTCTCTCTCTCTCTCTCTCTCTCTCTCTCTCTCTCTCTCTCTCTCCTCTCTCTCTCTCTCTCTCTCTCTCTCCTCTCTTCTCTCTCTCACTCACTCACTCACTCACTCACTCAGGGGAAATTTTCAGTTTCCATGTTTTCCATTTTTTTTTAGTTTTTAATTTTCTCATTATTTTTTTTTTTTGAATTCCAATCTGATATTATTGATTTATATTTTTTTTATCCTTTTGATCTCCTTATCATCCCTCTTCTACCAGATGTTTTAACAAGACATCATTTAGTTGTATGTTATTTAATCATAACCTCAGGTAAGAGTTGATCCAAGAAGTTCCAAAGCCATAATTACTACGTGCTATGCCTCATTTACAGTTAACACCGTTTCCACCACCACCACCATAATAATAACCAACACTATCATCAACACCATCATCTTCATAAACACTACCATCAACACTACCATGACACTGACACAACAAACCTGCCTTCTCCTCCACCACCACCAGGAACGCTATCACTACGCCACTCCTTTCATCATCATTATCATTAACACAATCACAACAACAATAAATTTTGGTCATTAATTATTTCCCTGTATTAATTTAAAGTGATTATCTCATAAAATTTTTTTTAATTCCTTGTGATTAACTGCTAAGAAAGTTTTCAAGTTCTAGAATGACAATTACCTAACTAGGTAACCATACTTTTTGATATTCCTTCTTGCTTTTGTTGTTGTTGTTAGTGGTGGTGGTGGTGGTGATGGGTTAGGTGGTAGCAGCAATATAGCTAGTGTTAATAGCAATAGCATAGGTGGAAGTAATAGTAGTAGTATTGATGGTAATGGCTGTAGTAACAGTAGTAAGGATGATGATCGTGGTGGTGGTAGTATGAGAGACAGATTGTAGTAAAGGCAGTGGTAGTGGTTATATTAAGGGGGTTGTTGTTGATGGTGGTGTTAGAAGTAGTAGTAGCAGTCCCAATATATTTTTACCTAGTTTTTCATACGTGTGTACATCAGCACATTGGTAAGCTCTATCTACATGTATGAATGTATGGAATATAGTCTAAAAGGACAGAGCTTTCCCTCTTAAGTTAAAAAGGAGAAAGAGGGTAAAGAGGAGGACACATGACACATCTGTGTGTAGTCTGGTATAGAAATATAAGAGATAGTATAAAACAAAGATCACAGCTAAGGACATTGGCTCAGATGTTGACTCTTGTCATAATCTCTGAAGCACAGTAAGGGTAGTTTGTGAGTGTCAAAGGGAGCAAACTTATGTGTGGTTGGATGGGATCATACTGGAGTTACACTCCATCATTACTACATAGAGAAATACAATACAGCAGTTTGTGCAAAGCATGAAACTCAAACGGTACAGTGTAACAGTAAGAGCTACTCGAAGGCATTTTACCATGGTGAGCTGGTAAAGCATAAGAGAAGGAGTGGCGGACATCAGTAATCATCAACCAGGAGTTACAGTTCCAAGAATGTCTAAGAGACTGATTTCATTCCTTATACCAGGAGCTGATAAACAGGAAGCTAATGACAAAGCTGACAAGGCGGCGAGCTGGCAGAAATGTTAGCACGCCAGGCAAAATGCTTTGCGGTATTTCGTCTGTCTTTACGTTCTGAGTTCAAATTCCGCCGAGGTCGACTTTGCCTTTCATCCTTTCGGGGTCGATTAAATAACTACCAGTTACGCACTGGGGTCGATATAACCAGCTTAATCCGTTTGTCTGTCCTTGTTTGTCCTCTCTGTGTTTAGCCCCTTGTCGGTAGTAAAGAAATAGGTATTTCGTCTGTCTTTACGTTCTGAGTTCAAATTCCGCTAAGGTCAACTTTGCCTTTCATCCTTTCAGGGTCGATAAATTAGGTACCAGTTGCGTACTGGGATCGATCTAATCGACTGGCCCCCTACCCCAAAATTTTCTTCGCAAATGTAAATAAACCCAATCTGTTTCTTAAACGAGGGACACATTCATACAGCATGGAATGTTTCCACCCCAAATGGACTCCAGCGATTGGTTAAAATTGCCGAAATGCTCGATTTTAAAATGGAAATATCTTACAAACTATAGAATTTTCTCTATAAAGCCAAGAAAAAATGATGTTTTATAAACACATTCTACCAATATACGAAGTTTAAAAGTGTTTAGTTAACTAGAAATTGTGTTGAAAACTGGCGTTCAAAAGGAAAAGATCCTGGGTTATTTTTTACTTCAATAGACGTCAGTGATTGGTTGAAATTGCAGAAATTGAAGAAAAAACATCAAATATCTTACTATAGAGTTTTCTCAATAAAGCCAAGAGAAAAAGATGTTTTATAAACACATTCTACCAGTATACGAAGTTCAAAATTTTTTAGTTACCTAGAAATTATGTTAAAAACTGCCGTTCAAACCGAAGAAACTTTGACAGCCATGTGGGATTTATGATAAAATGTTTACATCATATGTTCAAGAGCATATGTGGTGAAACAAATTTACAGAACGAGAAAGCTATTAAGAATCTCATTTCATGCATCAATGACCGTTATGCTTTCCTGCAAATGTGATTGTTTTCATCTTATGTAAAAAAATATATATAGATATACGATTTTCATATTATATTGCATATAAGTATATTTAGGTATTGAATACATTCGTACGTCACAGTGTTTACAGGAAAATACAGGATGTCGCTGACATCACTTCCGGTTTATCGCTGTGTAGTTTCATTTTTAAGGAAAGTTTACTTCCACTATTTTACAAAGGTAAATGCTTGTTATCCAATAATGGGTTCTGTTGGAAGACAATGACCACACTCAAATTTAATTGAGTTTGCAAATATTTTATTCACCCGCATCATTTATATAGAATATTGGGATCTTTTCGGTTTGAACGGCAGTTTTTTCTAGCAGTATCATATGAAATTGTCAGCTATAATTATGACCCTAGTATCGATCTATTGCATTTCAATCTGTCTTAGAGTTAGGGTTAGGGGTGGGGGGAAGGGTATCTTTTTTTCTTCACAAATGTAAATAAAACCAATCTGTTTCTTAAATGAGGGACAGATTTATACGGCACAGAATGCTTTTTTCCTCAATAGACGTCAGTGATTGGTTGAAATTGCAGAAATTGAAGAAAAAACAACAAATATCTTACAAACTATAGAATTTTTTCAATAAAGCCAAGAGAAAAAGATGTTTTATAAACACATTCTACCAGTATACGAAGTTTAAAAGTTTTTAGTTACCTAGAAATTATGTTAAAAACTGCCGTTCAAACCAGAAAGATCTGAATATTGTTATAAATTAATGGAACAATATTCAATTAACATAACAGGAAACTTCTGTATGTAACTTGCTGGATAATATGAAAGAGTTTAAATTATTGGATATAATTAATATATTACTCATCGCTACAAGTTAAGGTTGGTGCCTTTTAACAAGTACAACATAAGCACATTACATAAGTGAAAAAGGAGGAGAAACCAAATGTTATAGATTTCCTCAGCTGAAGTTTAATTTGCCAACTTTTATAGTTGTAATCTGCCCACTCTAGAATCTTCAGCAAAATTGTTTGGCAGGAAAATTTGCACATTTCCATTGAAGTTTCTCACATCAACCATAAGGCAGCCAACATTTATTGGTTGAGCCATATTCCATGTCAGCAAGAAAAGGTGAACAGATAAGGATGATGACAACTTTATATAAGACTGTAGGATGTGGTTTGAGGGATTCATTTGATATTCCTAGCAAGTCAACACATTTAGACAATAGCTTTTATTTTATTTGTTTATTTAAAAAAAAGTTAGTACCCAAGAGCCCAATGGCTCTCTCAGATGAGAGATGTTTGTTGTTATTTTCTAAAGATCAGCATTGGTTTAAGGTTGGCGGCAGTGTCTGTTGTTGTTGAGCCCCACCAGGTCAACCCTGATAAAATAGACATAAGCAAAGATATGGCAGAGAACCCAAGGCCATAATATCCAATGTGTATTTCTTATGAGGCAGTAGGGTTAGATTTGATGGAACTCATTTCTTGTTGCTTAAGTGACTGAGGGCTACCTCAATAGCTTGTTATAACAGTTGCTGTGCTGTTCAGTCAAAGCCCAAGGATGTGTATATATATATATATATATATATATATATAGCTTCTAAAGACAACCATTCAATACCAATGGAAATTTACTGTAAATATTAACATAAAAATCTAGCCCCAAGCTAACCCTGTAACAAATTTTCCCTTCCACAGACTGTCATATCTCAGGAATTCCCTTCCTACCTGTTCTTTCTTGCCGTTATTACCTTGCATCACTTTACTGGGGCTTAAAGGGCCTGTAACAGCCTTGGACAAAGCCCCTTTCTCTAGACCAAACCATGAAAAAGAAAAATTTATACTGTTATATGATGGTGTTGACTCATTCTGATTTAGTATATGATATAAAAAAGTTTCTAGACTTGTTCTATAGCATATCAACAGATGGCAGCATACAGTTGCATGCGCAATGAGAGTTCACATTGACCTTCGTGAGGCAGTGTGCTGAGTGACATCACTAGGTTTACTTCACAAATTGTGAAATTTGTGTTTTTGTGATCACATGTATTCTGTAGTCTGTGATTTTGTCATGGACAGGAACAAAGAGCCAAAGTGAAATTTTGCATTAAACTTGGGAAGTCTGCTACAGAGACATTGAACATGCCTCAGCAAGCTTACAACGATGAGGCAATGGGTTATACACAATGTTTCGAGTGGCACAAACACTTCAAAAGCAGAAGACAATGAGAGATCTGCAAGACCTGCCATGAGTGTCACCCCTAGAAATGTGGTATTGTGTATTAAAAATTCATCCCCCAGGGCGCCAGACTATCAATAGAGAATTCTGCTGGAATGTTTTGAAGCATTTGAGGTAGGTCATTCGGTAAAAGAGACCGGGGCTGTGGAGCATGAAGAATTGATTTCTTCGTGACAACAATGCACCCTGTCACTGAGCTTTCCTCACTCGTTAGGTTTTCACCAAAAACATGGTTTTGCTTGTGCACCTGCAGACTTCCATCTCTTCCCCAAGATGAAAATGCAGATCAAAGGTCACTGTTGTTGAGATCCAGAGTGAATCTCGGAAGGTCCTCAACTTGCTTACACAAAATGACTTCTACACTGGATTCCAAAAGTGGCAGGAATGCTGGGACTGGTGTATTGCTGTGCAAGATGACTATTTTGAAAGAGATGATGTTAAAACTTAGATAAATCAATTATTTTTTATTAAACATAACTAGTCCAAGAACATTTTGATACCACCTCATATACATATATATATATATATGTATGTATGTATGTATGTATATGGAAAAAAAAGTCAAGATAGAAAATGCTAAAATAATTTTATAAAAAACATTTCAGTACCGGTTTCGGTCATTGAGACTTTTTCGACTGTGACAATTAAACAATTAAATTTAGAAAAATTAAAAGAAAAGTTTTTTTTAAAGAATATTTGTATAGTGTTCATATATATGTGTTTGTGTACATATGTCTGTGTTTTTGTATTACTCTTATGTTCTCTGGTTTGTAAACAATGGCTTCTTTCCAGTGCCATTGACTTGTAGTGCACCATGAAAAGATATCCAGGTTTCTCAACATGTGTAATCTTTGTAAACAAAATCCTCCTCACACAGTGTCATTTGTTTTGCGTTGCCCATATTAAACATGTCCAGACTGTTAGTTGTTTGAAAGACTAATAGTTTATCACCTCACTTGGAAACTAGTGGGGGTTGGTGACAGAAAGGCATCCAGCCATAGAAAAGCTCTACCTCCACATGCTCTCATTTATATGCAAATATAAAAAAGTAGATGTTAAAACAAGGATATGTATCATCATCATTATCGTTATCATTTAATGTCTGGCATGGGCTGGATGCATATGCTTCTCTCTCTCTTTCTTTCTCTCTTTCTCTATCTCTCTCTCTCTCTCTCTCTCTCTCTCTCTCTCTCTCTCTCTCTCTCTCTCTCTCTCTCTCTCTCTCTCTCTCTCTCTCTCTCTCTCTCTCTCTCAGTCTTCTATGTTTCCCTCACATGTATGTATGTGTCTGTATTAGGTATATATGAGTAAAATCAACTTCAAGTATTACAGAATTATATCCTGCAATATAAATGTTATATTGCAACTTTAATCAAATGTATTATCAGCCTAGCTTTAAAATATGAGCTATTGCTTCTCAGCAATTGAATGGGTGATATTAGAAAGGGCATCTATCTATTAAATACAAATTTGATGAACCACCCAACCCAGGTTAAAATGAATTTTAAAAGATCTACAATCTTAAATATATTGATGATACTTTCACAGGAAACTTTGATACCAAAGAATATATTCTATGATGATGATGATGACTTACATATTCATTTTTGATATGTTCCAGCAGATTCAAACATGAATATGCTAATCAATGGTGTGTTTGATCATGGAAGAACACCTCCCATCATTCATAGTTCACTTGATTCATTAGCATAAGGAGACTTTGAGATACCCAGTGTTTTGACATTGTTGTGTCTCATCAGTTACAGGTATCCCATACTAATGAATCTAACTGAGTTTGTAGCTCCTGTTTATAACTTCAGCAAACAAATTATTTGCTGATGCATATTGATATCTGCCAACCAGGTGCCCCAAAATCCCTTTACATTAATCATTTATATTATGAACACACAAAAGAATTGTTCTCCAATGTCAAACCATGACAGCAATTTGTATATTCATGTTCACATTTGCCTTAACATATTAATAAGGAATATGTAAGTCTTCATTTTGATTTTGCTGTTCACTATTCACATGGTGAATTAATATATTTCATGTTTAACTTATATTTTTTTTTGTTTTCATATATAAAATCTAAACTTTCTCTATGCTGCCATTTGAAAATAAAAATAAAATAATTTATGTAAATGAATGTATGTAATTAAATTGTATATAACTCAAAACATGTACTCACATCTACAGTAAGTTAAACATATATCAATATATAAGCACACAAAAACACAGATACAAAAAACATGCATATTCATCATTATATCCATACACATAAACACAAATACATTAGTCACACAAAACATATACACACTTTATACGCAAATATGGATGCATTCGCATACACACAACATTCTTAGAAAAAAAACTGTGTCAATTCATCATCATAATGAAACTAGCATCATTCTCTGAAAATTTATACATATACATTATACATATAATTAACAGAATATCAAGTTCATTTTTTTCTCTTCTTTTAAAAATCCAATTAAGAAAGTGTGTATAACATAAAGCATAACCAAGATAAAGAAGCTAATAACATATTCTTGTGTGAATGGGTCTGATTTGGTGATGATTTTGACTGTATTTGTATTTAGTTTCAGCGCAAAACTCAATATTGGTTTTAAAAAGATCAAAAATCTAGTGATGTCCATTCTGCTATAAGAAGAGAAAACTCTAAAATTTTGCAAGCAAACTGAGCTTGCTTTTTTTTCATTACTTTTTTTTTTTTTCATTGAACTAATTTTCACTGGTGCAGACTGTCCATCACTAGTCTCCTTGAATTCTAGTGTTTGATTATGTTGACTATGTTTTAGTTTACCTTGATGCTAATCACTATTGCTTTATCACCTCCATAGTCTCTGCTTATATTGTCTTTCATGTCGTTTTGTCTTTCACAGTAGAACACTGTCCATCAACAAACCAAAACTTCACTCTTGCACAAATTTCCCATTAAATATCATAAAAAAAACATGAAATTAAGTTTTTCTTTTTCTTTTATCTTTTACTTGTTTCAGTCATTGGACTGCAGCCATGCTGGGGCACCTACTATTAAAAAAAAAACAAATAAATTTGCTTTTTTAAGGGGTGATTAGAATATTCATTTTTATTTCAAATATATTTAATTTCATTTTAAAATAAACTAGATCTGAAACTATCCAGTAATGATATTTACATATAATTAAATATTGTTATAATAATATTTTTGTTTATGAATATTCTGATAATATTCATGTTTGCAAATAGGATTTTTTTTTTATCTTTTCTATTTTGAATACAGGTATAAATGTGTGTGTAGAGTAGATGCACACTTATGTAAATATGTGTATGTATATATATTTATATATATATATATATATATAATATATATATATATATATATATATATATATATATATATATATATATATATATATATATATATGAACATGTTTATATATACACACATATATAGATATGTTTATATTTATAAATGTGTGTGTGTGTATATATATAGATAGATATATATATAATTGATAAACATGTATACACATGCATAAATGCACATGCTTGCATACATATTTAGGCTCAGTTTGATCTTATATATTACAAAATTGTTTAATCTCTTGGTAAAAAATAAATGTACTTTTCACTATTTCATCAATTTCTCTTTTAATTGTATTTGCTTTACTGCTTGTCTTAAAATCTATATTCATTGTATATTCACAATCACAAAATAAATTAAGAAACACTTTTCTCTCAACAGATGTGTATATGTTTGTTTGTGTGTGCATGTGTGTCTGTATATGTGTGTGTGTGTGTGTGTGTGTGTGTGTGTGTGTGTGTGTGTGTGTGTGTTTATCTTGACATCACATAATTTTTATAAATGTGTATCATTCATTTCCTATATTCTATAAAAGATGTCTGACCATGGGAAAATATTACCTTGCTTCGAAACCGGAAAGGATTGGCAACAGGGAGGGCATCCAGCCATAGAAAATCTACCTCAGTAAACTCTGTCCAACCAATATAAGCATGGAAAAGCGAATGTTAAAATGATACTATATATACATATATGTGTGTGTGTGTGTGCATGTTTCCATTAAGTTTCTGTCTACCAATTCTACTGAAAAAGCTTTGGTTGAAATGAAGTAATATTAAGACACTTGAGTAAAATGCCATTCAGTGAAATAGAACTTGAACTGATGTGCTGACAAAGCAAGATTTATATCTACACAACCATGCTTACACCTGTGTGTGTGTGTATTTAAAAATTGATGTTATAAGATGATGTTTCACATGCTGAATTATGAATAGCCATAATGTACATGTAATAATAAAATCTTCATGGGATTTACAAATAATCTTATTAATGATATCATACACAACAACCTCTTTGTTGGTATGTACCGTCCTGTGTAGCTACTTGTTCATTTTCAAAATCCTTTAATGATAGCTACATTTTATTCACATTTACTACATGCTTTCAAATACTGAAGTTATCATCCCTGAATAATTTAGATTTCTTCACAAAAATCCCTTTGTCTCAAAATCCATGCAGTTTACTTAAATCAAGCATTAACAGCCACAATCTTTAACTGCCTCAGATATGAATGTAGATTATTTCCATTCATGTACATTTTATATCAGTGTATATTTCTGATTTTATTTCTCATCTACAAAGACATTAATTTCTTAATGAGCAAGCACATTTATGCATGCATAAATAATGAAAGAGAATGTAAATTATAAAGAGCTAAAAGGAAAAGAGATTTGAATTTCATAAATAATTTCTGAATATTTTTACATTTTTATTATAAATATGTGTATATAATACAAATTTCACTTGACTGTCCTTAAGATATTCTTTCTGAATTTTCAGTATCCCTGCAGTCTTGAAGCTATTTGCTTATATTTCTATTCTGGGGATGAGATTGGTCTCATTTAATTCACTTTTCACTGGAAACATTAATTATCTCTAGATTTCCAGAAACGCAAAATTATTTTGATTTTAGCTAAAATTCTTATATTCTTCTGTAAGCATTGAAAATCTTTAAATGTTATCTTTCTGTTTTGCTTTTGTGCATAGTCTGATCTTTATGTTCTAGTTGCTGTTTTACAGTGGCCTAAAACCCATGGTCAGACACTATTTTATGGTAACACATTAAACTGAGATTAATGCCTCTTTTTTTTTTAAAACTTTTTCTCTAACTTTGATGTAAACATTTTGCTACCTGAAACAGAATTTCAGAAATACAGCTTAAAAGATTTCATCTAGATGTCACTCATTTAAGTTAGGCACTTAATATGAACATTTTGTTTTTCTCTATATTGATTGTAATCTGTTGGGTACCATTAAATAAGCTTGTGAAGAACCAAGTCCACTTCCCATTTTTCGATTTTTGGTTGAATCCCTTGCATTTCATTTATGTAGTTAAAACCTCTGGGAAAGATATAAATATTATGATATCAAATTTCCTATCATATAAATTCATTGCTTTCTGTATAGCTAGACAAAACCAACACTAGATCACAAGTTTTTTTTTAACTTTCAGCCTCAATACTAACATGGATGAAATTAAGAATATTAACTCTGGCTTCTTTACAGTTTATCTGAACAGCTGAACCATCTCAATGCCATAATTATATAGGAAACATTGCAAGAGTTACTACTGAATCATCATAAAGATGTGAACATTTATACATAGAAATTTACACCTGGTATCAGACTTTAGATGCTAAGGGTAGCTGGACAAATTAGAACAAAGCTAAGAAAACATTTCGTGACACTATTGATAAATATATTTCAATGGGAAATGATGCAGTTGATATATAGACACAAATGTATTTTCTTTTTATTCTACATAATTACTGAATCCCATAAGAAACCATCTAAGAATATTGAATGAAATATTGCACTAGCCCATAGGATGCAAACTTTGACAAAATTATCAATGCTAATAATTTATGACATTTATTTTGTTACTGAATTACCTTGAATGAAAATAATACATTTATGTTTGTTTATTGTTGTTTCTAAGTTAATTTTTTTAAAGGATAACAAATAATTTTCTCTTCTTTAATAATTCTCCTTAGGAGTCTCACAAGCATATGGATGAGGATGCTGATTTTGAAGCTGAACTTGAGGCTCTCAGCAAAGCACAGGAACAAGCAGCTCTTAACAATTTAAAAAATCCTAAACCAATACAAGAAATTGAGGTATAATATCATATAATATCTCGTTTCAATGTATAAATGTCACCAACCTTAAATATCTCCTCTATCCCAACAGAATGGTACATGATTGTGAGGAATTAGATAATTTAATTCAATACATACATGTTTTATATAACATTTGTTAAGACACATGTATGAAGAGTATAACAGTGATAAACATTTCCACCACCACCCCAAATCAAAACACATAAGATAATATACTCTTGTTTTTGAATGTTGAATGAAATGTCTTTCATTTTAAGTCATTGAAGACTGACTGATATTAAACAGCAGCAGCAATGCAATTAACAAGAATATGACCATCACAACAACAGTACCCACCAACTTTTGAATAAACAACTGGTAACAAAATTAATAGTATTAATGTCTGTAGCTTCATATGTTGTTTGTCAACAACATGGTGTGTGTGTGAAATGTGAAGGTTTTATGGCTTAAGTCAGAGGTGGAAGGGTGAAGTGCCCTTGAACCTGGTAACCCTTCAAGTAAATGAAATCATACAATACTTCCAGTCACCTCACTCCATCTTTTCATCATCTCATTTCCATTATATTCAGAAGAATAGGACAACAGTTTCTTTGCCCTCACAATGCAGTTCTTGTGCTATTTTTTAAAATACATATTTGTTGTTGATAATTCTTGATCACTGCCACAGGAAAAATTCTGGAAAGAAGCCATCAAGTGGAACGTAAGTTAGGCATGCAAAAAGGAACTGTAAAAAGATTACACTGGATATTAAACTTGATTTTTTTTAAAAAGCTTGATGCAAAAGGAAAAGTTAGGCACTTGCAATGAGTACAGAGGAAACAATATGTAACCATAGGTAGAAAATTATTATAAGTGCTCAAGAAGTTACTGTTAACTGCTTGAACCTTATTTTGTCTTAGATCTAATATAATGTGATACTTAAAATGAGACAGCTTTGGGGTGGATGGATTGAGAATCAAACTCAAGGCATTGTGCTAATAAGTATGACAGTAATTAAGAAAAAGCCAAAAGTTTGTATGATGAATTGCAAAAAAAGGAAGGTGAAACTTCTAATGATAAACATTTTCTGGCTAGCAAATGCTGGCTGTAAAGGTTTTAAGAAAATAAATACGACTGGCAAAGTTGCCATTGTTGATATAGAGGTTGCTACTAATATACTAAACAACTAAAATAATTCTTGATGTTGATTAAACTACACTTTTGTAGAAGCTCATGCCTGCTAGAACTTTATTTCTTCAGAAGAAAAACCAATGCTAGGATTTAAAGTTTTCAAAAGTCATCTGACTCTTCTGGGAGGAAATGTCACTGCATTCAAGCATGGCTATCATAGACACAGATACGGCTTTGTGACCTCATGGTTTCTGATTCAATCTCACAATATGGTACCTTGGACAATTGTCTTCTACTATATATTTCTTTACTACCCACAAGGGGCTAAACACAGACGGGACAAACAAGGACAGACAAACGGATTAAGTCGATTATATCGACCCCAGTGTGTAACTGGTACTTAATTCATCGACCCCGAAAGGATGAAAGGCAAAGTCGACCTCGACGGAATTTGAACTCGGAACGTGACGACAGACGAAATACAGCTACGCATTTCGCCCAGCGTGCTAACGTTTCTGCCAGCTCACCGCCTTTTTGTCTTCTACTATAGACTATTGTCTTCTACTATTGTCTTCTACTATAGACATAAGTTGTCCAATGCCTTGTGTGTAGAATTTGGCAGGCAGAAACTATATAGAAGTTGTATGTGTATCTGTACACAGTCTGTCCCAGAAAGATAAAAATTAACCACTCAATAAATATAGATTAATAAACTAAATATCAGACTGAAACAAGTATTGGGCTACATATCACTGACCAAAACATTTGAAAGCAGTGCTTGTGTATAACCAGAGTCCA
The DNA here is from genome assembly GCF_006345805.1 of Octopus sinensis. NCBI lineage: Eukaryota > Metazoa > Mollusca > Cephalopoda > Octopoda > Octopodidae > Octopus > Octopus sinensis. The sequence goes on along the minus strand of NC_043002.1, from coordinate 36,600,499 downwards.
ATGACTAAAAACATACAATAACTGAGCATTGATACCAAACATTCTCTTCCAGTTTTCTCAAGTTTTTCTCACTGTTTTTCTTCCATGCAGGAAAAACCATCGATAGTAATGACAACAGTCGCCGACACGATGCCTTCTGTCAACACAGGGGACACACTTGAAGTGACTTGCATAGAAGAAGATGAAAATGAATTGAAAGTGAGAAATGCTGTAACCAAGCAAATTTCACTGCCTCCAAATTTTACCTTTAATGTAAGACCCCCAAGTGGTGAGCCACAACTGCTCGATGATAATGATGATGCTACACCAGGAACAAGTACTGGAATAGGTAATTTTTCATTGATTTCTTTCATTTTTGTTTGTTTCTTTATTTGTGAATTTTTTTTGTTTTTGTTCTATCTTAAATAGTCCCCTTCTATTTAGTTGGGACAGGGTACTTTTTCTTGTTCTTTTCCCATTTTGCAATTTCTTGGTAACCTCACAATATATATATAGTCATGTGTGTGTGTGTGTGTGTGTGCACTGGTGCCAGTGTCATATAAAAAGCACTCAGTAGACTCTGTAAAGTGGCTGGTGTTTGGAAGGGTGTCAAGCTGCAAAAACCATGCCAAAGCTGACACTGAAGCTTGACACAGCCATGTGGCTTGCCAGATTCTGTCAAACCATTCATTCAATGCCAGCACAAAAAACTGACATTAAATGATGATGATGATATTTTGAATGAAGGAAAGAGTACTTAACCACTTACCTATCTGGAAACCTATAAATTCACTGGTCATTTTGCTCAAATTTGTTTTTGTTGTTTTCTTGTTTGTATTTTTCCCAAAACAAAATCTGGCTTATATTTTATTTTAAATCTAAATGTTTTCCAGTTTTTCCAGCATGGAGGTTGACAAGCTAATATTCTGGACTAGATACATACAGCTGCACATATATATGTGTATATGTAAACCAATGCAACCTGTTGCATGATCAGATTATTGGCAACTTAGCAATCACCCTCACCAGACTAGCCTGGTGAGGAACGTTACCAGAAATCCAACAGGACAAAATAAATGAGATGGATAAGTCCACTGAAGGGTCAGTGACAATTGAGTAATATCAGAAATTCTGGGTTAGTATCCAGCACACTGTAAGACCAATGGGATGGAGGCATCCCTTAGATCTCATTAAGCCAGTCTTTAGGAGAATATAAATTCTGCGAAGTACTGTTTGGAGAAATTATGGCATACTAAGCACCATTTTTCTGCTATCAGATTTTCTAAAAAAGTATGGTTGGTTATATTACTCTAATCCATTTATGCATGGAAAAACAGGTATGGAACAAACCAGTTGTTGAATATCACTTATTTGTATCTGTAAAACATGAAGTAATTGTCAGTGATAATGTAACTGAAAGCCGGTATAAATCTGATATTAATTTGTTAAGGATGAGGCTACAGCCAGATGCCCTTGTTGCCAACCCTCACTTGTTCCCAAGCAAAATAACAATTTTCCATTACTGGACATATTTTTAAATTCAGAAACTATTGGCATTGCTTTTATGACAGTGACACTCATTTGCAACTATTGTACAATGTCAAGGCATGGAAAAAGTATACCATTCAATAAATTGAATGTAAAAAGATTGATAAGCAGCCTCATAATCAATATCTATATGCTACCACATGACACAAACAGTTTCATAAACAGTTCACAAACACATCATTTTAGGCTCAGTCCCACTGTATGGTACTTTGGAAAAATATCTCCTACTACAGCTTCAGCTAATGTCCTGTGAATGAAATTTAGTTAATGACAATTGGATTGAAGCCCAATGTTTGTCTGTGTGTCTACTTGCATATGTATGTGTGTTAGTGTCTCTTTGAGTCTTTGCATTGACACTACTTTCTGGTTTCATTTTTTCCTGTCCATCATAAACGATTTATCCCACACCTTAGCAGTTTGACGTGAAAAACCAGTGAAATAAAATACCTTACTAGAAAACAAGTAAGAGTTAGCATTGGGTAGGGCATCCAGCCCTATAATACTGCTTCAGAAAATCTCATGCAACTCAAACCAGCACTGAAAAACAATGATGATAGTAATAAATTAATCACCTATTTTTTTCTACCACCTTCAGAATTTCCTACTAAACTGTTTTGCTCCTCTACTCTTTATATGTAGCAATTCAATCAAACTACCAATTCAAATTGAATGTTAACTACATTAATTTTAGCCCATCAGAAAGACCTAAAATAGCTTAGAAGAGCCTCTTTTGTATTTATGTATGTGTGCCTGTATATGTGTAGTAAGAAGTTTGCTTCTCAGTTATATGGTTCTGGGATCAATCCCATTGTATAACTCCTTGGGCAGGTGTTGTCTATATGTGGAGTTTGTGTGATGTATATATTCATTGTTGACATTCAGGGAAAGAAATTATCCCGGTGCAATTGGTGGTGCGCAAGCTGGTTCCTCTTTGAAGTGTTTGAGTGTGAAATATTGCCTGTGTATGCAGGGAGAGGTTTCATCCCTAATATTTAATATGTTACCTGTTGACTATGATATTTAACTTTTCAGTGATACAGAGCTCACACTTGATACCCTGTCCTCTGTATATTATCTGGGGGTTGCTTACTTTCAATATCCATATCATATTGGATAGGGGTGTGGCATGTCTTTTATTTTCATCCCTGAATGACATCAGGTGTTGTGTGTATCTTTTTTTGAATGAGTTGCCCATCGTTCCAAATCATGCCTTTTGTTACTCTGTTGGGAACCATGATTTTTTCAGACAGTTATTATTTAGAGGACAGTGGTTTAGAGATCTACAGTTGCAGTGTCTTTTGGGGGTATTTCTGGTGTGTTTATTTTTATTGTGGTTGAGTTTTATTGACCTTGTATTGGGGAGCCAAGTATAGCTAACTTTACCAGCATTTCTGTTGAAGGTCTTATGGTATTTGTGTGAATGTGGGAAGTGATTGTCCATTAATTTTAAGAATTTCTTAGCTATTTTAGTGACTACATTCATGCTATGAGTCAAACCATAAGATTTTCCTCTTTCTACATCTTCTTGATGTATCTGTATTTGGTTCAATGTAGTTTATACTGTTCTTGAAGCTGGACCTTTCTAATGCAGCATTATAGTATGGGGCAACCTTTTCAAAAATGTCTTTATCAGCAGACAGATTGGAGACATGCCTACTAATGTTATTAACTAATTGTTTCATGACTGCTAGTGGGTGGTTGGAGTCTATGTCTATGTACGAGGCTTCCTCATTTGGTTTGAGGTAGGGTTTAAATTTTCCTGTGCTAAGGTTCACGGTAATATCTAGGAAGTTGACTTCTTTTAGGTTAGTACTAATTGTGGTTCTTAGACCCAATTGGTTAAATATTTAGCATATTTTTTTCTTATCCAATCTATATCATGTTTGTTATACATACATACATGCATGCATACATACATACATACTTACCTTCATATAATACACACACACACCTGCACACATATCAAGCTACATAAAAATTATCACAATCAAATAGCTCTGTTTTGTAATCAATATAGCTTTTTAACTCTCAATGATAATTTAGGTTTTAATATCATCCTTCATAGAAACAATAGCTTAAGGAATGCTTAGATATCAAGTGTCTATTTTATTTGTATCAGTCATATTGATATCTGAGATCTTTATATAAGCCATGTTTAAGCTTTATTATTTTCTCTATTATAATTTACAGTCTGTCATTATCTCAAAATATATTATTCTATACCCATATGTACTTGACACAAAAACTACTTCTATTTGCTGTTTGAAGATTTTGGTAGCATTAAGTGAACTGTGCTTCGTTGAGTAGGTCCAATAAGACTAAAACATGTCTGAAGGTATTGCCATGGCTGCCAAAGATCAAACTCATTCTTGCTTGGTATATTACCATTTAATTTGATTGAAATTTCAGGAGCGCTTTCTCTTACCCTTTCTGTTAATAAATTTCATTAAGATTTCTTTTATCTTATTTGAATGGAAAAGAGCAACTGTATTATCTTCTTGAATTAGTTAAAAGTTACTTTTGACTTACCACCTCAAGTATAATAGCTTGCACTTAAATCTTTTCACTTCAGTGTAGATTAATAGTATTACGAGAATTATCTTGTCTTATATATCTCAACAATTCTAAAATAGTTTCAGAAATGAGTTTGAAGGTATAATTCAATTCTCTTTTATGTATTAATATGTTAATGATTGAAAAACAGTAATATTACCAAAAATTTTACCATTCATATTAATTAACTAATTGTTTTAATTGCAGGTCTTTATTGTGGTCCTGACTGTTCGTCTTTAGCCGTGGATAATTCAGCTTTTCAAATGATGTGTCCAGCGACCTACAGTTCGTCGACATCATCAAGCTCAGGATCAAATAGTGCTTTGAAAGGAGTATATATACAAACAATGCCTACTGATCGAACAGACCAAGATCTAGACCAAACAAAACAATTAACTGCTACACCTAGGAGAAATTCTCTTAAGTGGCCATGGAATTTTGTCAATCAAAGTTTTCCTAACGTACAGCATTCATCCGATGGAGAGTTTGATCCAAGACACAGTTCTCAACAACATGCACGTTCACACCCTCACCTTGGACATAATTTAAATTTTTTAGATATTAACAAAATTGACTCACCCTCTAAACGTCATTCACGTCACTTACTTCGGAGTCAAAGTACTGGAGCCAAATATACAAGAATCAGAGATAAATTCTTAAAAACAAAATGCGCATCAACAGAAGATAGTACAGTTGCTCTTTTTCATTCAAAACAGCAGCCACACTGTACTTATGGACAAGATTCAGTGGAATCAGCATCTGAGTTTGATGAAACAATGTCAAATGATTGGGCTGATGAAGAAGCTGAATGTGATGAAGAGGTTAAAAAAATTACTGGGGAAGAAGAGGATGATGATGTGAAACCAACACTTAGTGTTTATGCATCACAAGAGTCTGAAAATGTATTCTCAGAACTTTCACAGCATTCTCCCTCACTGACTCTAACTGAGATAAGTGACAGCACACAGCTACTTCACAACATAGGTTATAATACTGAACACTTGCAACAGTGTCAATCAAAAACTGGTACTGCTACCTCCAGCCGAGAAAACAATTTGCACATGTTAGACTATCCTTACCATTCTCGAAGCGGAAGCAGTCAGCCAGGAATTGATAACTCTAGTTTTGTTTTGG
>NC_043002.1:36400285-36592785 GCF_006345805.1 Octopus sinensis | reverse complement strand
TGACAGTGTGCTTGTGCATATGTAAGTTAATACAAGAGTTGTTAATTTGAAAGAATTTTAAGGATAACAAAAAAATTTCATTTTTTGATTGTGTGAACTCAATATACTTATTTATCATAGAGGTTTTGGTTCCCAAAAGACATAATGATAAATGAATCATAGCCATGCAGTCTGTAAATGGAAACCAAACACACAGCTCACAGCAGCGATGTGCCATCACGAATTTTCAGGATCATCTTTACCATTTACCTTAGTGAACACACTTAACTGAATCGTTTGTTAGGATCAGGCACCTTTATAAATTTTCTGTTCATTGGTCCCATATTGATGGGTATGAGTCCAAATATCCATATCAAAAAATATGCAGCCTCATAACATGGTCCTGTAAGCACAAGTGATAAAGAGTGCGTTATGGGTAACTGAATGTTGTGAGGTCATTGGGGTATGTTTATGCTGCCCAAGCAGAATTTTTGACTGATCACTGATTTGTGTTATCACAGATCAACTTGTGACAAGCATAACATGGTTCACAATTCATCATACCATGTTATTCTGCATCAGTGATATATAAATTGGTGAAAATGAGGTTACATGTACTAAGAAAAAATGTCAAGATTTTAATAACTTTAGTTTTGACAGGGATTTCAAATCTTGCCAAATGGTTTAGCCAAGCATTACTGCAGAGATGAACTGTTTGGAGTGTGTATGTATGCATATATATTTGTGTTTGTGTGGATAGATAGATAGATTAGACAGATATGTATGCATAGTTGCATATATATACATATATATATATATATATATATATATGTGCATGTATATATATATACACATGTATATGAGTGTGTGTATATATATATATATATATATACAAACATTAAGTTAGTTGAAATATGTTTGTAAGATATTTCAACTTATATGTATGCATATATACGTGTGTGTGTGTGTGTGTATGTATGGTGGGTGTGGGAAAAGGATTTTTAGCTTGAAAATTCAAATTGATAAATCCAAGAGTTTATCATAAACAAAATATGTGGAATGCAGTGACCTGTATCAGAATTGTAAGAAAGTGTCATTTAGAATATGAATCCAGTTAAAATTCCCAAAACAAAATCAAAGAATTCAGAATTTGATTCAATATAAGCAATTTTTTTTATCACATTTATATATATATATATAGTTATATATTTTTGGTTTCCATTAATGTTAACATATTAGTATAGTTAATTCAAAATTTCAAATAAAAGAAAAGAGAATTAAAAGTTTGAGATTAACTTACAGATCAGAAGCTAAATTATATATATTGATGTCTATATGTGTATATGTATCTATATCTCTCTCTATATATATAGATAGATAGAGAGAGAGAGAGAGATGTACATTTATAATCATACATGCATAAATACATGTGTATATATTTGTATATATGCAACAGTGGCATATAGCTATGTGTGTGTGTGTGTGTGTGTGTGTGTGTGTGTGTGTGTATATATATATATACACACACACACACACAAACACACATGTGTTTATATATATATGATCTTGTAAATCTTTTCTTCTCTCTTTTCCTCTTCCTTTTTCTCGCTAAGCTTCTCTTTTTGCCTTCCTGAGTTTACTCTTCACCATGTTTTCAGGGGGTTTTTTGTTTTTGTTTTTGTTGTTTTTTTGTCATCCTTCAAAAGATATGTGAGAATTAAGATGTGAATTTTCTCCACATAACATTAGAATATTTATTGATATATGCAAAAACTCAGCTGTTATATGAGAGAGACTCATATTTATTACTGTTATTATTTTTATTACTGATTCATTAAATAATATTATAACTTATTCACCCTATATTATTTCAAAACCTACTCATTTTACAATGCAGATATTGAAATATTTGGAGAGTGAGTATTCTTTCATCATATGCTTTTATTTTGTTTTTATTTCTTTTCTTTCACTGAGAAATAAAATATAACAAAATATTTATTCATTAACCAAAATCCCACGCACATAGACCCAGACACAGACACACATGTACAAACATACACACATACATTTTATACATATATATATGTATATATGAACACACACATACATTTTATATATACATATATATTATATGTGTGTTTTCATGTATACATACATATATATGTATGTATGTATGTATGTCTATGTATTTATTTGTGTGTGTATATATATATATATATATATATATATATATATTATATGTATTTATATATATTTATTTATGTATATGTATTTATATATATTATGTATGTATATGTATTTATATATATGTATATATATATATATATATATATATTATATATATATATATATATATATATATATATATATGTATATATATATGTATATATATATATATATATATATATATATATATATATATATTCTCACACTAACACATTCATGTAATGATTTACCAGTGAGTTTCTATAACTGTTCATTAAAAAATAATTGGAAACATTGTCCAAAGCATTATGTGTGTGTATATGTTTGTACATGTATGTATGTGTTTCAGTGTGTATGCACACATAAAGGTTGTTAAAGAAATTTAATCTGAATTAATCTGATATGCAAGTATATTTTATTTATTGATGTTTTAGACTTAATCAGACAGATTTTGAGTGAAATCTCTTAAGCCAAGTTTAATTGAAGTAAAAAGGAAAATGGGGGGAAAATATTACAAAATAATCCATGAAAATGCAAAAATTGGTCTCTTATTTATCTTCCATGTTCAATCTGATCAAATTTATAGATTTTACAGTGAAAATCATTGATAATTGAAGATTTATATGCAATGTAAAATTAAGAAAAACTTTTATTTAAAAAAATTAAATTGGTATTTATATTATTAATTAGCCATTAAAATTTAATATCCTATGTCCAGACTAAAATTCCTAAACAAGCTGAAAAAATATCATTTACAAAAAAAAAAACATATTTTAAAATTATTGAAATCAATTGATTTCTATGGAAAAAAAAACAAAAAAATCTTAGATTATTTTACTCAGAATGTTAATATTTAATCGAGTAAAACCAAAAAAAATAATTCCTTTGGCAGTAAGCAGTATGCTTGCAGTTGGAAGATTCACATGTATGCCTAGAGAAAATGATTCCCTTCCACAATCTGTTACCAACAAACGTAGATGCAAATACGGGTGTATGCATTAACTGCTTACAGTGTAAGAACAACAACCAACACAATAACATCGTTAACTGTATGATATGATCATTTTACATACTATCAGATAATTGTTTCATGAACACCATATTAAATTATAAACTAAACTTTGACTTTTGACTTTTCCTTTGAATCATACTCACCAAAAAAGAAAAAAAGTTTCATATTATAAAATATCCACCACAACTGTTCCTAACGACATATATTGAATCATGTTTAATAATTTTTTTCTTCATCATTTGTTGGTTTTCTATGGGTTTTTTTAATACCTTCAAATAGATTAAGCAACATTTTTATGTATATGTTAAACCCTATTTTATTTTTTTTTTTCTCTCTGAAAATTAAACATGTCCCAAGAGTGACAAGCAACTAGGTTTGGACATTAAACATTAAATTGGTTATTGGGCGGTTTTCTTTTTCTTTTAGATATTTTAGTGGTGGATTCCAACACAATGGAAATAATTCAATCAATGGCAAAACTAGATTACCATGGCATTCATTAAAAAGTTACTATAATAATGGTATATTTCAAAATAGTTATTCTAAAACTTCAAAAAAATAAAAGCACAGAAAGAAATTAATTTTTTCAGAAAATGGCAGGTGTAATTTTTTTTTTTAGGCCAGAAGAGTTTCTGTAAATTCATAGAAGATTGCTGCAATACAAAAAAAAATGAATATAAAAATGATCTTGTGAAATCATTCAAGAGCAATGATACCTTGTTAATGTTAAGAGGCTACTGATTGCTCTAGTTTTGCCATTGAGTCATGCAGACTACATGTTTAGTGAATTTGTGCAATGCAATAACCATCAACAACTAATTCACTGTTTGTTTGACTGTTTATTTGATGGCTGGTTGGTTGGTTGGTTGGATGGTTGGTTGGTCTTTCAGGGTGTTTTTAGCAAGTTTCAGTTCTTGTTTTGTTTTATTTATTGTTCCTGTTTTTGTTTTGTTTTATTTTCGTTTCTTGAATTCATTCTTTTTTTTTTTTTTTACTTCTAGAAATAATGACTCACTGATGTATTTGGCAATAACCCTTCATGATATTCTATCAGTTTTATGTGTCTGTCTCGGTCAGATTTTTAGAGGAGAGAAGTAAAAAAAGATAATAATAATTATAACTAATAAAATAAAAAGAACAAAAAAAAAACAAAGAAATAAAAAGGCAAAACTTATCCTGATTTACTTTCATAACAAATTCAAATAATTCAAAAATATCTTGAATAAATAAACAAAATTTCATGAATTGAAGCACAAATAATATTAATCACCTCTCACAACAGCTATTGATAATTACTAATTAATATTACATATGAAGAAACAAATGATAGTATCCCCACACTTTCTATTATTAACATAAGAAATTTGGTACACACAGTACATAGAGAGCTGGACTAGTTGCTTTTAGACTTTTAGTTTGTGCCTCACTGCTCTGAACAATGTTATCTTACGTTGGTGTTTTGTTTTTGGTTTTTTTTTAACTTTGTTGTATTCAATTTTGCTTTTCATCCCTCTTGAATTAATAGTGGATTTGGGAGTGGGATCAGAATTCAAATTACCAAAATCTCTCATCTTACAAATATTAGGTTTGTGGGGTTTTTTTTCCATAAAAAAAAAATCTCTCATTAAAAGTTGTTAATTACTAACCATCATCATCATCATTATTATTATTAAGGCAGTTTGCTGACAGAATTGTTAGCAAGCCAGTCAAACTGCTTAGCGACATTTCATTTGTCTTTACGTTCTGAGTTCAAATTCCACCAAGGTCAAATTTTCCTTTCATCCTTTAGGAACTGATCTAATAAGTACCAGTTGAACACTGGGGTTGATGTAATCAACTCATCCCCTCCCCCAAAATTGCTGCTGTTGTGGCAAAATTTGAAACCATCATTATTATTTTGACTATTATTATTATTATTATTATTATTATTAATGCAAGGTAATAAGCTGGCAGAATCATTAGCACACCAGACCAAATACTTAGCATCATTTCGTCCATATCTACATTGGTCAACTTCGCCTTACATCTTTTCAGGGTGTATAAAATAAGTATCAGTTAAATCCTAGGGTTGATATAATCAACTAGCATCCTCCCTATATATTTCAGGCTTTGTGCCTATATTATTGAGGATTATTAGAGGAAGGTAAATTTGCAGAATTATTAGAGCATCAATCAAAATGCTTCACAATATTTGTTCTGACTCCAAGTTGGCAAACTGGCAGAATTATTAGCACAGCAGGCAAAATGCTTAGCGGCATTTCGTCTGTCATTACATTCTGAGTTCAAATTCCGCTGAGGGTGACTTTGCCTTTCATCCTTTCAGGGTTGATAAAATAAGTACCAGTAAAGTACTGGGGTTGATGTAATCAACTTACCCCCCACCCTCGAAATTGTTGGCCTTATGCCAAAATTTGAAGCCAGCATTCATTCTGACTCTACGACAGCAAGCTGACGGAATCATTAGCATGCTGGGGAAAATGCTTAATGCCATTTCATCCATCTTTACGTTCTGAGTTCAAATTCTGCCGGGGTCAACTTTGCCTTTCATCCTTCCAGGGTTGATAACATAAGTACCAGTTGAGCACTGGAGTCAATGTAATTGACTTACCCACTCCCCAAAATTGCTGGCCTTTTGCCAAATTTTGAAACCAGTATTATTATTATTATTATCATTATCATTATTATTTTTTTTTTTCTATTGTTATAGATAATAATGAAGTAATATGGTACAATATAATTTTCAGTGTCATTATGAGAACTATTGATATCATTATTACAACTAATATTTAATTTGTAAGAAATCATTATTTAAATAAGGAAATTATTATTGATGTTAACATTGTTGCATTTGTTATTGTTGCTGTTATTATCATCATCATCCTCATCACTTATGTAATTGTTATTGTTACAGCTGTTATCCTCCTCCTCATCATCATCATCATCATTATTGATATTAATATAACTTAACGCCTTTGGTTAAGCCATTACAGTCCCCATTTCTTTGCCCTCCTCACCTAAAAGTTTTTAAAAGCTCGAGTTTTTATGCTTATGAAGGATGATGATACTACTCCTACTACAACTACTGCTGCTGCTACTACTCCTACTCCTACTACTACTACTGCCACCACAACCACCACTATTATTACCTCTATAACTATAAGTAATACTAATAATAATGCCATCCTATTACTCTGATTATAATATTGCCTTTGTTATATTACTACCACTGTTAATGATATTAACATCACTGTTAATAACCTTTTATATTTGTTGAAATTATTATTGTTCTGTTTTGTTCATTCCCATTATTATTATTATTATTATTATTATTATTATTATTATTATTAGAATGGTGGATGGGCAGAATCATTAGAGTGTTAGACCAAATGTCTTGTGATATTTCTTCCCACTCTTTACATTCTGGACTTAAATCTCACCAAGGTCAAGTTTGCCTTTAATCTCCCACCCCACTTCCACCAGGGTCACTGAAATGTACCAGTCAAATACAGGGGTCAATTCAATCATCAAGCACCCCTTTCTCTCAAAATTGCTGGCTTTGTGTCTAAATTAGAAACAATTACTAAAACGGTTATTCATATTAAGGTTATTTGATTGACAGAATCAATAGAGCATCAGAAAAATGCTCTGCATCATTTTCTTCCAGTTCATTACACTCTGGCCAGATCAACTTTGCCTTTCATCCTTTTGGGGTTGATAAGATAAAGTTAAGTACTTGGATCTTTGACATCAACTAAATCCCTCCCTTTAAAATTACTGGCCTTGTGCCAAAATCACAATCCAGGATATGAGACGTTTTGGCACAACCATTTTGATGCCTCTTATTTGACATGGCTGATTCGACACTAATTTATTTGGCATCAGATGTTTTAACATTTCTTTTGTTCTCTCCCTCTGTCTCTTTCCCCTTCTCTCCTCATTTCTCCTTCTCTCTCTGTTCATGTGTGTGAGCATATTTCTTTTTATGCATGTGAATAGAGGGAAAATGTTTATGCTAATCATGTTCAGTTAATAAATTATAATTCAGCGGTAAGCTGGCAGAATCATTAGCATGCCAGACAAAATGCCTAGCAGCATTTCTTCTGTCTTTACATTCTGAATTCAAATTCCACTGAGGTCAGCTTTGCCTTTCATCCCTTCAGGGTTGATGAAATTTGTACCAGTTGAACACTGGGGCCAGTGTAATCAACTTACCTGCTCCCCTGAAATTGCTGGCTGTGTGCCAGAATTTGAAACCAATTAATGAATTGTATTGTCTCTCTCTCTCTCTCTCTCTCTCTCTCTCTCTCTCTCTCTCTCTCTCTCTCATATGCATATTTCTGCATGTGTATGTGTGTGTACGCCTTACTCCAGTCCCTAGAAAATACTGTTGCTGAACCAGGTTCTATGTCTAATTGCTCTATGTCTAACAGCCATGCTCAATTGCCTCATTCCACAGAAACCATTATTATTGTTGTTGTTGTTGTTGTTGTTGTTGTTAGAAGAAATGGTAGAACTGCAAAACTAAAATGCTCCTTGGAGCATTTAGTTTTCTCTGGTTTCTTTCTATTTTCTGAGCTGAAATCCCTCCTAGGTCAATAAAAGAAGTAAATACTAGTAATATACTGGAATAGATTCAAATGACAAAAAATCAACTTCCCTTTGAAAAAATTTGACCACATGTTTATGTTATGATATCACTGTTATTATTCTTTTTATACTTCATTGTTGTTGTTGTTGTTGTTGTAAATAACATCATGTATTAAGGATGTGTTAAATTAAATTTTCCATATGCGCACATTTTACACTTTGTAATTTTTGTTGATTTTTTTTTTTTAACATAAATAATTCTGTTAAGAATACTTTTCAATAACACATGAGGTATATATTTCTATTTCTCTCTGACAACAAAACTCTCTCTCTCTCTCTCTCTTCATTTCTCTCCTGTCCTCTACCTCTCTATTTCTCTTGCCTTCTCCCTTTCTCTACCTTTCTAACTCTGTCTCTCCCTCTCTCTTTCCTTCTCTCTTCCTTCCTCTTTCCCTGTCTATCTATCTATCTATCTATCTATCTCTTGTTGGTTTTCTGTTTTGCACATGTACTAAAACTGTAAGTATATAAACCTCTTTCTCTTTCCCACATACACATATGCACAGTCTCTCTCTTTCCCACTCCATCTCTTTTCTTTCCCCTTCCTCTATTCCTCTCTTTCTCATTAGTTGTTGATTTTCTCTCTTACTCACCTATGTAATACAATAGCTGTAATTTTCAAGAATCATGAGTACTGACCACATGATCATGAATTCAGTTCAAATCCAATTATATAAGTGCTCTTGCTTTGTTCCCTCTATCAAGCTACAACTATACTTGCCTTTGTCTTATGGACTGACAAATAGATCACATTTTTTTCTATTCTTTGTTTATTGTTTAGTTATAGAAATGGCATCCAGCTGTAATGTCAGTCACTCCAAACAATATGAAAATATCTGTGAATTTGTTAAAAATTATTTCACCCTCTATGGAAGTGTGGCTCTAAGATAGTAGAAGAAAGATTTCATATTATTATTATTATTATTATTTATTATTATTATTCAGTTTGAAACCTATTAATGAGTAAATTTAATGATTTGGCACATATTTGTATGTGTTTTTTTTTTTTGACAATTATACATAATAATACATCAATTGTAGGATAGAGTGAATCCATTCTTGCAGTTTTAAAAATTTAGAAATGTTTTATTTACTTTCACTTATGTACAAAAAAAACTTACATATTCATATATTTGTTATTTACAGAGTAAAACCTTAATTAAGCATGTTACAAAAATTCTTCAAAAAGTAATACAAAATAGAAAAAAAAATTGCAATCCTGTGGTTCTTTGATAGGGCCATGATGTGAAGACTCATTTCTTAACTCCTTTCATGTAGCCAATTCAGAAATAGTGAGAGACAGGAGGTGGAAGAGGTATGACCCTGGTACTTTACTAGTATTTCATCTATCTTAAAGAAATGAAAGCAAAGTTGACCTCAATAGGATCAGAACTCAGAATGTGACAGGAGAACAAATTAATAACACTGAGCATTCTGTACTAATGCTCTTGCAAATCTGCCAACTAGTTCACTACTCAGTTAGCCTAACTGAACTGAAAGAATGTTGTAGAAGGTAATATTTCTTATATGACAGAGTAGAACCTTGGGATTGGGGGTGGCTGTAAGGAACAAAAAGTCAAGGGACAAATAGCTATGTTTAATAAAATTAATGTAAGTTTTAAACTTCTTTTAAAACTTTTTCAACACCATGGTGAAGAAAGAAACACCATTTTATTTCCTCTTTAATAAAGATGGAGAGGATGATGACAAAAAAATTCAATATTGGAAAAAGAATCGGGGGTTATAGTGTGTCAAATAAAGAACAACTGATATAAAATGTTATATCCAGAAATACTAAGAAATGCTCGAAGCAAGTTATAAACTCACAGCCTATAAGCAGTTAATCCAATACTTTACTCAATAATTTCATTTCTACTATTTGCAAAATAAAGCAAAGAGAATCAGAGTGTTACTATTAGTGTATAGAAATAGTAGCAATAGTTGACTACATACTTCACAGGTTATGAAGACAACTACTGACAGCACTGCTCCAGTGATTAATTGGCAGACTACAAGCCAACTGTTACTTAGTCACTCCATCTGCTGGAAATAGTAGCAAAATTAAACCATACACTACCATCAGAAAAGAAAGAATCAGACATTGGATAACATGATCTTAGCCACACTGTGTCTGAAAAAAAGATATATGGATGGTCATGGCAGGAATGTCTTTGATTGTTGGTTTACTCTAATGGTTGACATGAGACTAAACTACAACTGATGAGCAAGAATTCAAATACTCTAGAAAGAAGAGAAAACTTTTGCTGGTCAGATTCTACTACACAGTTGTATGTCATTTAAAGTTGTGGCATAACCTTCATGTGATGCTGTGACATGACCATCATGGGATACTGTTGCTTAACTTCCTTGACAGTGGGACATGACCTCCATATGATTTTAAAACATAATGTTCATGTCACAGTGCAACATGGCCTCATGCAACAGTGTGACATGATTTTTATGAGATGCTCACTCACAACTTTTATGTAAGATGTGAGATGAGAAAAACTTTTTTTTAAGTAATTTGTAATGATTGTAAATAATAATAATAATTAAACATGTGAGTGGAAAGCAGGCCTTGTGCCTATTGTAGAATAGATTATTTTGAATATTGTGAACCACCAAAATTTCAGGCCTTGTGCCTATTGTAGAAAAGATTATTATTATTATTATTATTATTATTATTATTATTGCAGCAAACTGGCAGAATCGTTAGCACAAGGATGAAATACTTAGCAGTATTTACCTGTCACTACATTCTGAGTTCAAATTCTGCCAAAGTCGACTTTACCTTTAATCCTTTTGGGGTGGATAAATTAAGTACCATTGAAATACCTGGGGTTAATGTTATTGACAAGTACCCTCCCCTCAAATTTCTGGCCTTGTAGAAAGGATTATTATTATTATTATTATTACTGTTACTACTACTAATGGAGTCATACCATCAATGATGGCTTTTTCAGTCAAATTCTCTAGATAGGATTTCTTTATAGTTATAAATTTTCTCTAATGTTTTTCCATCAACATGATTTCTAATTACCATATTTATTTCAACTATTGTGAAGTCATGTCTAAAATATGTAGAAAAGATCAAATGCAATAAATTATATTTCTTTATTTTAAAAACCACATTAAGTTTTTTGAATAGTTTCAAAAGTTGCATATGAATTACCTCCCTTATTCACCAATTTAACCATCTCACTCTGTCATAAGCAAGGGTTTGTGCCAGTAATATTCCACGTAAACACAGTATATAAAAACAGACAAATATAGTCTATCATATATAAATTATTATAATTCACAAAGCAAGGACGGTGAAATGGCAGGAGCAATACAATAGTACTAAAAACTTTACATCATTTAACATTGTCCTTTCTATGTCCCTGAAAGTTCAAATCCCATCAGGATAGACTTCTTTCTTTTGTCTCTTCAGGTTCAATTAAAAAAAAGATCCCTGCATGTAACAATATTCCTTCCTGAAAACCATATAGGTTTTTAACTAAAGTAAAAAATCATTATTAACAAGCAAACAAAGAAGCAATCACAAGCAGGTTTTATAAAAAATTATCAAAGTTTTCCCTGAGGAAACAATTATTGTTTGTTTTGCTATATTTTGTTTTAATTAACAATAAGGAATCAATATTAATGAAAGTAAGAAATCAATGATTAATAACAGTTGTTTTGCTTTTTTATTATTAATTAAGTAATTGCTGAAGTTTTTTTGTTACTTTTACGTTGTTTTTTTTTGTTGTTGTTTGTTCAAACATTGTTTATGAAATAATGAGTTTATTGATAGAGAAGAAGAAAAATGAAGAGTGAGGTAGAGTTAAATGGAGATTGTAAGAGAAATGTGAGAACTAGAAGAGGAATGACTGAGAGATGTAAATTATAGTGATACTGGAGAAATATAGAGGAATAAGAGAGTGAAGGCAGTCAAAATTTTCTTTATGTTCAATAGTTTTTGATAGGAGACATTCAGCATCATTTTCTCACTAATTTAGTTAATCTGAGTAAATAGAATTGACTATTGAGTCGTTAGCCGGGGACACTTTTACGACATCGTCTACATCACGATCACGTTATGATTAATGTGTTAGTAAAATGTTAAACTTATGTTACAGACACCCTTTCTTTCTTTTACATGTTAATAATAATTCTGCACCAACCTACCTCTTGTCTGCAGATGGTGACCTCATTGAGGAGAGTATATGTGATAGGAAATAACAGTCTTGGGGTTACCATAGTGAACTGCTCTGTTAACATTCTGCTAGTGAACCAAATACTCCAACAACCATATTTATAATATTTAATTTATTTTCTTTTGTTTGTGCTATTTTAATCATCTGATAGAAATAATTTATATTTACATCAAATTATACATACATTATACATACACAACACATATAATTGTTTGTTGAGTTGTTTCTGTTTGTTTTGTTTATTTGTTTTTTTTTGTTTTTTTTTTCTGTGTGCATGAATGTATTTGTTTAATAACGATTGTTTGTAAAATGATTGACTTAAATGTAATTTTTAAGACCAGGGGTCACCTGACCCTAGCATGCATGCCACTTTAGATAAAGTTTTCTTAATTTATTTTATGGGTTTTTTTTTTTAATTCTTAACCCTGTTTATCCATCTTTTAAAATATAAACAGAATGGGGCTTTTTAATCTCAAGTTAAAATGCAACGTTGTGTGATAAATTTCATTTGCTGTATTAAAACCCCCCAAAAATTGAAAAAAATAAAATAACAAAATATATACAAAACGTTATAGAAACATTATTAACTTATATTCATGAGATATTGCCAGCAATTAATATTAGAAGTTGAAAATCAATAAATGAACCAAAGACTAAAATCTAGATTTTTTTTTTTTTTTTTGAACTAAGAAATATGAATTAAATTGATCACAAATCAAGACAAAAAAATGTTCCTTAAATTTTCATTGGATTTCTTTGCAGCAATTTTCTCCCCATCACCACCACTTTATTTATTTATTTATTTATCTATTTATTTATTTATCCAGTGACTTAAATTTTATATCCATCTGAAATGGTATTCAATGATCAAGGAGACTTACCTGCTGTTTCTGTCTGTAAAACAGTCTATTGTTAACCTTTTACTTTTGAGACAGACCTAGAAAATGTATAGTTTATCATGCAAATTAAACTTTCTCTGAATGCTACGTTATATCTAAATAAAGGAATTCTTTTTACAAAATATTTGTCTTGTCTCTTCTTTTCTTTGTCTATTTGCAGTATTTTTTTGTGTTTTTCTTTTTTCATTTATGATATTTCTTCTTCAGCATCAAAGAGAGAACTGATGGGACATCTGACAACTAGCTGAAAGGGCTTGTAGTTTGCGTCCTGTCACTGACACATTGTGCTGTATCTGTGATCAACACTTAACTCTGGATTAGTTCAATACACCTAGCTGAAAGTTGGAAACATACATATGTTAGGGGTGAGGATACAGTCCACTCAATTAATGTTTTGATGGCACTGTAAAATAAATGGTGGGAGTACTTGCAGGATCTAGAATTGGCATTGGCAAACTCTGACTTGTGGAACTTTCTGAATGGCATATCAACAAAATATTATCTTGAATTTTTTTAGTTGTGTGATCTGTCTGATGATAATACTTACTGTATACAGTGCTCATGTCTCATATGAATCACTTCTCAAAAAAATTGCTCATACCTGGTCTAAAGGAAGGGTTGTTATGATTTTTGCAGATAGTTCAAGACCAGTGAGATTAATGCTATTAAGATAATGTTTAAAATTTTACAAGTCGGTGCCTACATAGAAAATAGGAGCAAGAACAGAGTTCCAGGGGGAAAACTTTCTGGGGTTAAAGGATTGAAAGTAGTGGTCTGTGCAGGGCTTGGTCAGTTGGGAGACAACATGGATAATGACAGAAAGAGAGATGAATAAACTAAGAGTGTTTCAGTGGAGATAGTATGAGAAATAACCCAGCTCTGAGGAGTAGAGAGCATTATAGTGGCAGTATAAAAAGCAGAGCACAGCATTACAGTAGCAGTAGAAAAGGCGGCGAGCTGGCAGAAACGTTAGCACTTTGGGCGAAATGCTTAGCGGTATTTCGTCTGCCGTTACGTTCTGAGTTCAAATTCCACCAAGGTCGACTTTGCCTTTCATCCTTTCGGAGTTGATAAATTAAATACCAGTTATACACTGGCGTCGATATAATCAACTTAATCCCTTTGTCTGCCCTTGTTTGTCCCCTCTATGTTTAGCCCCTTGTGGGCAGTAAAGAAATAAGAAAAGGCAGAGTACATCTCCAGGCTGCTGACAGTACTAAACACCTTCCGTGAATAAAGCTTAGTGAGCAAACAACATCTGCAAAGGGCTACATTACTGTAAATATATTGTATGAAAGATGAAGTCTTTACCAGTATCCGAACAGGACTGGTTTATGGCAACACTTCATGTCAAATTCATGAGCTAGCAAAGGGACCTTTACACAGATACCAGCTCAGTCTGTTAGAAATAGCAACCAAATTTCTTATCCTTCCTCTGTCTGTCTCTCTCTCTCTCTCTCTCTCTCTCTCTCTCTCTCTCTCTCTCACACACACACACACACACACACACACAGAATTTATTATAGCAGATTGGCTGATTCCAAGTGAGGTAATATAGGTAATACTTCCCCATGACCAGACTTTTTTTCCATCTACCAAATCCACTCACTAGGGTTTGGTCAGCTCTCTCCCTTCATTGTAAATAAAGAAGAAAACATGAGATACTATAATATTTCTTAATATATGAAAAACACAGGATAGTCACAACTGGATTGCAGAGAATACGACTGTTTATATTCTCTTTTTGGGAAGGAATGAGCTTGAGTTTTCCCTCATTTAGCTGGAGGTTTTTTTTTTTCCTTTCTTTCTTTTTTTTTGCATCTAATTCAAATCACAGTGTATTTATCAAATTAGAGTTCTGCTCAGACCTATATTCGTTAGGATCAATATGATCTTTGTCTAGGAGGCAGTTATTTTTGATCGCATTGCCCTTTCAAATACTTTATTATGAGAAGTTTGTGAGATTGGACTGTGACTCACAGCAAGTAACTTATTTCCATTCTAAAAAGCTAGAATAACAGACTGGGACAGAAAAATGTTCTGGAATAAATCCTGAGGTCTGCAGATACCTCCAGAGATTAGCAAGAGGAGATTCAAGTTGATATTTGCATGCTGTAGCAAGGGATG
This sequence comes from Octopus sinensis, assembly GCF_006345805.1. NCBI lineage: Eukaryota > Metazoa > Mollusca > Cephalopoda > Octopoda > Octopodidae > Octopus > Octopus sinensis. The sequence continues at coordinate 36,577,717 of NC_043002.1, read as the reverse complement.
ATGTTACTGTAGTAGTTGGGCTTTATACTTTTAGGATAGGGAGCACAATTGGTAAGATTAAATTTATTGGGGAAAGGATACATATTAGTATTGGTTTTGTGAGTACTATGGTATTGATTTCAGTTAGTGATGTGCTCATTGAGTGTGTGTCTAGTACCTTGGAGATGGATGGGTGGAAAGGCAATCACATTGTAAACATGCTCTCTCATGTGGTGTCTCCTAAAAGGAAAAGCACCAAAAGGAAAATAATAGGAAACTATCTTTGTAATTTACCATGAAAATTTCAAGGTAAACACTTAGTGCTTGTCAAGGGAGTTACTAAAAATCATTAGTTAAAGTGATGATACATGCAAGCAGCCATTCACAAAATCTAAGATCTTGTGCCTATATTACTAATAAATACAGTAAACAGATACATATCTGCTAAAAATAGCAGCTAAACTAAGGAAATCTAAATGAAAAAGAGAAATATGAAAGGCTGAGTGAATAAGACAGCAGAACAACTGCATTGCATCTGTTGCTAGGACAATTAACTCTCAAATAGCTTCAAGTAGTAATCAGCAATCAAGTTGTAAAGAGGAATCACTAGACATGAAAACACACCATTAAAGCCTTTGAAATGACTAAGAATGCCAGACTTATCAATCTCTTATGATGACCTAACACATCATTGCCAAATCTGTATTCTAAACACAATTCTCTTCGTGATCCAAACAATATTTCAGTCCTGATCTCTGGATGACCCTCTATAAATCTCAAGTAAATTCTACAAAGGTATACCTCTCACATATTCACATATCTGAGACAGTGTTAAAGCTGCACACACACACACACACACACACACAGAGATGCATGCACACATACACAAACTCAAATTCCAGACTTCAGCCAAAAAGACCTATCGATATAGTAAAGATTCAATTATTGACATGGTTCAACCACTACATCATAAAAATTATTCAAGGCAGTGCTTCAGCAGGGCTGCCACCTAACAACTGAAACAAGTAAAGGATAAAGGATAAAAGATAACTACTTTGCTTTTACTTACTTTTACTTTTACTTGTTTCAGTTATTTGACTGCAGCCATGCTGGGGCACCACCTTTAGTTGAGGAAATCGACCCCAGGACTTATTCTTTGTAAGCCTAGTACTTACTCTATCGGTCTTTTTTGTCGAACCGCTAAGTTACGGGGGACATAAACACACCAGCATCGGTTGTCAAGCAATGTCAGGGGGACAAACACAGACACATATATATATATATATATATATATATATATATAGAAGCCTGTCATATATATGTATATATATATATATAATTAATCTGGCGTGTGATTGAGTGGATTTCATCCAGATAGTTTTGGCTGACGAGCTACAAGTGGATTTTTTTGTAAGTAAAATTACATTTAATTCATTAATAGCGAAACAATTGTCGCAAAATAATCTGTATTTTTGTTATTTTTTATTTGCCCTGTCCGTGTGAGCTAACAATCGTACTGACTTTCATGGGAAACATGTATTTTTGTGGTTGAAACCTTTTGGATTAACTGGTGCTAGAGTGAGCCATATAGTGACCACTCTCTTATATTTATTATATATATATATATATATATATATATATTCATATATACGACAGGCTTCTTTCAGTTTCCTTCTACCAAATCCACTCACAAGGCTTTGGTCAGCCCGAGACTATAGTAGAAGACACTTGGCCAAGGTGCCACACAGTGGAACTGAACCCGGAACCATGTCATTCGTAAGCAAGCTACTTACCACACAGCCACTCCTACACCTATATATATATATATATATACTTTATATACTATATATTACACCTATATATATATACTTTCTATCGATTTTCTGAAATCCTAACTTTATTTTCGATACAAAGTGCACCAGTAGATATTTTTATTTGTGATCAATGCTCCACACAGTTAATCAGCTCAAAAACCACTATTCAGCATCATCTTTTCCTTACTCTCTCCCTAAAAATCATGTTCCTCTTTTAAACTTCCCACTGATGATCTGGAGTCGTTTATTAATTTATTATATTGTGTAGTTTTCCCCATGAACATTTTATCTTTACTGTTCATCTTGTGTCAAAGAGACATTTGAATATATTGGGGGCAGCTCTCCACGGATTAATAACAAAGGCAGATTTAGAACAAAAGGAATTCTTGGAAACCTTCACATACACACACATTTGTATATATGTACTAGCAGTATCGCCCGGCGTTGCTTGGGTTTGTAAGGGAAATAACTATATAAGCATTTTTAGAGAGTTACTTCCCTTATAGATGCCAATTCGGGCTTTCTTAGCCATTTCTGTTTTGGTGTCTTCAAGCCATGAAGTCGTTGTTCTAAAAGAACGCTGGTCTCCTTGACAACGCATTACGACGTTGATTTCCTTACACTCCCTTCCCCACAGCTTCACGAGGGAGGGAAGAAGGGGGAGAAGAAAACACAGGCGCAGGTGTTTGAGCGTGGACGCCAACTCCGCCGCCATCGACACACGAAAAATTATGCATTAAAATGGAATAAAAAATGATGTTAAATTATTTTTAAAATCGTAGACTCATCGTAGACGCGCGCTAATACTCAGACGGGCTCAATATGAATCACGACTATAAGATACCCGAATTTGGTTAAACTGCACCGCAAAATGTGGGAGGAGTTAGGAATCTAAATCGAAGGGGACAGACACTCACACAACTACAGTTTTATATATATAGACTAGCAGTATCGCCCGGCGTTGCTCGGGTTTGTAAGGGAAATAACTATATAAGCATTTTTAGAGAGTTACTTCCCTTATAAATTCAGGCTTTCTTAGCCATTTTTGTTTTGGTGTCTTCAAGCCATGAAGTCGTTGTTCTAAAAGAACGCTGGTTTCCTTCACAACGCATTACGACGTTGATTTCTTTACACTCCCTTCCCCACAGCTTCACGAGGGAGGGAAGGGGGAGAAGCAAACAGGTGCAACTGTGAGCGTGGACGCCAACTCCGCGGCCATCGACACACGATGCATTTTATGCATTAAAATGGAATAAAAAATGATGTTAAATTATTTTTAAAATCGTAGACTCATCGTTGACGCGCGCTAATAGTCAGACGGGCTCGATATGAATCACGACTATAAGATACCCGGTTTTGGTTAAACTGCACCGCAAAATGTGGGAGGAGTTAGGAATCTAAATCGAAGGGGACAGATACTCACACAACTAGAGTTTTATATATATAGATATATCACACACGCACACAAATACGCATAAACACACACACACACACATATGCTCACAGAACACCTCCGAGACATCTGACGTCCTATAGCTATAACCATTTGATCGTCAGGATAACAGTATTTTCTGACTGATTATAAGAGTTATTCCCCCTACATCTACCGAGTTCTCAGGATCGTCGAACTTGAATCATTTACGAAATTCGCATTACTTATTTAATTTGTTTGGTGTATGTTTACACATATTTATCTATGTATCTTCTTGAAAATATATACTAAATATAATAGTCATGTAGAGACTAATGACTAAGAAACAAACATCAATCAGCAACTTAGTACTTAAAATCACTTATCTTGAGTGACACTCCTTCAATTTCACACCAAGAGAAGTCACTCTGTACAAATATCTTACACACGCGCGCAAACACACACATACACGAACACACATAAACAAACACACACACACACAGTGAAAGAATTATAGACAGCGGAGGCAATGTATGTGTGTACATATACACCTATTTAAACAAAAATGAGCTAAGAGAAATAGCTCGAAGTGGCCAGTGTCATGTATTTGAATAACATACGTAAATACAATGCTGGTATTTGTCTATGACCTTCGCACGCGGAGTAGATGAAACAGAGGCGACTGAAGAAGGGGAATTTTCCTTGTATTATTGTATGTCCTGTACTCTATTTTTTCGTTGTTTAAGAAAAATGTCCATTTCCTTGGTTTTGTGTTTATGTTTTCGTTTCTCATTGTGTTCGACGTTTTTTTTTTTTTTTGGTGTCCTGTACCCATATATGCATGTATATATACATGTAGATATAGGTACGTACATATATGCATGTATATATGCATATGTTTTATTTATTAATTTGTTATTATATATATATATATATATATATATATATATATAAAATCCTGTGTGGATTGTTTTCAAGTATTTTGGTTTCTCTGGGAGTCCCTTTTTAAAGTAGAAGCAATAGCGGTTAATATAGGGCGTAACAAATATCAGAAAATCAAAACAAAAATGTGTGTAATAGGTGTAAAACAACTTCCTATGAACGAATATGAAAAAAAAATTCGCGCACGCGAAAGGGGGGTGGGGGAGAGGCCTCGGAAAATTCACATCGGGAAGTTCCGAAAGCGTCTGAGGAGCTGACCCGGGCACCAAAACAAAAAAAAATAGTGTAATATGTGTAAAACAACTTGCTCTAAACGAATATGACAAAAAAAAATGCGCTCTCGCGAAAGAGGGGTGGGGGAGAGGCCTCGGAATATTTATATCGGGAATTTCCGAAAGCGTCTGAACCGGGCACAAAAACAAAAACAAAAACAGCGTAATAGGTGTAAAACAACTTGCTCTAAACGACTATCATGAAAAAAATGCGCGCTCGCGAAAGGGGGGTGGGGGAGAAGCTTCGGAAATTTCCCATCTTCAGTCCACGGCCTTTAAACTAAGAAAGAATAGTGTAATTGGTGTAAAACTACTTGTTCTAAACGAGTATCAAGAACACACACTCACACATGAATCATAAACTCCGTATTTCGCAAAAAAAAAATAAATAAAGAGAAGAAATTCTGGAAAAAGTGAAGAAATGTTGGATCTCATTCCTTGGTTAAAGCTATTTTAAACATTAAATTTATGCTTTTCTTTGAAATAGTTCAGATATATGCAATTCTCACTTATTAAGATGCATTTATCAGAAAAAAAGAGACAGAAAAAATTATTATTTTGTGTCAATCCTTCCCTAATTATCCTTTATTAATTAGTTTTGGCGTGTATTTTTTTCCCAAATTTATTTTTTCACCTTTACAACACTGTTTAGTAAAGCAATTAATTATCTTTATAATTTGCATATTTGACTTATTAATCAAAATTCTCTAGATGTAATATATACTAAGTAATGCATCCTTCATTTATGTGTTCCGTTCTGTATTATGCATGCGTGACTGTTTGTATGTAAGTGTGTTTAACTGTGCACATGAATGTGAATATTAAAGAACATATTTATTTACTATGATTGTTATTTTCAGAACAAATAAATCTTTTGGCTGTTATGTTATTGATGTTATTATTATTGCTAGTTAAAGGGTGGTGACTTGGCTGAATATTTTGAGTCTTGTAGTATGTAGTTGTGTTAGTCAATATTCTGAGTTCAAATCCAACTCATTTCTTTATCATCATTATCGATGGACCACTCAAAGAGGTATGTATACATTATCATTTTCGTAACATAATTTCTGTAGTATTTCAAGATGTTTCTGAAACGTATTTTTATTCACATGGCGGAGATCCAACATTTCTTCACTTTTTCCAGAATTTCTTCTCTTTATTTTTTTTTTTTTTGCGAAATACGGAGTTTATGATTCATGTGTGAGTGTGTGTTCTTGATACTCGTTTAGAACAAGTAGTTTTACACCAATTACACTATTTTTCTTAGTTTAAAGGCCGTGGACTGAAGATGGGAAATTTCCGAAGCCTCTCCCCCACCCCCCTTTCGCGAGCGCGCATTTTTTTCATGATAGTCGTTTAGAGCAAGTTGTTTTACACCTATTACGCTGTTTTTGTTTTTGTTTTTGTGCCCGGTTCAGACGCTTTCAGAAATTCCCGATATAAATATTCCGAGGCCTCTCCCCCACCCCTCTTTCTCGAGAGCGCATTTTTTTTCATATTCGTTTAGAGCAAGTTGTTTTACACATATTACACTATTTTTTTTTGTTTTGGTGCCCGGGTCAGCCCCTCAGACGCTTTCGGAACTTCCCGATGTGAATTTTCCGAGGCCTCTCCCCCACCCCCCTTTCGCGTGCGCGAATTTTTTTTTCATATTCGTTCATAGGAAGTTGTTTTACACCTATTACACACATTTTTGTTTTGATTTTCTGATATTTGTTACGCCCTATATTAACCGCAATAGCTAAGGTTTTTGGCTGCTATTTCTAAACTTCGGTATGTAGTAAAGCAAATCTTTGCTGAACCCTAATTATTAAGTATTACTTAAGTTTACCGTGAAATGGTCTTTTTTTCATGCCGAATTCTACTTGGTGAAATTATTGATTACTTCTTAATTAATTAATTTTACCCTTTGTTATTATTTTTATATATATATATATATATATATATATACACACACACACACACACACACACATTTATTCTCGCTCACCACTGATTCATTTATAATTGATCAGGGATAATATGGTATGCTGGTTGTGAACTGTACTACACTTATCACAAGTTGATCTATAATAAGACGGGTTGGTGATAAATCAAACATTCTGCTTTGTACAGCAAAGGCGTGCCTCAGCAACCACCCCCAACGCTCAGGACAACTTGGTAGTCTCAGAACAAAACCTATCTTTCCTATATGTTCTAGTGTTCACTTATCACTGAGTTATTCATTTAACACGGTGTTCTTTAGGAAGTAAACACACATGATAAAGGATACACGTATATATATGTCTAAATATACATGGACGGACAGAAAGGCGGATAGATATTAAATATGTGTGAGAGAGATGGTGTGTGCAAATTTCCATAATATAAAATCAACATGGAGCAATTTTTTTATGTCTTTTTACTTTTTGAATATTTTTTTATTTTTATTTTATTTTAAAGTAACAAATACTATTTTTGATTACTAGTATCCATTTTGTCATTGCACATAAGCAACAAGAAATTTGATAAAGGTTATGTGTGTGCATATATATATATATATATATATATATATATATATATATACACATGTATATATGAGTTTATCTCTCTCTCTCTCGCCCTCTTTCTCTTGCCCTCTCTCTCTTGCTCTCTCTTTCTCTCACTATAGAAGTGAAGCTAGCATGCTCTGCTGGATGGGTAATGTCAGTGTGCATGCACAACAGAGTGGTGTAAATGATTTATGAGGAGAACTGTGTATAAAAGGCAACAGATGTTGTGTGCAAGAGATAAGACTGCACTGGTTTGGTCATGTGGATGAGGATAGCTGCATAAGGAAGTGCCGAGCTCTAATTTTGGTGGGTACCCATGGAAGAGGTAGACCCAGGAAGATGTGGGACAAAGTGGTGAGAAAGGATCTTCAGACACTGAGCCTCACTGAGGAAATGACAAGGGACCAGGAAATGTGGTGACAACAACAATAACATCAAAAAATACCTTAGGAATGAGAACCCAGGTTCGAAATTTCTCCAAGACATCTGAAGAAGGCTTGGAGGGTATATCAGCTGAAACGTTATGTTAACAACAAACAAGATGAGGGCAAATATCCGTTGAATGTAAATAATGTACATAATTCCTCATCTCTTAAATATAGAACAAGAAAAAAGATAGTAAGGTAAAAGGATTGACGGTGGTAACTGCAGCAATTCTTTGATTTCTTTTTTCTTAAAGGGAGAAATGACTATTTTATTTGTAATATTTATCATCTTAATCAAATGGCAGGAAAACCGTATAATATAGATACGTAAATGTTAAACTATGAGTGCCCAACACAGCATTGTTGGATAGAATTTCTTTGTTTGTGAATTAAAGGCTACTATTGGTTTCATGTTGAGAAAAATAGGAAAATATCTTAATATCAGAACAATTTATATTTTCTTATACATTTATAGCCAGGATTCCTGGCTTTCACCCAGGCGGCCCAGGTTCGATTCTCGGCATGGGAACACAATGTTTGGTGTTAGGAAGGGCATCCAGCCGTAGAAACATTGCCAAATCAGACTGGGCCTGGTGCAACCTTCTGGCTTCCCAGACCCCAGTTGAACCGTCCAACCCATGCTAGCATGGAAAGCGGACGCTAAACGATGATGATGATGATATATCATGTCCACAACTCAAATGTGGTATGATTTGTCACAAGCTGCGTAATCTTGGAATAGTCAGAAAACTTGGAGAATGGTTGCATGACTTTCTAAAAGATAGAAGTCAAGTAGTGGTGGACAATGAGGATACCTCTAAAGAAACAGAAATAATGAGTGGTGTTCCACAGGGCACAGTCCTGGGGCCACTGCTATTCATAGTGACCCTTTCTGATGTGCTCTCAGCTCCTCAGGTAGCCACCCTTGCAAGCTATGCAGACAATACAAGAGTTTCTCAGAATACGGAACCTTGCAGTTGTTGTCATCCACAACATGAGTTGGATGCAATATACAGGTGGGCTGAGGAAAATAATATGCAGTTTAATGTTGGAAAATTCCAAGCCCTTTGCTACCAACACATGAAACTCAATGAAAAGCAGATAGGATACACTGTCCTGGGAGGGACTATATCCTTGAATTAAAATCAGTGCGTGACCTGGGCCTCAAAATGGATAATGATGCATCTTTCCAGGTGCATATTTGACAATAAATGGCAAAATGCCATTTATTGCCAGGTTGGCAATAAAATGCAGATGCTTGGCTAGATGAATCTGAGAAAGGAAATCATGATGGTCCTCTGGGGGGTTTTCAGCCTCGGCTGTCTGGATTATTCTCCCTAGATGTGGTCACCAAACAGTGTTAAATCAATGACAGAACTTTAGGCAATCCAGCAAAGCTACACAATGCGATATATCAGCTACTGGGAGAGACAGAAAGAGTTAAGCCTCTACTCTCTGGAGCAAAGGCGGGAAAGAGATGCAGTAATATACATGTGGAAAATCCTAGAAAACCTTGTGCCAAACTTTGGGATTGTCGGTTACATAAACTGCTGACTACAAAAGACCCGACATTGTGATCAAGATAAAGAACCAGATACTGCAACAGCCTTTGCATTGTGTCCTTGAGCAAGATACTTTATTTCACATTGCTCCAGTTCACTCAGCTGGCAAAAATGAGTTGTACCTGTATTTCAAAGGGCCAGCCTTGTCACAATTTGTGTCATGCTGAATCTCCCTGAGAACTACGTTAGGGGTACGCGTGTCTGTGGATTGCTCAATCATTTGCACGTTAATTTCACGAGCAGGCTGTTCCGTTGATCGTATCAGCTGGGACCCTCATCGACGTAACCAACGGAGTGCTCTACACATATATATATATATATATGTGTATGTATATATATATATATATATATATATATATATGTATGTATGTATATGATTGTGTGTCTGTGTTTGTCCCCCCAACATCGCTTGACAACTGATGCTGGTGTGTTTACATCCCTGTCACTTAGCGGTTTGGCAAGAGAGACTGATAGAATAAGTACTAGGCTTACAAAGAATAAGTCCTGGGGTCGATTTGCTCAACTAAAAGGTGGTGTTCCAGCATGGCCTCAGTCAAACAAATATAAAAGAAAAAAAGAAAAAAGAATTGACATCTTATTTTAGCACTTTTTTCCATTATCAGATTTATCAAAAAATGGTTTAAATTTAGATTTCTTGGCCTTTTTATATATATAAAGAATTTTCTGGGGTTTGCTGAACAAAGGAGAAGAAAGAAAAAAAAATATTTTGATAAAGAGGGGGTGGTAAAGAGGTGAGGCTTTTGTATAGTCAGACTTGTTTGTTTAGTACTTAGTGGCCTTTTAAGGTGGGGAAGGAAAAAGAATTTTTTGTATTTGAATTGGTCAAGGCTTTAATTGAAAAACCCAGATGTTTTTGACTTTCTTCAGAAAAAATTATAATTGCATTTTCAGGTATTGCTCTTTTGTGTTCATTAAAGTATGGACTTAGTCAACTTTTTTTGAATGAAATTTTAGATGTGATTTTTTTTAGTTCACTATACACCCACACACCAATTATATATATGCATACATACACATATACACATACTCACATACATACACACATGACATATATATATATATATATATATATATATATATATATCACCGTGACCGACCAGGCTATCAGATGTTGCTACACATCGCTGGTCACAATGCGCTTCGCATTGTTTTTTAGCCTTCAAATGACGCCACCCCGCTGGCTAAGCGAGCAGGCCAACAGAAGAAAGAGTGAGAGAAAGTTGTGGCGAAAGAGTACAGCAGGGATCGCCACCCCCTGCCGGAGCCTCATGGAACTTTAGGTGTTTTCGCTCAATAAACACTCACAACGCCCGGTCTGGGAATCAAAACCGCGATCCTACGACCGCGAGTCCGCTACCCTAACCACTGAGCCATTGCGCCTCCACTATATATATATATATATATATATGGGATTTTAATAATTTATATTCATGTTTTTTAATAACTACTTGCATTATTATCTTATATGCATTGAATAATATACTATATGTATGTATGTTATTATGGTTGTCGTTTTGATAAATAAATAAGTTAACATTTTAATATCCTAAAGCTGATGAACCAACTAATGTGCTTCTCCATTTTCTTATTTGTAATATAAATTAATGGTAAAATATTTTTTTACCTTCACCCATTTAATACAATAAGTAAGTTTATTGCATTGCAATTAAAAACACTTGTGTCATGTAAAAGGGCACCATTCAAGCGTGATCGTTATCAAAGTTGCCTTACTGGCACCTGTGCCGGTGGCATGTGTAAAAAGATTCCAGCTAGGTCATTGCCAGTACCGCCTGACTGGCCCCGTGCCGGTGGCATGTAAAAGACACCAATCAAGCGTGATCGTTACCAGCACCGCCTTACTGGCACCTGTGCCGGTGGCATGTGTAAAAAGATTCAAGCTAGGTCATTGCCAGTACTGCCTGACTGGCCCTGTGCCGGTGGCATGTAAAAGACACCAATCAAGCGTGATCGTTACCAGCACCGCCTTACTGGCACCTGTGCCGGTGGCATGTGTAAAAAGATTCCAGCTAGGTCATTGCCAGTACCGCCTGACTGGCCCCGTGCCGGTGGCATGTAAAAGACACCAATCAAGCGTGATCGTTACCAGCACCGCCTTACTGGCACCTGTGCCGGTGGCATGTGTAAAAAGATTCCAGCTAGGTCATTGCCAGTACCGCCTGACTGGCCCCGTGCCGGTGGCATGTAAAAGACACCAATCAAGCGTGATCGTTACCAGCACCGCCTTACTGGCACCTGTGCCGGTGGCATGTGTAAAAAGATTCCAGCTAGGTCATTGCCAGTACCGCCTGACTGGCCCCGTGCCGGTGGCATGTAAAAGACACCAATCAAGCGTGATCGTTACCAGCACCGCCTTACTGGCACCTGTGCCGGTGGCATGTGTAAAAAGATTCCAGCTAGGTCATTGCCAGTACCGCCTGACTGGCCCCGTGCCGGTGGCATGTAAAAGACACCAATCAAGCGTGATCGTTACCAGCATCGCCTTACTGGCACCTGTGCCGGTGGCATGTGTAAAAAGATTCCAGCTAGGTCATTGCAGTACTGCCTGACTGGCCCTGTGCCGGTGGCATGTAAAAGACACCAATCAAGCGTGATCGTTACCAGCACCGCCTTACTGGCACCTGTGCCGGTGGCATGTGTAAAAAGATTCCAGCTAGGTCATTCCAGTACGCAGACCGCTGCTGGCCCGTGCCGTGTGGCATGTAAAAGACACCAATCAAGCGTGATCGTTACCAGCACCACCTTACTGGCACCTGTGCCGGTGGCATGTGTAAAAAGATTCCAGCTAGGTCATTGCCAGTACTGCCTGACTGGCCCCGTGCTGGTATGTAAAAGACACCAATCAAGCGTGATCGTTACCAGCACCGCCTTACTACTGCACCTGTGCCGGTGGCATGTGTAAAAAGATTCCAGCTAGGTCATTGCCAGTACCGCCTGACTGGCCCCGTGCCGGTGGCATGTAAAAGACACCAATCAAGCGTGATCGTTACCAGCACCGCCTTACTGGCACCTGTGCCGGTGGCATGTGTAAAAAGATTCCAGCTAGGTCATTGCCAGTACCGCCTGACTGGCCCCGTGCCGGTGGCATGTAAAAGACACCAATCAAGCGTGATCGTTACCAGCACCGCCTTACAGGCACCTGTGCCGGTGGCATGTGTAAAAAGATTCAAGCTAGGTCATTGCCAGTACTGCCTGACTGGCCCTGTGCCGGTGGCATGTAAAAGACACCAATCAAGCGTGATCGTTACCAGCACCGCCTTACTGGCACCTGTGCCGGTGGCATGTGTAAAAAGATTCGAGCGAGGTTGTTGCCAGTACCGCTTGACTGGCCCCGTGCCGGTGGCATGTAAAAAGTACCCACTACACTCTCAGAGTGATTGGAATTAGGAAGGGCATTCAGCTGTACAAATTCTGCCAGATCAAGATTGGAGCCTGGTGCGACCGTCTGGTTTGCCAGCCCTCAGTCAAAATCGTCCAACCCATGCTACCATGGAAAGTGGACGTTAAACGATGATGATATATACACACACACACACACAGAGATTTATATATATATATATATATATATATATATATATATAGTATTAATAAAATAGGAGATGGAATATGTAACACAATGTATACTTTCCACATTCATATTTGAATTTTTTGTGTTTCAATAATTTTTCTCTAATTTTATTCATTCTCGAATTTGACACATATATAGTGGTATGTAAGCTGACTCAAGAAATCTCAAGTGAGACTTTTTATTGATGTACCTGAAGAGACCCAGAATGGGTTGAAACATGTGTTGTACCCAATAAAGTCTATTACACATTCCATCTCCTATTTTATTAAGACTGTTGCCCCAACCACCACTATGAAGTCCCTGTAGTAAATCTACAGATAACAACAGGTAATTAAAACTGTGCCAGTGCTTTACTCATCATCCATTTATACATTTTGTACAATTTATACATTATATATACATACATATATATATATATATACACACACACATATATATACATATATACACACGCACATACATATACATACACACACATACATACATATATATATATATATATATATATATATTATATATATATATATATATATATATATATATCACAATTTAGGTTAGCTGAAATGTGTTTGTCATATATTTCAACTGCTAAAGGCAAATACACTGCAGTTACCATGGACACACACACACACTCAAAGACATCTATATATGTACATGTTCATATTTGTGTACCACACATACATAAGTACACATTATGATTTTATTTTTTAAATAATTAATTAATATAATTAAAGATACATCTCTGTGGTTAAATAAATTTGGAAAGTTTCGGTCATTTGAGGCACTACTCTTTTGTCCAAGTATTTGTCCTTCAGTTTGCAAAAAGGAATTTTTTAAAAAAAAGCAATACACAATGCTGTCACAATTATAGAAAAAGAGAGCCAAGTACACAAGAGGGAAAGCAGCTGTTCTTATTTTATTTATTTATGCGCCCTTTTCAAGCCTAGCCAGACTCATGGGCCCGGTTTCTATGACATATGTGTTCCCCCCAGCTGGACAGGATGCCAGTCCATTGCAGTGTTACTCAAGAAACAGGAAGAAAGAGTGAGAGAAAGTTGGGGCAAAAGAGTACAACAGGGGTCACCACCACCCACTGCCAGAGCCTCGTGGTGCTTTAGGTGTTTTCACTCAATAAACACACATAATGCCCGGTCTGGGAATCGAAACCGCAATCCTCCGACCTCGAGTTCGCTGCCCTAACCACAGGGCCATTGTGCCTCCATAAGCTGTTCTTATAGAATTTCAGAATCTAGAGTGTTTTTGCAAGGTCCAACAACAATGTGGTAAAAAGACTTTTGCAATGGATTGCATTTTTGCAGTTTGCATTTTTTTCTTAGCCCCCATAGTTACCAAGAAAATCAATTAAAACTTTTTCTAATGGAATTCCCCTGTTTGTTCTGCCATTAGTTAGTTAGTTAGTTAATTTTTTGGCTCAAAAAGCAAAAAGCAAGGCCATTTAGGGGGACGTGGAGTTATGTACAGGGTGGTGTTCATGTAAAGAGTTCAGGCCATTTGTGGTCAAGGGAGACTTTGAACCGAGCGGTCGTCAGCATCTTCACTATCTCGTCTGGCAGCTTATTCCATGGATCTGCAACCCGGACGGAGAAAGTCCCTCTCCTTCGATTGAGATGAAAACGTCGCAGATAGAGCTTTTCGGAGTGACCCCGCAGCCAACGCTCTGGAGCAGGAGTGAAGAACAGCTCTTTCGAAAGGTTACACTTTCCGCTTATGATGTTGTGAGCAAGAATGATATCACCACGGCGGCAGCGTTTTTCTAGAGAATAAAGGTCGAGCATCTTCAGCCTTTCTTCATAAACAACCAGTTGCTCACACAGCCGGCATATACCATTTTGCTAGCAACAAGGGGAGTACAGAATGACAGTCAGCCAAAACTTTCACTATGCTGTCTCTCTTTTTCGCCCCTTTATAGGGTTAATAATCTTAATCTTTAATTACAGTTTCTCATTCAAACTACATAATAGTTAGAATTGTCAGATTAAGACAGTAGGGTGTTTTGAGGGAGATTTGACTGCTATTTCTACCCTGTAGAGGTCTGAACTTAATTTTCATTCACATATTTTCATTTCAAAAATTTAACATAATCTTTTCCATAAATCAACTATTGTATAAATTTTATACGATGACCTCACATTTTCAACGTATGTGTATGTACCTTAAAAGATGTCAATCATCATGGCACAGACCTTCACACACTCTATCTCTCTTTCTCACCCTCTTTCTCTCACATACACACATGCAAGCACACTCACACAAACATGCACACACATACACACATCCGTTTCATATATCTTCTTTCAATTTCTGCTCTCTGCAAATAAAATTTTTACAGATACAACTGCTTACAAAAATAGGGATTAATGTATAATTTTTTTCTATGTTCATAATTAAATCAATGTTTTAATGATTAGACAGAAGTCCAGAAACAGACTACATACAAATTCGTTCTTCACAACTCCTGAAGCTGTTTTCTGACAAAGAAGGGAGGCAGTCAAGAAATTTTCATACAGTTGGAGGCTTCAATCGAAACAGAGGGCCCAAAATGATAAGGTTGAGAAACACTGTTATAGATTATGCCTAACCGAAAACGATCACAGCCACATCATCCAAATAGACCGGGTAAAACAAACTCAATAAGTCTCCACAAATACAGCAGATCGTAAGGCAATCTGCTGTGTTTGAGGAGACCTATTGAGTCAAGTACATCAACATCAAAGTAAAAATCAAATGGAAATTGTAGATGTGATACCCATGCCGGTGGCACGTAAAAAGCACCCACTACACTCATGGAGTGGTTGGCGTTGGGAAGGGCATCCAGCTGTAGAAATGCTGCCAGATCAGACTGTAGCCTGGTGCAGCCTCGTAGCTTCCAGACCCCAGTCGAACCATCCAACCCATGCTTGCATGGAAAACAGATGTTAAACGATAATGATGATGATGATGATGATATAATTGCTGTGTGGGTGTATAGTGAACTAAAAAATTAATTATTTCGAAAACATCTAAATTTCATTCAAAAATGTTGATCACATCCATTCTTTAATGAACATAAAAGAAAAAAACCTGAAAATGCAATTATAATTTTCATTGAAGAAAGTCAGAAACAACATCTGGTTTTTCAAGTAAAATCTTAA
Organism: Octopus sinensis; assembly: GCF_006345805.1. NCBI lineage: Eukaryota > Metazoa > Mollusca > Cephalopoda > Octopoda > Octopodidae > Octopus > Octopus sinensis. The sequence continues at coordinate 36,562,023 of NC_043002.1, read as the reverse complement.
CCATTTAAAATACTAAAATTCTTTTTCCTTTCTCTTCTTTTTCCTTCCCCACCTTAAAAGGCCACTAAGTACTAAACAAACAAGTCTGACTATACAAAAGCCCCACCTCTTTACCACACCCTCTTTATCAAAATATTTTTTCTTCTTTCTTCTCCTTTGTTCAGCAAACCCCAGAAAATTCTTTATATATATAAAAAGGCCAAGAAATTCAAATTTAAACCATTTTTTGATAAATCCGATAATGGAAGAAAGCGTTTAAAATGTAAATAAGATGTAAATAAAACAAAATATATATATATATAATCATCTCACATTCTGACTACCTTTATTATTCTAAATATACAACATTTGTACATCACTTAAAAAACTCTCTATATATATATATGTATATATATATATATATATATATATATATATATATATATATATATATATATGCATGCTCTACAGAACGTTAGTACCCTGAGAGAAATGTTGGACCTAAGGAGCATCAGTTGTGGTGTGCAAGAGAGACGATTGCGCTGGTATGGTCATGTGGCGAGAATGGATGAAGATAGGTGTGTGAAAAAGTGCCAATCCCTAGCAGTGGAGGGAACCCGTGGAAGAGGTAGACCCAGGAAAACTTGGGACAAGGTGGTGAAGCACGACCTTCGAACTTTAGGTCTCACTGAGGAAATGACCAGCGACCGAGACCTTTGGAAATTTGCTGTGCGTGAAAAGACCAGGCAGGACAAGTGAGTCCAGCCCACTTATGCATGCCTTTCCTCCTTTGGACACACAAAGACCTGTTGAGGCAAGCGAAGTCGATATCGAACCTCATCCGACGACAGGCACCTATGCCAACCCCACTTTGCTTGCGAAGACCTGTTGGGGCAAGTGAAATCGGAATCGAAATTGAACCAATCCTATGACTGGCACCCGGCAGATGCCAGGACCCCTGGACTGGAGATATGTAAAAAGCACTATCCGAATCGTGGCCGATGCCAGCGCTGCCTCGACTGGCTTCTGTGTCGGTGGCACGTAAAAAGCACCATCCGAATCGTGGCCGAAGCCAGTGCCGCCTCGACTGGCTTTCGTGCCGGTGGCACGTAAAATGCACCAATCCGACCGTGGCCGATGCCAGCCTCGCCTGGCACCAGTGCAGGTGGCACATAAAAAGCACCCACTACACTCACGGAGTGGTTGGCGTTAGGAAGGGCATCCAGCTGTAGAAACATTGCCAGATAAGACCGGAGCCTGGTGCAGCCTTCTGGCTTCCCAGATCCCTGGTCAAACCGTCCAACCCATGCTAGCATGGAGAACGGACGTTAAACGATGATGATGATATATATATATATGTTGGTATGGCTGTTTTTGTATATGTAAGAATTAACACTTCCTTTTTCTGAGCTGAGATTCAAAACCTTATCTAAGGATTCTTGCTCATCTGATCCACTACTGACCAAACAGACATGAAAGCAATTTCTCTGTCAAAAAATGATGGATTGTTTCCCTTCAACCTTCGACCTCAGCCATGTAATTTAAGGTTCAGGTGGACAGGAGGTGACCTACATAGGTAAGAATTTCTCCTGTGGTATGTCTGTCCTTCTAGCTTTCATGACCATTATAAATACAGCAATCCATCAAGAGACAAGTCAATATGCCCTCCTTAATCCACCGCTCCACCTCCTCCTCGAACTCACTTCTGGCATCTCCTTTCAGAGTATGCTGATAGCAGCCCACTTTATTTTTTAATGTCGGAGGCTCTCCCTTCCAGTGCCACTCCACTGTCCACCTCTGGCCATTGAAGACAGCACGAAAGTCCTGGTTTTCAATGGTGTGTGCAGCATACTTTTCTTTGTGGTTCTCACCAATGCATGGTCTCGCCATACACGGTCTCCCCGCAAAACCGAATGTTACACCGGCCACGTTGACAGTAACACCTCCTAAACAGATGATTGCATCCATCCCCCTCACCACGTCCATCTCGTCCACCAAGCGGCCAACTACAATTGCTCGCAGCGTCAGCTTTGTTCCCTGTACCACAATCTGTGCATCTGTAATGCCTTCACAGTGTACCTTTCTTCCATCGACTGAGCATTTTAACTAAGTTTTAAGCATTTAAAATGATTGAAGGCCTTAAAGAAAACTTTGTATCTAACCCCAAATACAAATTAATTAAGTTAGTTAATTCCAAGAGAAGATAAGTTAATATGAGAATTCTGAGTAATACTAACAATAGCATTAAGAAGACCAGCAATCCTCAGTAATAGAATAGTGATGATATCATTAACTCATTTAGAGATTTACTCAATTCAACATTGTTGATATTTACCACTGTATACCTAAATTCTACGATGCAACACCCAAAAGTTTACCAAGAACTATAATACAATACACAAAACCAATATAGATATAGTAATACATGCTATAAAAATACTACTGTTTGCTAAAAACTCCAGCGAGTCAAAAGTCTTACCCAGCATGTTCCTTCAGAATAAGTAATTTTCTAAGATTATACATCTTAGATGTAAAGATGAAGAAATTTATTTCAATAGTAGATTTTGGCCTTTGCAAAGATGATAGGTTGACTATATCAAAAAACACTTTAAACAAATTTGAAATAATATCATTGACACTTTTAGTACTTTCAGCTTTTTAAACAGCTAAAAGAAGTTAACCTCCTTGATGCTACACTAGATTTAATTGCCAGCTCATATGAATATTTCTAAAAACCTATTCAAAAGCTCTCTTATAACTAGGTAGGATTATGGTGTGCATGTGCACACACACACATATTTTAAGGATCCTACCAACATTACCAGAAAGATTCCCAGTCTGTCACTTAATGCATAAATATTCATTAAGGCAATCACATGCTACAATTAAGCTTTTAAAAGCCAGCTGATTGAAAGTAAAAGTTACCTGGTCACTTTTTTTCCATTCCAACCCAGACTATGATTTGTACTGACTCCTTTCCACTAAATTTTAAATTTGATACAGCAAGAGAATTTCTGACCTTAATAGTCAAGCACTTTCGTGCCAAAAATAGATACAAGCCCAGACATGGCTGTGTGGTTAAGAAGCTTACTCCTCCAGCCATGTGATCATGGGTGTAGAGTCCCACTGTGTGTCACCTTGAGCAAATGTCTTCTGTCATAGCCCCAGGTCAATCAAAGCCTTGAAAGTGGATCTGGTAGATGGAAACTGAAAGAAGCCTGTCATGTGTGTATGTGTGTGTGTGTGTGCGTGTTCACGTGTGTTTTCCATCCCCATCACTTGAAAATTGGTGTTGGTTTGTTTATATCTCCATAAATTTTCAGTTTGGCAAAAATGTACTGATGGAATAAGTATAGGGTTTTTAAAAAATAAGTATTGGAATCAATTTGTTCAACTAAGCATTTCAAGGCAGTGCCCCCAGCTTCATTGCAATCCAGGGACTGAAAGAAAACAATAGAGATAGAAAGCTCTTTACCTGACACAACTTAAAACATAAGCTACAGTTGCAGCACAAATATGAAAAATATACTAATAGAAACATTGACTGATCATATTTCCCTACAAGGTGGGAAATATAGGCACAGGAGTGGCTGTGTGGTAACCACATGGTTCCGAGTTCATTCCCACTGTGTGGCACCTTGGGCAAGTGTCTTCTACTATAGCCTCGGGCCGACCAAAGCCTTGTGAGTGGATTTGGTAGACAGAAACTGGAAGAGGCCCATCGTATATATATATATATATATATATATATATATATATATGTATGTATATGTTTGTGTGTCTGTGTTTGTCGCCCCACCATTGCTTGACAACCGATGGTGGTGTGTTTACATCCCGTAACTTAGCAGTTCAGCAAAAGAGACTGATAGAATAAGTACTAGACTTACAAAGAATAAGTCCTGGGGTCGATTTACTTGACTAGAAGGCGGTGCTCCAGCATGGCAGCAGTCAAATGACTGAAACAAATAAAAGAGTAAGAGTAGGTGGGGTGGATGTGATCTCAAATCTGTCTTAACAACATGAGACCTGGATTATAATACAGATGCAATATATCCAGCAGAGAAATAGGATCAGTATCTATCTTACTCAAGGGATTAATAATTAACTTAAGACATGAGATATAAACCAAAGCAGGTTTCTTACCAAGGAAATCTGAAAATTCTACTTAAGATTACAGCAATGTCAAAAGCTAGACCACTTCACTGAGAAGGTTGTACAGTAATACTCTTTTACTTGTTTCAGTCATGTGACTGTGGCCTTGTTGGAGCACCGCCTTTAGTCGAGCAAATCGACCCCAGGACTTATTCTTTGTAAGCCTAGTACTTATTCTATCAGTCTCTTTTGCCGAACCGCTAAGTTACAGGGACGTAAACACACCAGCATTGGTTGTCAAGCAATGTTGGGGGGACAAACACAGACACACAAGCATACACATACATATATATATATATATATATATATATATATATATATATATATACATATATTCGACGGGCTTCTTTCAGTTTCCGTCTACCAAATCCACTCACAAGGCTTTGGTCAGCCTGAAACTATAGTAGAAGACACTTGCCCAAAGTACCACGCAGTGGGACTGAACCCGGAACCATGTGGTTCATAAGCAAGCTACTTACCACACATCCATTCCTACGCCTATGGCTACTTAACACACAGCTATTCCTATGCCTAATACATGAAACAAATGACATAAACCCCAGAGAGAATAAACCATTCTAAAAGCTTGGCTTGAAATTTCGGCAAACTTATCGCATCTCACCTTGAAGTTTCCCTTTATGAGCAAGAAATCATTCCCAATTTCTACAAAGAGAGAGAGAGAGAGAGAATGCTTCAGCTTATAACAAAAGTAGGTTATGCAGAATTCAAACCAGACACATTAATCACATTCTTGTCAACTGCGAGAGAATGTCCTCTAGCTACTACCTTTATAGATCAATCAAGGGATGGGTGATAAAGGTAAATAACAAACTCATTGAAACAGGAGAATCAAAAGAATATTGGTGAATCCTAAGAATGAATAAAAAGAGCAACCAAATTAATATATGACTGATGTGATATTACATTTATGTATTTGTTTTGTAAGATTCCTGGTGTAAAATTGCATGTTGAAATAGATATTGTTATATAACAGGATGGTCATTTTCTCTTTTGCCAATTAACCATATTTACTATACATTTGTCCTTCACTTCATTTTTATTATTATTCTTATTTTAGTACCCTTTGACTGAAATCTTTCGTCACATATCCTGTGACCTCTTCAGCGACTCTCTATCCCATGTGTCACCTCCTGTCCTGTTTAGCTTATTTGGTCTTTCTGTGGTGTATATCCTTATCTGCTCATACATTTGCATGTGTGCGTGTATGCCCACTTGATATCAATATGGTAAGAAAATTGCAGGAAAAAGAAGATATCTATGAGTGGTAAGAAGCTTGCTTTCCAACCACATGGTTCCAGGTTCCATCCCACTGTGTGGCACCTTAGGCAAGTGTCTTCTACTATAGCCTCGGACCAGTGTGTGTTTGTATGTCTGTGTTTGGCCCCACCCCCACCCCCACCCACCATTGCTTGACAACCGATGTTGGTGTGTTTATGTACCCGCACCCTAGTGGTTCAGCAAAAGAGACTGATAGAATAAGTACTAGGCTTACAAAGAATAAGTCCCCAAAACATTTTCAGTATAACCATTAATACTAAAGTGATGGAACATGTACCAACCTGCTTGGGTCAAATCATGACTAATCTCAGATTCTTGGAGAAAGAACACAGCTCCATAATGTCCATGCAACAGATGATCTTGATAGCTGGGACAATGAATATCTACAAGTAGTGGTGGCTCATAGATAAAATTAGTGGGAGCGCTGCTTCAGAAAATTTTTAGCTGTTGTCTTAATATTGTGTAAAAGGAACATAAACTTGATCGGTTCACGTTTTAGCCATTGCTGGGTAGTGTGTTTAATTTGTTCACTGAACACTGTCAGGAATTCCCCTTTTTTTTCAAAATCCCCCCTAAATCACAAAATAAGTGGGGGGGAAATCTGCCCTATTTTTCAAATCCTTGCAGCAACACTGTATTTGGAAGCAGGATAATAATCTAATTCTACACTTTATCACATTTAAGAATATAAACACAATTTTAAGACACATTCAGAGTCGAAAAGAAACATTACCTTTCACCAGCACACGGGTCAGCACTGCATGAATGACAGTGCTCTCTCTCCCTAGCATGCAGCTTCCTATCTCAGACATGTGAGCATGTTCACAACAGCAAAACACTGCATTGCAAGAACTGTGAAGTGCATAGTTCTATTCAAGGATTTTTGTATTTTTTTCATAAATTAAGGGACAGCTACTGACATTAAGCTTAAGGATTATATAATGTACAAGTATAAAGAAAGAATTAAAGAAAAAATAAGACTCATCATTATATTGAATGTTATCGATAATATCGAGTAGAAATAGGGGGTGCTGCAGTTCCGCAATTCCTAGACACAAGCTGCCACTGTCTGCAAGACATTCTTAAATTATAAAGGGTGAATGTACATAGGATTACAAAAGGAACAAGAATTCTTTTGAATTTTTCTTTTCTTTGCAAGATGCAGGCATGGATGTGTGGTTAGAAAGTTTGCTTCCCAATCACATGGTTTCAAGTTCAGTCCCACGGCATGGTTCTTTGGGTGAGTGTCTTTTACTATAGTCCCAGGACAACCAAAGCCTTGTCAGTGGATTTAGTAGATGGATACTGAAAGAAGACCATTGTATATGTACACATGCATGTGTGTGTGTGTTTCATTCATTCCTAATCTGCCATGGAAACATGTGCAGCTATAGAGAAAACTACCTTGCTTGGTAACAGGTGAAGGTTGGTAACAGGAAGAGCATCTGACCTTAGAAATCTGCCTCACTGAATTCTGTCTGACCCATGCTAATGTGGAAAAGTGGACATTAAAATTATATGGATGGGGTGGTTTTAGAGAAGGAGAATGGGAAGAGAAGGAAGAAATGGGAAGGGGAAAGAGGAATCAGATGAAGGAGGGGGATAGGGGAGGGAGGGGAAGAGGATGGAGAGGGGAGGAGGAGCCTTATTGCCAAGCAGATGGTCAGTTCAAACCTAAAAGTGGACCACCACTGGTTTATGTATCATGAAAGTGGGGAGAAGGCTGAGAGTGTGATGGCATAAGATGGACACAACTTCAAGGTAAGGATAGAGAAAAGGGGTAAAGAAGATGGGGAAACTTCAAAGAAGAAGTATGTGGCCCAATTTGACATTATTATTCCATACAATGGACTTGCAAACAAAAACCTATGTTTAATGACATTATCAACAGCTTTGGGGCATATAGGAATTTACTATCTGGAAGAAAGGTCATGAAGATAAGCAACTCAAACTCAACATTCTAACACTTACTACCTGGAAGCAAGATCTTAAAGGTAAGCAACTCAAGTTCAATATTCTAACATTCTTTTGCAGGTTTGAATGAAGCCTCTCACTGTAGCATTTTTTTTTTTTTTCTGAAAATTTCTTCAGATTTCAGTTTCAAACATTGGAGATGTGAATAAAAAGAAATGTCAAAAGTATATTTTTCTTTTTTGGTTCTCTTTATTTCTTCCCCTTCCCCCACTTTTCCGTTTCAGTGTATGCTACAGGCTGTAGTTTTTTTCTTCTAGGATTAAAATTAAGGGTCGGGGTTAGAGTTTAGGATTTAGATTTTGGGGGATAAGCCTGCAATTTGGGTTTAGGTTTTGGCTTAGGGAATTAGGGTTGGAGCTATATGGAGAAGAAGGGATATAAATAATTAATTTTGAACATTTTTTATTTTAGAATCATAATCACTTCTGTTTAAAATATACAAATTCTGAAGAAATGTTGTATATAAAAAAAAATGTGGGCTTTTTGGCTTGAAATTTTCCCATTATTTACCCAGAAACTTTACTTATAGTTTAAATATATTACCATGCCAATTTAACAGTAATTCCCCTGTCTTTAGCCCCTCAGTCCAATGCTGGATATTTCAACTAAAAACAAAATTCTTCCTTTACGAAGGTAACGGAAAACACACAGACACACACACATATATACTTGCGCACATACATACATACATACATAACTACACATACGTAAATTTGTATGTACACCCAAACACATTTATACATACACTCATAAATGTACACACAAATATATATACACATATACATTCGTGTAAATAGTCACACATATTCATATACACACTTTGGATCTTTTCGATTTGAACGGCGTTTTTAACATAATTTCTAGGTAATTAAAAAACTTTAAACTTCGCTTCATCTTTGTTTTTTTTTTTTCCTAGAAGCGATTCCTCTTAAGAGAAAGTGAAATCCTATTCTTTACGTTAGAATTACCTCCCTTTAATCTATTCCATTTGATGTTGCTTTGGAGCAGTGTTCGCTTGCCGACGTTGCTCCATCGATTTCGCAGAATTTTAAGTGTGAAATGGCTACAAATACTACTTCGCGTGAATTCTGTTCATCTGTATTGTGGGTAAGTTATTCTATATAAATTTTTTTTTAATGTATTTATTTCGTCCTCTATTTTCTGCCCGGTTTTCGTAAAAATTCATAGTTCTTGCATCATTTGCACAGAGCCTTCTCTCTGCCTATAATTATTTTCGTCTGAAATTGCTTTTATATCAGTATTTCTATTCTATTTAGCGGCATTTGAATAGATTACCTTACATATATACATACAAATATACACACATCATATATATATATATATTGATAACGAATACAGTTGCATAAAAAGCAGCGTGTAACCTTTCATTGTTCTTTTCAACTGCCCACACTATTTTTCGTCATGTAACGAAAAATAAAGACATTAATTGGATTTCTTATCCCATATAATGCTTCGTCGGTTTCATCACTGTCATTGTGATAGTGAACCGGCAAAGTGTGACTGCTTTTTACTTCTTTTTGTTTCGTACATCGTGTTTGTGAGTTCGAATCGGTAAATGTTTATACAGTACTGATTATAAACGTACTTTTTAATATTCGTTCAAAGACGAGTATATTCATTTTCGAAAGTCGGCCTAATGTGTCTAGTATAAAGAAATTATTATTGGCAACAAGATATAATCGGCATTATCTTTTGTCTTTATTCTTTGTACCTGTTGACTCATTAATTTACTAATGACCATTGTTTGCGCTTCTTCGTTTTTACCCCGCATGAAGAAAAAAAAAATCGATGAAAAGGAATTTTTTTTTGTGTGTGTGTGGATGGGTATTCAGTAGCGTGAGTGACCGAATATTCCACATATACGTGTACCCTTAACGTAATACTCAGACAGGACCAGCGTGACTCAGCATGGCTAGATTCTTGAATTTCCATTGCAATCCTTCCGACGGGCTTTCAATTTCCACTCACGAAGTGTTGGCTGGCCCATGGTATGTGATTGAACGTGGAAAACTATTCAGCCATGCTGCTGCATACTATAAAATATATATGGATGCTTCGAAAGAATGCCAAATATTAAAAAAACCGCCAATGTTTACTGGGGTTTTTATTCTTTTTTTTATACTTATATATATATTATATATATATATATATATATATATTAAGGTATGTAGAAAAATACAACATGGACAAGAACGTATAACTCATAGAAGACGATACAATAAACATGGACAGGACATTCGAACCCCTCAGTCTTCAGTCAAGAACCGGATCATCGTAGTAATTTCGGCTGATATATATATATATATATATATATATAACTAATTACGTAATATTTTCATGTAGATCGAAAGCAAATTATTTTACCACCGAAATTTAACTGGTTATTTGCCTAGCAAATGTGTTTCACATTTCTTTTTGTTCCACAAGTTTTCATCAAAAATTATATATAATAATAGAAAGACTTACGGTATAGTCAGAAAGCAATTATACACTAGTTTAAATTTCATCATCTCATGAGGACCAATGAAAAAAAATGGTAATAAAGAGGCGCTCCATCGTTTGCTTTATTTAATGTTGCTTTAAAACAAATTTATCGCATCTAACATCTTCCTCTAACGCCCGATATTTTTTTATTTATTATTCTTATCTACATCTGTCTAGTTAATAACTTTTTAACTAAGTTATTAATTAGTTTATGGATTTTAGACTTTAGTTAATAATTGTCTTTGTAGTTGCATAATCACATTGCGCCTACACTTATGCACATACCGAAAGTAAATTCTCTTACTCCTAACGCACGTTATAACAGTCTCAAGTCAGGTAACACTAACACAGCTATCAACACGCACACGTTAGTAAATCAACAAACGTCGAAGCGTGTTTGTAAACAAACCAGATAAGAATGAAAGAGAAATCTTTAACGTTTTTGTCCATGATATAAATGTAGACACCGATCTCCGTCCTTCAGTAGTTATCCTGGTGCAAATTCTTAATAGTTATTCAATCAGCTTTTATGTAAACAAGTTGCGTATGCAGATGAGAATAAACTTTTTAGTTAACAGTCTTTTGTAAAATAATTTGAATCATATTTACTCATAAATTCTGGCTGTTGTTCGCATAAATAATTGTTTATAATTTAACTTGAAGTCTCGCTTGAAAACGTTTCTTTTTTTTTATATTTTATTTTCATATAAATATGTATATCCTTTAGAACATTGTTATTTTATAAGATTTTGCTGCCAAATTTTTAAATTAACCTAAACATTTATTTACACGAAAGAAAATTACTGGAGAACTTTCGTCCAATTCTTCCTGTCAAAAGTATTGAAACCATTTTAGGGAATTTTTTTTTTAATCACTGCAACTGGTCGCACACCACAAGGTTTAACGCAACCTATTGAAACAAGCCATCACGCTCGCAGCATTACCACGGGCGAGGCTAAAGCGTTCGGAAGTCTTGCCGCCCTCCCTCCGGACGTCCCAAGCGCAACAGGTTGGAAGAGGCCCCGATACTTCAGGGTTTTCTTCCGTTTGGTTACGAAGCAGTGACCCTCTCATTAACACCCAGGATGTGGGTGGGAGCAAAGGAGTCGCAGACTGTGACGTCCCAAATGAGGCACCTAGCTCTAACCTAGGGACAGACTGTACGACCGCCTGGTCTCTTTCCATCACTTCTGGATAACCCCGACGACTCCAGAACTGGAGGGGGGGGTGTTAATCCTAGCCAGGGCGTTTATTAGGTTTAGCTCGGTGTGACGAGCGAAGCGACCAGCATTTAGGCGGCAAGACAGACTTGTGAAGTCGAAGGGCCTACCACAGCGGCATCTCTGTCCCCTATAGACTACTTTTTTTTTCTCTTTTAAATACAAATTTCCAAGTGGAGAATAATATATGTTTTGTTTTTTTTTGTCTCTTTATCAATCGTTTTTTTTTTTTTTAACTCCAAAACGAAACTCCGTTAATATTGTCAGATTTACGTTTTTGTTATTCTGCTTCTTTCACTACGAATTACTTAGATTAACTGATATCAGTATTTTATTTTGACCACAGTAAATCGTTGAATTACCGCTATTCAGCCAGTTATATAATGGCTTATAATTTTAAAATGACTTTTATTTTGATTTGATTTGATTTGATTTTCCAGTTTCAGCTAATGAGCTGTGGCCATGCTGGGGCACCGCCATACATTGTTTTTTGGTTTATTATTTTCATTTATAGATTGGTCATTTTGATAATGACTCATCTCCAAATGATATTGTGCAGATAAACTTAAAATCGGGTCTCAGTTTCCTAGTATGCACTATCTTCAGCCGGCTGGCTTTGCGGAAATTTTGCACTGAATGACAGCAATACTTTTAAAAATAGCATCTTTTGCTTTACATTTTACTCCCTGCTGATACTTGATTAAAAACTCTCTCTCTCTCTCTCATTTAAAATGACATCTCAGTTGTTTTTGCAAATAACTTTTTTTTTAATCTTTAAATAAGCGATCTTTGGTTTTAAATAAAGAGCGCCAACAATCATCATAGATGTGTTTAAACAAAATACATTTAAGTGTTAAAAAAAGTTGGCGATGGGGGAGGGGTGAGTGCCTTCGTGTGGTTAAACTGGTAGTTTTATGAATATCTGTTTTGATCTTGTTAAATTTCTTCCAACCGCTTGAAGAATTTTGGATTTTCATCTGATTGTTTTTAAATTTTAAATTTTCTACTGGTGCAGTTTTTCTTGCAGATGATGGTAATAGGAATTTCAAACATATTCTAGAATAAAATGCTCTGCATATACTACATTAATAGTTTTTCTTCCAGTTGGCACCTGTCATACTCCATAAGATCGTTCTGCGCCAAATACTTTTGGTATCCACAAGTAAATAGAACATGAGTATTAATTAACTTGGCGGGTGATTAATATTCAATACACGAGATGCAATTACGTAACTTTGAAATTATGGCCTTTGTTTTATGAAGTGTAGTATTGTGGTTTGAAGAATTATTAAAAGGTATTTGATCTGGTTATCATTTGTATGTAAAGAGAAATCTTTCGTTTTTCTCTCTGAAAGCACTCTTTCACCTTCACGGGACCATTGGCACGAAGCGCCAAGAGATTCTCCATTGAAAGTTAAAAACGAATAGGGCGTGTAAAAGAAAATTGGTTGTACGAATGCATTAAAGGAGAAGAAGCTGACATTTTATTCATACATATATTCAGTTGTTCAGTACAAATATTTAACATTTCGAACCTTGTCTATCAACTTTGTAGGACCTTTGACAATTGTATGCTTACAAATATCGTACCATAAAGCAAGAGAATTTATTCTAGGAATGTCTGCTTGTTTTTCTTTCCGTTGCAGTCCATTTTCTTACAAAAGTAGTTAAACTAAAACCAGGTCAATTGGTACAGTTCAGAAGTAGCCTAAACAATTTATTTTATCTCTACCATATACTTGTATACTTTGGCATACGCACGTCAATCTAAGCCTTGGTGAATTGATCAAAATTAACTCATCAAATCTTGGTAATCTGCAAGTTTATGCTACCATCATAGGTGAACGGTCGGTGAAGTAGAAATACTAAATTTAAAAAGTTATTAAAATTAAGGTTCACCATTGACGTTAATGCTTAGTAACAATACTTTTTTTCCTTCATTAATATTCGTTATTGTTGTCAAGGCCAGCCTGATGGAGCACGCATTCAAACCTTAGATTTGATCATAGTCTCTGAGACAAAATTAATCGGACTAGAAAGTTTCTTTTAAACCATTTTCCTGAATGTAAATGCTACTTTGGGGTTGTTGTTTTATATATATATATATATATATATATATATATATATAGGCAAAAGTTGCTTTTTCTAGTTGGTAGTGTACTTCGTTAAATAATAATTTTTAAAAATCTACATCTAATCACTAACGTTGTACTTGATATATGTTTTCTCTTTTCCGATATTTCTTTTTCCTTTTTATTGATTTCTTTCATTGAATTTCAAAGAATTTATGCCAGGCTTAGGCAACATCTCTCGGGAAGTGAGCCTTGTACCTAGGTTATCATCAAAAATGTTTATTGTGGACAGACATATCTCCAAGAGAATATATCTTTTGCTCCAGTCATCGCCCGCATGTCCTATTGGGTGTATGACAAAGTGAACATGAAATATCATCAGGCGGGCCGAAGAGTTCAAGGTAATTTTTCGTTGGACATGCCATTCAGAAAGTCCCACGAGTTGCAGTTTGCCCATGACTGATCTATACCTTCTGAAATTAAAAATATACAGAATAATAGCATTAACTGTCAAAATGTTCAGTCAGTTTTCCTCAATAACAGCTTATTTTACATTCTACTTCATTTCGTATATTCCTCTTTTAATATGGCTTCAATTTTCTTCTTAAATACTGTTGTATGTACACGTTCTTTTAGACAGTATTTAATATATATTCATTTGTGAGATAAAATGTCTCACTGATAACGTGATAGAAATAATAGCAGGGTCGCCTTGTTTGACTGATAAGCAGAAGGCTCTGCTTATTTCATTAAATCTTTACAATATAATACTATGTAAGTCCATTAAGTGAAAGCGTTAACTGAAAATGGAAATTGTTGACTAAGCAATTTCATTCTTGACTCCAACCATTCTGAGTTCAAATCCCGACCTGTTACAAGAATAGTAAAAACTGAATTAGAGTGAATATTTTCAAAACCCATAGGTTTATTCTTCGATAAAAATTGAATAAACAAATTTTTATATCAAAGCTTTACTTTCGAAAATCTAGAAAATATGTAGAAAGCCAAAATTTAAAATCAAACTGGAAACTATTTATGAAAACGTATTTTAAAAATTAAAATAAACATTTAAAATGCCTTGATAAGTTACCAACCTGAAGCATCCTTTTGGGGAATGGAACTGATTTTAAAACAAGGGTGAATCCCAGAAAACTGGGACATCTAGACATTCTAATTACATACTATGTCATAGGTGCACCATCGCACTGGATTTTTTGTGTTAGAAATCAATAATTATTTATTGAAAACGCATTGTATTATTGATTGGGTGGTTTTCCTCTCTAAGAGTACCTGAAAAATTGTGTATGCCTATCACAATTGTTGTGGTTCACAACTTGTTAAATAGGAGATGCTTTTAATAATACAGACTTCCACATGTTATTCATTCAAAATACACAATTCCAATATCTACAAAATGATTTATCAGGTTTGTTGTTTAGCCCCAGGTCATCTCACACAAAATTATTGAAATTGTTGTATATGTGCAGGCATGGCTCTTTAGTTTAGAAGTTTGCATTCCAACCACATGGTTTTGGGTTCAGTCCCACTACGACACCTTGGGCAAGTGTCTTTACTATAGTCCCAGGCTGACCAAAGCCTTGTGAATGAATTTGGTCGATGGAAACTCAAAGAAGCCCATTGTGTATGTGTGTTGGTGTCTCTTTGTCTTGACATCATGCAATAGTTATAGAAGAATACCACCATCATACAACCAGTGTCATTCATTTTCGGTTGTCAGTGAAAATATGTCAGGTTATTTGAAGGTATTACCTTGCCTGGGAACTTGTGAGAATTGGTGACAGGAGGGGCATCCATCTGTAAAAATCTGCCTCAACAAACTTCATCTGATCTATGAGAGCCAGGAAAGATGAACATTAAAGTGATGTTGATTGTATTTAAAAGCAGTGAATTAGCAGTTTTTTGAGCATCAGATGAAGTGCTTTGCAGTATTTATTCTGACTCTTTGCATTCTGAGAGAAATTAAGTATAGAATTAAGTGTTCATCAGAGCAGGATTTTCAGCTCCCTATTGTTTATTACAGTTCTTCAGACCATAACAAATCAGCTGTCTATGGAAATAACTTTATGCTGATGACTTAGTCTTTATAACTGGAATAAGTCTTTATAATGTAGAATAAGATGCTGACGACCGCTCGGTTCAAAGTCTCCCTTGACCACAAGTGGCCTGAACTCTTTACATGAACACCACCCTGTACATAACTCCATGTCCCCCTACATGGCCTTGCTTTTTGCTTTTTGAGCCAAAAATTAACTAACTAACATAACTTTATAAAAGGATTCAATGTACATTGGAACGACAACTTTGAAAAGAAGCCTACATCTATATTTTATCAATAATAGTTCAATCAATAGCTTCAGTATGGATATCATGTCTACACATCTATGATGTTGTGCTGAGTTAGTTTCCCCACAAGAATATGAACTTGGTCCCAACTGTAAGTCCAAACAGTTCATATCCTTCCACTCTAAATCACATTGATGCATATATACATTTGTATATGGGAGCAGGGGTGTATGTATGGATTTACACATACACATATATACATGTGTGTATACAAATATATGCAAATGAGTAATTTTATTATTTATATATTATTTGTTTTGTCTTTTTAATATTATACTATTAAATAGACAACTAAATAGGAATTTTATTTCAATGGATTTGTGCTTTCAACAGAACTATAGACTTGTACTATAAGTATTTATAAATACTTTATATATAAAATAAACAGTGTCACCACACATTCAAAACCAATCATCATGAAACAAGAAAACAATAGGAGTTACAATGGTTGTGAATTGTACAAATATACAGAGGATCTGAGCATTGAGGTAACTAGCAGCAACTTCTCAAAAAAATCAAGCAACTATGCAGTGGATCTGTATATCTAAAATTTCAGTAAAAGATTCTGTTGTGTCTGGGGAGAGTCATTTTCTTTTTGTGCCTTTTACTTTAACACACTCACTGGTAAAATTTCCATGTATTTCTTATTTTTATTTTCCTAAAATTTTCGTTGCATCTTGCAACCTTTTCAATAATCTTAAGACTATTGAAAAGGTTGCAAGATGCAACGAAAATAAGAAATACATGGAAATTTTACCGGTGAGTGTGTTAAATTATAAGGCACAAAAAGAAAATGACTCTCCCCAGACACAACAGAATATGCTTCAACACACGATCTCATATAAAGAATCTTGCAAACCAAATCCCAAAACGAAATATTCAGTAAAAGAGTTTAAAAAGAAAGTCAAAAAAGTTCTCTGCGGCCTATACATGCTTGCGACTAATTGATTTTCTATAGTCAAAATTGAATTAAGTCAGTAAGTTATAGAAGCGTGACAAAAGTTTTGATACCTTAAGAAATTAATGAACTTTTACTTGTTAGTAATTAGCTAAACTGACTCTTCCGTGACATAACTGCCTTCTTTTCCCCTCTCTTCCTCTCCCTCCCTCACTCCCTATCACTATTTGTGTATGTATATTTTGAAATGGTAGACATCAAAAGAAATAGTATAAGCAGAAAAGCACTAAAATCTCATGGGGAAAAGATTTTCTCAAATGCACAAAAAAGATCCCTAGAAGTAGATGATAGTGTTATGTAGGTCTCCTAATTAGATCTTATGTAGCTAACTTGATTAGCAGTGAATGTTCTGAAAGCATAGTAGCCAGTGTAAAAATAGAGAAATAAGTTCAAGAAGTTATCTCTGCTGGCAACAAATGGCTTCTCTCTCACTGCAACAGACAGATATGATGGCTATGTATGAAGTATGATGCTGCATAGTTGCCAGATATGGGCCTTGAACACAGGATTTGTGAAAACTAAAAGGAAAAGAAGTGAACATCATGCTTTGGTAGATGTGTTATATTAGTGTACATGCACATCAGAGTTCAAATAAGCTGAGAGGAGAGAAAAACTGGATATAAGAGGATTTAGTAAGAGAGAAGATTGCATTGATACAGATATGTGATGCACATGGAGTATGTCATTTGTATAAAGAAGTGATAAGTGCTCAAAGTAGAAGGATCATGTGGAAGAAACCATGATGAAGTGAGGTCTAATCTGAAGATGTTGCACATTATGAAGGAGATGACAAATGATTATGGTGATTAGCAACATGTGCTGAAGAAGGCCTGACCACATTTGTAAGCATGTCAAAACATATTAAAATAGGGGGTTAGTGATGGAGTTTGGGACATGTAATATATATCTGCAGGTGGGTCCTCCTCATATTTTGAAACTGCTAAGTCACCATCTGCTACTTCACCTGCCTATTCAGTACACTTTCATCTCTCTTTTATTCATTATACCATGCTGTCTATATAATGGGGAGTAACATTAGATTTGCCTGTACTTCATCCCTCATTTATATCACTCTCTCTCCCCCTGCCATCATGATTCTTCAGTAATAAGATATTTACCCTCCTGTCCATGTAACCACCACGTGCTCTTCCCCAGATCACATGTTATTACATCCACCACTCTTACCTATTTCTTTATTACCCACAAGGGGCTAAACATAGAGGGGACAAACAAGGACAGACATAGGTATTAAGTCGATTACATCAACACCGGTGCGTAACTGGTACTTA
The DNA here is from genome assembly GCF_006345805.1 of Octopus sinensis. Lineage (NCBI taxonomy): Eukaryota > Metazoa > Mollusca > Cephalopoda > Octopoda > Octopodidae > Octopus > Octopus sinensis. Next base: position 36,544,211 of record NC_043002.1, on the reverse strand, counting down.
ATTTATCAACCCCGAAAGGATGAAAGGCAAAGTCGACCTCGGCGGAATTTGAACTCAGAACGTTGCGACAGACGAAATACTGCTAAGCATTTCGCATGGCGCGCTAACGTTTCTGCCAGCTCGCCGCCTAATCCACCACTCTTACCATTGATCATTTCTTTGACCATTCATTACTGTTGTCTCTTACCAGCAAACATGTAGCTGCCAGTAGTGACTCTCTCCCATTGCACTCTACCATTACTGTTTCTTTCTTTCTCTCATTACTATTTGTCTACAGTTACTCCTCCAAGCACTATCTCTCTCATTTCTCCATTCTCTTCCCTACTGTCATTCCAAAGATTCTGGTCCCCCCCCCCCATTATATTCTTACTTCTTTCTCGTTATCCCTAGTTTATTTTCAATTACTGCACCTCTTCTGTTCACTTACTTGGTCATGTTACCCTGAACAAAGAGCTAATATAGAGTAGTGAGAAAGTTTGTCGTGCTGGGTACATAGCAGCCCCAAAAGTACTGGTGCCACAATAAAATATATGCAGTGCACTTCAGGACCAGATTTAAACAATGGGGTGGATTGGAGGAGGGGGGGCACTTCAAATTTGGAGTCCCCTCATTCACAAGAATTCAAATCTTGGATAATTACCAAATTTGAATCTCAAAACCTTAAATTCAGTTGCATGTAATTGAATTGAAAAAGTTAGAGAAAGTTTAATTAAATGGCTGAAAATGTTGCTTTATAGATATATTTTTTCAAAAACCTTTTTTTTTTTTTGTTTGTTTGTTTTACACACATCCACTTGTGGTGTTTGACTATTCCTTCATTGTGAAAAGTAGAATAAAGGAGAGAAAAGGGGACATGATTTTTTTTTTTATTGCAAAAAGATAAAAGTATCATTTTAGTGGTTGTTGCTGTTCCAAAATCTGCAATAAGAGTGTGGGGAGGGGGAACAAACATTTAAAAGACGTAGCCTTTTAAAAAGGCTTCCCTTTATTGTTTTGCAATGCAGGAGAGAAAAAAAAAAGGGAAATTCCCGACAAAAACAGGAAAATTCCAACTTATATGGGACAGCTATTCTGAAAGTCCGCTTTTCCAGTAGTGAGTGGGATGGGGCACAATGAGTAATATTTGCTGCCAGTTTTGGTCTTTAAAAAAAATATTTTTTACTAACGTTCACTACTTTACAAAAACTATATTAGCTAAGTAAATGGCCTCTAAATGCATTTAAAATGCTGTAACATATTCAGAACACTATTTCAGAAAATTATCTTCGTTCTCTTTGAGCATATAAAAACCAAATTTAGACAGCAAAAAGATTAAGACAAAATAAGGCAAATTTGTCCCTTCGATTCTTTAGAATTGCATTTGAGAAAAGACTCATACACATCAATATCCATCCTTAGTCATCCTTAGAAAGATTAGAAAATCAACAAAAATTTATATCGAGGTAAATGAAAGATCATGACATGAAATTCAACTAAATCTGAAAACTAAACATAGAATATTCTCTATTGTTTTTTCATGATCTGCTGAAGTGGCTGTCTAACTGATATATTTATGCACCAAGCAGTTAGAAAAAAATTTTGAAATTAGTCATTACTCATTTTGCCCCAATTTAGATTTTCTTTTTTCTTTTGATAATTGAAAATTATCGAATTAGACATTAGTGTGGGGAAAAAAATTAACTTGAAATCCAACAGAGAAAAGAATAGTGATTGTTAAACAAAAATTATCCAGATATTTCCTTAGCACCCTCAATTACAATCGGGTGAAAGTTGAGGGAAAATTTCTTGATAAAAAAAAGTACCTGCCATCTGACTATGTTCCAAACTTTCTCAACTTCAACAACAAGCATGCTGACAAATTTGCAATATAATAGATTCTAACAAATAGAAAAAAAATAACTAGAAATTGGAATTTACTCATTTTGCCCCACTCTCCCTTAGTAAATTCAAGTGTATGACAACATATAGAAAAGAAAAAGGTTCAATTTAATGAAAAACATTTGAACATCTATGCAATAATTCTAAAGATAAAAAATATGCTTTTAGCTGTTGAGAGATGTAATTTTATAATTAAAACTAAATTCAAAATTTAAATTTTGGAATATATTCCTTACTTGTAAAATAAGACCAAAGTTTTCAGTGCCTCACTGAAATAATGAAATTTACGAGTGGCAATATGTATGTGTGTGTGTCTTTAATTGTAAGTGGTCAAACCAAGGTCATTGCTCAATCATGTGTTGAAAAAAGGAATTTAAACTAGAGACAATAACATCTTTCTGTCAGTCTCTTTATCTCTATCTTTATATGCATTCATACTGACACACACACACATATACACACATTTGTTGTTCTCCTTTTCTGTTGTCCCAAAAGCAGCTACAATTTTTGGGACTGAGTAGCAAACTGATTTTTAATTGAATTGGCATTGGTAATGTGGAGAAATGTATGGTTATTTATCATTAAAAGAGAATCCATTACATTTTTTAGGACCTCAAGATTATGTTTGTATATTGAAACCAAGCCTCTTCATGCAAAACTGCTGGATGGTAGGGCATCTCTATATTGAGTGTTCCGTTACTACTCATAGAAGGGTCCCTCGATGTCAAGGGTGACCTGTGGCAATTGCTCTTTTTGCTCCCCTATAAATCCAGTCTTGGTGCACTCTGAAAAGTGGTTGGCAAACAAGAAATAGGAGACGTAGAGTTGATATGTCAAGGACACACAACCCTTCTACTCTTGTACCATGATGACATATAGCCAATACACACTGTAAAGTGATTAATGTTAGGAATGCATCTAGCCACAGAAACTACACCAAAAGTAGAACCAATAATTTTTTTCCTTTTTTGCGTATGACATTTTCCCTTTTTCTAATAGACACATCATTATCTACTTTCTCCACAAGCAACTGTCTTTATACCTTTCTCTTGCTCTCTATTTATACTTATATGTGTGTGTATGTGTTTGTTGTCTCTCACAAGTGTAATATTCTTACAGCATAGCATAAACAATCAACAAAAAGTGATATGTGACCTGGCCTTTTAGATAAAGAGATGGTACTGAATTGTCTTGTTTACCATTTTGTTCTTTTCTTTTTCCAGGATTATCAATTATCATGGAACACTACACACCCAGACCTGACTCCATGTTTTCAGAAGACTGTATGTCAGATGACACCTTGTGCTTTTCTATGGTTATTACTCCCATTTAGATGTCTTGATATTTACTGGAATAAGAAAAAAAAGATATCTGTGTCAAAGATCTTCATTTTGAAACTGGTAAATTTTCTCTATTATTCAGTTATTTCTATGTTTATTTCTAATTTATCTTAACTCTTACAATATTGAAAAATTTTTTGTAAATAATTGGAAGTACCATACATCTGAGTTACATTAAGACGCAAGCATAGCTTCATGGTTAAAGATTCTGCTTTAAAACAGTAAGGTTCTGAGTTCAATCCCACTGCATGGTACCTTGGGCAAGTGTCTTATACTACAGCCTTTGCTTGACTGGTATCTTGTGAAATGAATTTGACTGAGAGAAACTGAGTAAATAGTTTAACAATTAGGGATCAACAAGATATTTACCACATGAAATAAGTGCTGGGATTGATATGATCAGCAAAAACCCTTGAAGGCAGTGGTGCCTCAGCATGCCTGAAGTCCAGTAACTGTATCCAGTAATATGATAATATAGACACCTGCATTATAGCTACCTCAGGTTTCATGCTTACAGCATTTGCAAAATATGATTAGTAATCATAGGAAACAGCCTTTAATATCACCCTTATAAAAATTAGGATAAATTTTCAGAATTTAAAATCTACACTTTCTTCTTAGCCACAAGACTGCTTGTTGTAGTTTCAGCTAACATCAGAGTAGTTAATAATTTTAAAAACTATAATCACAGTGCATGTGTGTGCACACACATGTGCAAGTATTTATCTATACATCGCTATGAACACTTACGGAGTATAAAGTGAGCTTTTTTACTATGGATATTTGCAGGTGTTTGTGTTTATTTTATTGCAATAAGTATCTATCTATCTCTTTATTTTTCAGTCTATTTCCCTATAGATCTGTGTTTATGAGTGTGTGTGTGTGTGTTGCTTGAGAAGACCTGTTGAAGCATGTGAAATCGAAATCAAATTCGATGACTGGCATCCGTGCTAGTGGAGTGCTAAGAGCACCATCCGAGCATGATCGTTGCCAGAGCAGCTAACTGGCTTCTGTGCTGGTGGCACATAAAAAGCACCATTTGAGCGTGATCGTTACCAGCTACAGTTCTTTCCTGGTGGGTTTTTTTTTATACTACATACTTGTTGTGGATGTTTGTTGATTGCTGCTACTGTTGGATTTACCTACTATTCAAGATGCCTGGAAAGATGCTATCAAGTGGAACTGAAGGCAGTAGTGTGAAATGAAACCGTAAAAAGGTTACATTGACTATTAAACCTGAAATTTTAAAAAAGCTTTTTATGAAAAAAAATAATAATAAATTACATTGACAAAACATTAAAGCTTACAACATCTACAGTTGGAACAGTATGTGACAAGAGACAGAATTAAGTCAAGTCCTCAAGAACTTGCTCCATTAACTGCTCAGACCTTATTTTTTCATAGAGCTGATGTGCTGCTTAACATGAGACAACTCTTAGGTGTGTGGATCATACTTTTCATCCCCTAGATTTTTGATTTAAAAAGAAAAATTCAACTTTAGATAATGCATTGTCACTGTTAATAACCTGAGAAAATAACTACATAGGTCTGTCTAATGAATAAAAATAAGTTCCTTGAAGCTCCAGTTAGGAAACAATTTGTCATTTAGCATTTGATCAGCTATGATTGAGCAGACCAATGATCAAAAATACTAGTTATGGCCATCTCATCTTTGTTTCAAACATAGCTATTATCCAATATATTCTTTCATTTTTTTAAGACTGCAAAATGGGATTTGGTGGTTATTTCTAGCAGGTTAAACAACCATGCAGAGGCTCTTGTCAATCACATATGTGTGTGTGTGTGTGTGTGTGTGTGTGTATACGAGCAAAATGCCCTCTGTCCAATGGACGGTGCTGAGTTGGGAAACACTGATTTAACCTAAATTTGAAACACCAGCAAAAGAAGAAATAAAGTTAGACTTTTTTTCTATTCCAAAGAAAACGATTTTATTCACACAAATATGCAACCAAAGAGTTTAAAGTACCAGTAATGATAAGGCTGTTGACTGGGAGAACTCAAACATGGTTTAAACAGTAAACTTGGCAGGAAAGAAACGTGCCTTTCAGCAGTACAAAAACAACAAAAAAATGGAAGGTGCAGTTATGTACAAGTTGATGAAAGAAAAGCAGAACAAAAACGGCTTTATTGATCGCATTCTCACCTGGAATCGATTTTTGTAATTTTTTCAAGATTTATACACACCCTTATACTGTCGGTATCTACATATCAAATTTGAGTGCAATCGGATGGAGGATGCCCGAGATCCGAGAAGACACACACACAGACAGACAGAATGAATTTTATATAAGATATATATATATATAGTATAAAGATACACCTATCATCTATTATTCTGCTTGTTTTTGTTGCTGCCTTTTGAACTAAATTAAACCTTTAAAAGATTCATCAAATGTTTGTCATTTTCTTGATATTAAAATTTTTTCTGCTGCTTTTTTTTTTGTCTTTTAGCTTGGCCTCTTTGTACTACTGACATGTGTTGTGATAAAGTTACTCTACAATTTGTCCAAAGCAACTCATCCAGACATTTATCCTGTGGATATTATGTCTTCTTTTGTCCTTTTTCTGACTATGGTAAGGATTTCTTATCTTCTTTTTTTGTAATCTAATTTTCAGTTTTCATCTTCATTATTATAATCACTGTTGTTTTAATGTCCACTTTTCTATGCTTAAATGGGTTGGATGGAGTTTATTTGAGACAGATTTTCTACAGCCTGATGGCTTTCCTGTCCCCAATCCTCTCTAATTTCCAAGCAAGATAATATTTTCCCTTGGTAAGACATGTTACTGCAGATTATTGGAAATGAATGCCACTATTCTATCTATATGACAATAACTCCTCTAAGGGGACACAAACAAACACACATACAGCGGCTTCTTTCACTGTTCATCAGCATTGTTTCTTTTTCATAATTTTTCCTTTCATTTTATTACAATTGTTTTAGATTTAATAGACAGAATCCTTTTATTTTTGTTGGCAATAGTATTGTACTTTGATTGAAATAAAGCTTAATCAATTTTTAAAAGTTGAATGCACAAGATAACAGAAAAGGGAGTAACTGAATGTAGTCTTGGCTTTATCTTCAAATTCTTGAAGCCAGTCAGCACTTCAGGTGTGTTAATCTACAAGTGAAATTTGGTCACTTGTTTGATAACCAGAATAATTCTGTCTAGCATTCTTTCACTCACACACAAACCAGGTAACTATGTACCTCCTCTATAACAAGACCTGTTTCTGCCTCTCTGTCTCTCTCTAACCTTTCATTATCTGGCAAAAGATCACCTCCTCCAGTGACCCTCCCTCTCAAAGGATCTTTGTCTTGCAAGTTACTTGATGACCTTGCCAGTGCTGGTGCCACATAAAAAGCACTCAGCCCACTTTGCTGATGCTTGGTGTTATGAAGGGCATCCAGCCATAAAAAAACCATGCCAACACAGACTCTGAAGCTTGGGGCAGTCCTCTGCCTAGCCAGCTCCTGTCAAACTGTCCAACCCATACCAGCATGGAAAGTGGACTTAAAATGATTATGATATATATATATATATATATTGGGTAATAAAATGAATGGTTTATCAAAATGATAGCCTCCTAAAGCAAGCAATTAAAATATGAAAATAACAAGTAAAACGTTTGTTATAGGCATCATCATTGTCATCGTCGTCGTTGTTTAACATCCGCTTTCCATGCTGGCATGGGTTGGACGGTTTGACTGAGGACTGGTGAGCCAGAAGGCTGCACCAAGCTCAATCTGATCTGTCAAAGTTTCTACAGCTGGATACCCTTCCTAATGCCAACCACTCCGAGAGTGTAGTGGGTGCTTTTACATGCCACTGGCATGAGGGCAGTCAGATGGTTCTGGCAATGACCACACTCGAATGTTGTTTTTCACGTGCCACCAATACATGTGCTGGTAAGGTGATGCTGGCAATGCTCACGCTTGAATGGTGCTTTTTACGTGCCACTGGCATGGAAGCCAATCCATGGCCTTGGCATCGATCACGTTCAAATGTTGTTTTTCACATGCCACCGGCACATGTGCACATTTTCAGTGTTTATAGCACCTGAGCATTTGCCACATACAAAAACTATCTTCCCAGTTAGCCTTCCTATGATATTGCTGCACCTCTTATGTGTCCATAGCTTACACTGGGTACTTCTTATGGAGTTTCTACCTACGCCATTTCTACAGATTAAGCAGGGCCATCTACCTGAAGGGATTTGTGGTTTGTCTGCCTTCCTACTTATTAAGGCTTTGGTTTTAGCCGAGTTAACTCTAAGGCCCTTTGATTCTAATCCTTGCTTCCACACCTGAAACTTTTCCTCTAGTTCTGATAATGACAGCAATTAGAGCAAGGTCATCAGCATAGAGGAGCTCCCAGGGACATCCTGTCTTGAATTCCTCTTTTATTGCCTGGAGGACTATGATGAATAAGAGGATGCTGAGGACTGATCCTGGTGGACCCCTATCCCTACCAGGAATTCTTCACTGTACTCGTAGCCAACTCTCACTAACCATTCATCTATCCCTAGTTTCCTCATTGAGCACCAGATAAGGGATTGGGGGACCCTGTCAAAGGCTTTCTCCATGTCACCCGAAGCCAGGTACAGAGGTTTATCTTTGGCTAGGTATTTCTCCTGCAGCTGTTTTACCAGAAATATAGCATCAGTGGTGCTTTTCCCTGGCACAAACCCAAAAATGCATCTTATCTAGACTGACTCTCTCCCTAATTAGTTGGGTTATAACCCTTTCTATGACCTTCATTACCTGATCCAACAACTTGATATCTCTGTAATTATTTGTATCTAAAGCATCACCTTTACATTTGTAGCAGTTGACTATGGTGCTGCTACACCGGTCATTGGGTATGACTCCTTCATGTACCACCTGGTTAACTATATGAGTGACTAGGCTATAGCCGACATCGCCAGATATTTTTAGCATCTCTGCGATGATTCCTGGTGGGCCGGGTTTAAATACAATTTGTACAACCATCTCAATTTTGAACAGTTCAGCAGTTTGTAACCATCAAACAGACCTTCGTAAATGGTCTTAGACACTTATATGCACACAGACATCTGTGTGTTATAGATAAACATACACACTTATATACACAAACACATACAAACACACATTGTGTGCTATATATATATATATATATATACACACACACATATATACAGAGAGAGTGAGAGAGAGATGAGAAAGACAGAGAGTGGAGATGAAGTATCTTGATTATGGGATATAAGAAATACTGTAGTAGTTTCATGGGGGATGATCAGTAAAAGAATGCTAAATTACTAATAATGTGGGTACTGCTATAAACCACTGATGTAATTGGATCAAGGAGTAATTTCAATGATAATATAATATTGAGAACAAACTGGTCAAAATGGTAAAAACTAAATATCTCATGCTATCAAGTGTGATGCTTTATCAGTCTCCTGTTATAATCTTGCCAAGGTTGATAGAATACTTATCAATACAATATCAGAATTAAGACATCAATATGAAAAATTGGCAAAAACAAATGATTCAAATTTGTTACATTCAAAATAAATTTTTTTTAAAACTATGGTGAAGGTGAGAATTTGATCTTGTAATTGTTATAAAACATTTAACCATCTAAGTTATTGGCTTGAGTGAATTCCTTTAACTTAGAGTTTATAGTTCTACATTGGAAGATAACTAGTAGTTGTGTGCAGATGATAAATTTAATGTAGGATGTTTTACATACCAGCCATCACATGTAGCCTAAAGTCAAATGTAGAATCTGAAACAAACTGCTAGGCAGAATCAAAATACCTTCTAAACAGCAGTCTAGAGATTGCACCAAACTGATCTGGCACTTGTTCCTGGAATAATCTAGAGTAAAGAGTTTCCCCTGAAAGTCACAGAAATACTAGCGGCAGAGTAGAACATAAATTTATGGTACATGAGTGAGTAGTCCAATAGGTTAACCACTCAGCCATCTGAACTCTATAAATTCCAATAACTGTGAAATATTAGTTGTGAATACAGTTATGCTATGTTTCAGGAGTGCATAGTACTATTTTTCAAAAATTTTATATAAGCACACAAATCAGTGAGGGTTAAAGCAAAGCAGTACCATTTATTTTTTAACATGTTCTTGCACACAAGAACATGAAAAGAATTCCCTGCAGGATTTTGCCTTAAGATGTTTTTGTACAGGCTTTGAATGCAAGAATTCACTGAACCAAGTTCTATTTTTTTCATTTGTGCTACATATAAAACACTACTAACAGTTTGGAAAATGGAGAAGAGAAGATGTTAAAAGTTCAAATTAGAATTTAATTTCCACATACGACCGTTTCAAATTGTAATATAAACATGTAAGAAAAGACATTAATTATATTAATAATAATAATTAAAATAGTTATTTATTACCATCCTCGTCAGTGTAAAAAATTAAAGGAAAACATCAAAAAAGGTATAACCAAACAAAATTATATGGAAAAACAAAGAGGCTATGTCGGAGAAGCTGTCCAAATATTTGCAAATAAATTGTAAAAGGGGAAAAAGGAAGAAAAACAGGAACATGTTAATGAATTTTTGAGTCTACCTGTGTAATAAACTATAACTGTTCTGGCCAATGGATATTTATATATATCCATGGAGCCTTGAAGTCAATAGGCTATTGACTTCAAAACTCCTTGCTACAAGATGGTATGATTTTAGTACATAAAGCTTTCTGGCCTCTTCTTGGGGCCCTGTTCTTTCCTATTTCCTCTTGCCTTCATTTATTTTATATTACGCATTTGTATTCACTCTGATGTAGCTCCATGTACTAGATCGAATATACTATGTAAATGACGAATATCATTTTCAAAATTCTTTTGTAAGCACCAACTGATATTGGAAGCGGAAACGGCTGTAAGAAATGTTATGGCATGTTTTGTATTAAAAAATAATCTATCAATGTGGTCCAATTTGTTTGTTTGTTTGTTGATCAGAAGTTTTAAATAGTTTTAAATGTTTAAAGTTATTTAAGAAAGGTTATGTAAAAATGTAAACTAGCACCTAAATTATCTATTAGCATAAAGCTTTGATTCATTTAAAACCTAGTAGAGTTTTTCATGCCTTCAGTCACTCCCAGGATGGCAAAATGGTCAGTTAGTTCAGTTTTCTCTCTACTTGCCCCAAATTTGAAACAGATTAGAAGAATATTATCATTCTCAGAAAAGAGAAACCAATGTTTAAGCTGAAAATCAAAACTGAAGCGAGCAGCAAGGAATGTCCTCATTATTTAGATTGAAAGTATTATGATAGTCTGAGTGAATGAAGAGATGACCCAATCTGAACAAGTTTTTCTGTTTCCCATGTCTGTTAGTTTGTCAGTATAAGAAAATGTTTTCTCAGCTTAGAAGTGATATTGAAAACAAATATCACTTTCAAGTGATAAAACAATTGTATAGTTTTACAATGATTGAAAAAAACAGCATTTGTTGCTGTTATGTTTGGTTAAATTACAGACCTTCAAATCTTAACTATCACACGTTTTGTGATTTGTTGATGAGAAGGAAAGTCTTCAAGAAAGGTTTAGGGGATAAGTCGATGTCAGTAAAGACAGAAAAACCACATCACTGACAAAAGTTATGCACTGTTATACACATTCACTTAATTTGGTAGTCCCTCAATCAGCTTCAAGAGTTCGTGAATGTCAAATTTTCTTCCAAACTTTAAAAAGAAATTCAACATTTTTCGCAAAGTCAACAGCTTGAATAGCCCCTACTGGATGAAATCGTTAGAAGTTGATTTCCAAAGTTATATGTACATTTCTCATGTCTTATTACTTTCAAAACGTGCATCGTAGGGGGAAAACTATTTTCATCTTCAGTCTCCCCATATCTCAAAGCATATATAATACACTTTTAACAGAAACATGGGCAGGTAGAACACTCGGACCCCACCACCACCACCTCAGTAGGGTGGGGTGGACTGCATGCCCTAGTTTCCTAGTCACCCTTTGCTACTGATACACATAAACACAACAGGCTCCATTCACTTTTTCACTTACCAACACCTCTCACAAATGTTTCGTTGATCCAGGTCTATAGCAGAAGATGCTTGCCCATGGTGCCACATGCTGGGACTGAACACAGAACCATGATGTTGGGAGGCAAACTTTTTTTTTTAAATGTTGAATTTTGTTAACTTGAATATTCATAAATTACTTCTAATAAACTATTGTTATTTCTATTTACATCATAAGTAAATTGTTTGTTATTTGTTTCTTTTTTATTCCAGTTATTGGTTATGATATTTCTTCACATTGAAAGAAAAGGTGGCATTGCATCATCTGGCATTCTTGTTGCTTTCTGGTTACTACTGTTAATTGGATACTCTCTGATGATCAAATCACATGTGAAGTCAGTCATTGAAGTAAGTTATCATTATTTTTGCATCTTTATAGAAGACACTACTTGTATAATAGTGACACTCCTTTACAACCACCAAACAGTCAAGACAAGGAGAGAGAGGCATACACAAACTCACACACATTTTTATATATGTTTTTGCATCTTTATAAACACTAAATGAGATCTAAAATCATTTAAAAAAAATCATAAGCTCTTTCTATTCTTCATTCTATCTAGAGTTTGGTTTTGTTTCCTACTCTCTTCCTTCTATACATCAATGGCCTACTTGCTGTCATTTTCAGCAGCACCCACTCTTATACAGGTGATACATCCCTTCCTTTCTTTTTCTCTAATCTTCCCCAATCATATATCAATCCACTTGCACCCTAGGTGCATGGAAACGCATCTGTTATGAAGATGTGCTAATCTTGTCTTTTTCCATGACAAGAAAATACAGATGCTACATCTATTGAAAAAATATAGTCACTTGACATACTTGTACCTCTTGATCATAAGCAAAACACAGCTAGAACCTTTAAAATTCTTCCATATGTTGAGTTTCAAATTAATTAAGGTTCTCTCCTAAGTGATAGTGAAACCTAACATCTAACTTGGGCTACATCCCAACCACTTTTCTTTGGGGCCAGGAAATATTTCAGCTTCAAATGATTACTGACAGTCTACAAATTTCAGGTTAACCCACTATGGAATAATGCTCTCTCTCTCTCTCTCTCTCTCTCTCTCTCTCTCTCTCTCTCTCTCTCTCTCTCTCTCTCTCTCTCTCTCTCTCTCTCTCTCTCTCCCTCTCTTTTTCTCACACACACATCTGATCTGAGATAGTGCATCTGCTGCACACGCAATCATCTTAGACTGCATCAAGGAAAGGTATTTAAAGAATCGGTGTAAAATCACTTACAGATATGCTCTGGCCCTCAGGTATTGTGTCTCCTCTCTCTGTCTTTTCTACCACTACTGTAATGGTCTCTGCTCTTCATTGCAGAGGCTATTAAAGGTTAAAAGTCTCTTGCAGTGCATAAAAAATTTTTTATGGCAAAAAACTATTCTTCATCATCATCATTGTCGTTTAATGTCCACTTTCCATGCTGGCATGGGTTGGATGGTTTGACTGCGGACTGGCAAGCCAGAAGGCTGTGCCAGGTTCCAATCTAATCTGGCAAGGTTTCTACAGCTAATGCCAACCACTCCGAGAGTGTAGTGGGTACTTTTTACGTGCCACCGGCATGAGGGCCAGTCAGGTGGTATTGGCATCAACCATGCTTGAATGGTGCTTTTTATGTGCCACTGGTACGAGAGCCAGTCAGGCGGCACTGGCCAATTCTTGTTTTTAAGAAATGGAATTAACCCATTTGCCTGCTTCAGTACCTCCATTTGATCCTTGAGTGCTTTCAATTGAGTCAACTTTCACAAATATTCAAACCAGATTTCCAGTCTAAGGAAAACTTCCTTCCCTCTCCTATATGTCTCAGAGACCCAGGAAGAGTCATGAGCACTGCTTTACCTCATAGGCACAAGCATGACTAATTAAGAACTTCACTTTGCAACCATGTGGTGTCAGGTTCAATCCCACCACAAGTGTCTTCTGTAAGGACCGTGCAAAGGGTGGTAACGAGAATGGCTCTTTAGTACCACATCATACGGCCGATTCAATAAAGAAGAATTGGATACTACATATATGTGCCAGAGGGAAAAAAGACACACAACAGAGTAGAATGTTTAAGAGAAGATTTATTGATATGTTAACTTGTGTATGTGTGTATAGGCATAGATGTATGCATGTGTGTTAAGTACATATAAGAATAGCAATGAAGAAGAAAACAGTGAAAAAGTTTATAATGAGAAGTTAGAAGAATGTTCATAGACACAAGAATGAGAATAACAGTTCGTAGTCAATTGTACACGGTAGTTGAAATACCGTATCAAGAAGTTATAGCCATGATGCTGAGCCAGTTGTAGTACATGAAGTTGTGGCTCTGATGCTGTTTCCAGGGTCACTTGGTACAGGAGATCTCACAGGTTGTATATTCACTGTTGATCTATGGTGAAGTAATTCACGAACAGTGAAATGTTGGAACCTGGGTGAGTTGCTTGTTGAGTTGTGTATGTAGAGATGTTGATGTTAAGACGATGGTGGCGATGGAGATGGAGATCACCAAATGCTGTTGGACGAAGTTGGTGAGTCTCAATGTGGCTACTGTGGTGTTGTCACTGGAACTGGCTGTGTCTTGTGAGGTCAGTGGTTAGACCTTAAAAGGTCTGAAACCAAAGAAATATAATGAAGAAAAAGCTGGGTTTTTATAGAGAGCAGTAGGCTCGAAAAGGGTTTGAAAAAGGTTGTTCACATGATGCTATCTAAAGTCTCTGACTGGCTATTTGTGGTAGTTGGCACCTCAGAGTAGGAGACAAATTGCACCAATGCCAACCAATCAGAGTAGTTGACACAACAGGATACAAACAGCAACCAAAGGCTAGCTGTTACTTGTTACATTCGAATGTGCGCATATATAGAGTCTATGCTACACTTCTACCATAGCCCCAGACTGAATTATGCCTTGTGAGTGAATTTGGTTGGCAGAAACTGTGGAAGTCTGTTGTGTGTGAGTGTGTTATTGAGTTTGTCCCTTAACCATTGCTTGACAACTGGTGTTGGTTTATGTCCCCATAACTGAGAAGTTTGGGAAAAGCGACAGATAGAATAAGTACCAGACTTTAAAAAATCAGTACTGAGGTTGATTTGTTCAATTAAATCCTTCCAGGCAGTGCACCAGCATGGCCACAGTCTAACAGCAGATATAAATGAAAGATGATTTATTACAGCTTGTCTTTTTCTAATTTGATATGATTTTTATCAGAATGCTTAAAAATATGTTATACTGAATCTGTCTTTATGTATTTCAGGAGAATAAAGCTGAGAATGTGTTCAACAATATTATCTTCTATATTACCTATGCATTCATAGTGATAGAATTTTTACTTTCTTGCCTCTTGGATGAAGGAAAAACTCCAGAATCTGTACCTTCTGTGAGTATTATTCAAGTTTTAAATGTTGCAAAATGAAGATTGTATTTTAACCACTTTTACATGGCTTTATGCATGGTACTACATACAATATATGTATGTACTGCATGGCAGTATGTACAGATATTGCACTGCATATTCTTTTGCATAGGATGCATGAGTTCTTAAATTGTTATTACTAATGCTAATACTGGTACATCACTAATTTTCTGTCATCTTTTGTTCAAGATTGCTACATTAAAAGAGATTACATTATTAGTGATTCTGAGTAAATTCCAAGAAGACTGTTACCATGTTATTAACAGCTATTTTGCTACTAAACATTCACAACATACCTTTGTTTATTCACTTGAACCATGTTATAAAATTGGAAACATCTTTTAACCCATCAACCTTAATAGTATGAAGGTACAAATATTTGTTAAACCCCTAATTATTGGACTCCCAACAGACCATTTCTAGGAACATAGCTGAAGGACATTTATTTACCTTTAGCTCTTTCATGCTGGTATCATGTATTCTCTACTGTGAAGTTATCTATAATAATAATAATAATAATGAAATTATTGTATACAGTGCTCAGGTGCACCACAACTTGTCAAAAAGTGCGTATAAAGTATATGCAGTAATGTACAAATGTCTGGAAAGCGAATAATGCATGAGTCAGATACATGCTTGCGTGTGTATGGAGGGGAGAAAATCAGGTGTAGTGTTGGCGAATCCCAGGAAGCATGGAAGTTTTGAAGGATGCAGTTCTCTGACAACTAACAACTGATGCCGGTAGTCTGTTTTTTCCAGCAATGCCATCAAATATTATTTAGCAATGACAACTGTACACCAGGAAAATGCTTGTGTCAGCTATGCACAATTTTAGGAAAAAAGTAATTTAAATTTGTACTGCATTCTGTCTTTTACAATACATACTATATTTAACTTTCCAGCCATTCTCAGAAAATGTAATGGTTTAATTACATAGTATTTCTCTTAGCTTGTGGTATCACATGGAGAGTGACAAATGTATGTCCTCCTGGGATTAAAATTACAGTATTCTCTGTTCTTAAGAACACCCACTTTTAAATGGCGATAAACATTACTTCTCGGTATAACTACTACTTCCATCTCTAATATAGATTTTCTTAACAAACTAGTTTGCTATTTGTATACTTATTTTCCTGAAATTTTCATTTTAGAATGTCTGTCCAGAGGAACGAGCATCCTTTTTGTCTAATATTTCCTTCTGGTGGGTAACACCGTAAGTATTTTTATACTTATACCAAAGATCTAACTCTCATTTAGTGACTTCTAAGATAAACACTAAAGATTCTATCTTCAGATTTTAACAATTCAAATCTCTGTTAGGAATCCTCCCAGCTGCTTCAGCCATTACTCATCCTTGTCAAACACAAGCACTTTTACCATGGAGCATAGAACCACTTACAACCTTATCTTTTATCTTCTTTCATCCATTAGACTGTGGTCATGCTGGGGCACCACTTTGAGGAATTATAGTCAAACTAATTGATCCCTGTACTTACTTTATTTTTAAGTCTGGTACTTATTTTATCAGTCTTTTTTGCTGAACTGCTAAGTTAAAGGGATATAAACACACTAATACCACTCAATGTCAGACCAATCCGCCTTGGGTGGCCCTACCAGGAACCGAAGTACCCGACGGCATAGCTCTGACACTACCCGTTGCCAGTGTCCCCACCACGGTGAGGAGGGGATGGACTTTGCATCTGTCCTTCTGCAGCGGCGGTTTGGCCATGCATGTAGGCGTCCGGTGGGTGAACTGAGCCGTGATGTCCTTCTCCCAACTCCACTTCCCAACTGGCAGAAACGCGCAGGCGGGCAGCTGAAGACCTGGGTTACGACGATCAAGGAGGACCTCTCCGTGCTCACGGGACCGCAGGTGGTTGACCTGCGCTGATGGAACTGACTGGCTCGCTATCTCCAGTGAACTGGTGCAGGACTGTCATGCGCGGGCTGCCATGGTCGAGATGCCAACTTAACCCGCCCAGGGTGAAAGTCGTCACGAGTACAAGTACAAGTAAGATCACATAAAGGATCTTGAGCAATAATGACAGTAAAGTTGTGACAATTAACAATAAATAACCTGAATGTCTTTCATTATATATTCATTGTAAACTTCAATGGTAAATTAAATTATAAAGTATATTTAGAAAGTGACTGTATTTTCACACAAAAGGATTTTTTTTAATAAGTTCTCAAGTTCTGTAATTTATTCCTCACGGGCATGAATAAGTGTAAGATGTATGTAAGGATAAAAGGAACTTCAAAGCATTGTGCCTCAATTAACAATTAATGAACTCAAACTGAAGAACTTACTAACTGAATATGATGTCCAATTGTTTTAACACTGGATTATGTTATGAAGTAATATTTACTAATCATTTGTTTTACAGATTACTGGTAAAAGGTTACCGTAAAAGTCTTGAATTCAAAGACTTGTGGACATTAAATTCTTACTTAACTTCTAAAGAGATTGTTGTATATTTCAACAAATATTGGCAAGAAGAATCAAAAAAGCATGTAAAGTAAGTAACTATTTCCTTGAGCATTTGTATCATGGATCATAGGTCAAAGATGTCAGTTGGCACTAGCTTTTCAATTTAATAGTATTCAGTACTCGTTTTCTTTTATATCTACAAAGAGCAGTGTATTATGTAAGTTCATGATAATCTGTCTCAGAGCTTAGTAGTATTGGTATTGTTAGCACAAAATTTTGAAGAGCTTAGAATCAAACATGGGTTGGTAAGAAATTGCCTTGTACAGAGTAGTATACTTTGATTTTAGGACTACACTGATGATTGTTATGATAGTTTCAGAGAGAGAGAGAGAGAGAGAGAGAGAGAGAGAAAGAGAGTACAATTAGCTGGAAATAGAATGTATTTCACAGAGTTTTCAATGAGATAAAGTTTAACTTGTGTATCAGATTTGTTGTATCTAAGTCTTCTTGAATAAATTCACATTTATATGTGTGTTTTTGGAGCAAATCCCATAGCCTTTGCAAGCCTACCAGAGGAAATTCCAGAAAGATCACAGTTCTGAGTAAAAAGTTTTGGGAAAAGTGCTTAGGGCAAGATATGTGAAAAATTTAGGTTTATTTTATAAAAAGTTGACTTTTACTTTATAATATTAACCCTTTCGTTACCAAGCCGCCCGAAAAAAATTTAGGTTTATGTGACCAAACCCGCCCGTATTTACCTATTCATATTTAAATGAGAATATCAGAGCAAATCTCTTTAGTACATTCGTTGTACAACGATCGAAGTGTAATTTTAATTCCGTGAATTTTGGGAGATTTTTTTACGAAATTTGTTCCTATTGTGTTTTCAAAATTTGTAATTCTGACAAAAAATGGATACGAATTTCATTATATCAAGCAGCGAGTCAGAATTCAAAGGCTTTTCTACTGGAGACCTTCATAAATCTAACTCTATGACTGAAAAAAAAAAGCACGTGGTATTTGATAATGAATCCAATGTTTCATTTTCCGAAAATGAAACAGTGAATCCGAAAGCTCCGACAGCAATAAAGAAAATGAATTGGCACCTGAATGGAGTGAAAATTTAAAAACTGTTTCTTTCAGTGATTTTTCTGAAGAAACTGGACCAAGCCACAATCTTTCCCAGGAGAGTAAAGTAAAGCCTTAGACTATTTCTTTTTACTTTTTCGAATGAGCCTATTTGAAATCATTACAGCGGAAACGAACCATTACGCTAAATGTAAACAAAGCGAAAGAAAGGGTACTTTGTGGTTTCCCACAACCTTAAATGAAATTAAGACTATTTTGCCATAAATATTATTATGGGTATCAGAAAGTTACCCAGAATAACAAATTCTATAGTAAAATTTTGTTGTATACCCAATTGAATATTAGCTAATAACCCATTTTCTATAGCGATGTTTGAACAAAAATTTTAATAATTTTATATTTTGTTGAATTTACCTGTATCTACCTGCAATTAGAGTCACTTTGTGACAAAAATTATAGTATAGAATTGGTTGAGAACATTTCATTAAATTATCTTCCAAAATTCACGTTAATATATTGATAAATAAAAAAGTTATAGTTGTTTAATGAAACCAGACTAAATTTATGATTATGTTAGAAATTAATTGAAACACATAAGGTGTGTATTTTGGTCAGAAATATAGTAACAAAAGGGTTAAGATGACAGAATAGTATGAAGGAGATGAAAAGATATTGTGAGTGTATGCAGCTAGCCAGAGAAGCAGAGGCCAGTGTAGTGGTAATGTTTTTAAATTTGCTGGAACCCATCTCTCTCCATGTCTGACCACAGCTGATTTCTTTCAGTGAGAGAGAGATGGAGAAGAATCAACATCTGTACTGGACTGGACTGTTAGTTTTAATTCAGAATGGAGAGGGTAGGAACAAATATTTTGTCTGATACTCAAATGATTCTGCCAACTTGTCACATTCTAGTAGCAATACAAGAGGCAAAGAGAACAAATAACACTTCTGTAAGCTATTTCTCTTTTCCTTGTATTGTGTTGCTGTTGGGAGGCGAGTGGGATTTGCTAAACAGTTAAATGGCTTCTCAGATGTGTTCAGTGATATTAGTTTCATCGTCATCATTTGATATCTGTTTTTCATGCTGACATGGTAGGATGGTTTGACAGGGAACCAATGAGCTGCAGGGCTGCATCAGACTCCAATTTTAACTTGCATATGTATAGCCTCAGCTTATATGTTGTGATTGAGGTTTTGTGCTGTTCAACTATACAAAGTTATATCCTCTATGGGAAGATGCTTGGATACTCTCAAGGTCTCTGTTCATAGATTCAGTATATCTGTCAGGAAGCATTTAGTTTGTATGGATGACAGTTGTGTGCAGAAGGTTAATGATGAGTGAACTATAGCGTCTCAGGTAGGGCTTTAATGTACAGAAAGAAGTGTGGAAAACATTACTGAATCTTAAGGATACATCCTGAGTTAATAGAATGGGAGTTAGAGGGAGCTCTGTTGGCAAATGCTACAATAGTTCAATCTTACAAGAAATTCCTAATCCAAGCTATGAGACATTATAGAATATGGGCAAGCAGTTTAGCTAGGAGTTTCTCATACCAAATACATTTTAAGGTTTTATGCATATAACTGTAACCACTGGTTTTGTTTCAATCAATTACAGAAACAAGAGTGCTTATAATATTTGACCTACCATCATATAAAATATTTGGTTTGTAATATAAACAACGTAAATATGTATGCATTTTCAAGTGAAGTTCTTTAAGATATATATAATTTTTTATTACTGACTTAAGTTAGTGATACGCTACTTGTTAGGACAATAGCATCATTGAATGGATTATTATTTGGAAGTATGGAGATGTTAAGCCATTTATCTGTTTATTGTTTACCTCTGTTTTTTTCTATGCTAGCATGAATTGGATAGTGTGTATGTAGTTGCATTTGAGTGAGTAATTTCTATTTAAATAAGTTGTTGATTTTTGCTTCTGTTTTTCATATTTCCAGGACTCATAATGAGGAACACCTTTTAAAGAATAACACAGATGACATCAAGGTTGTTGGTGGAAAAAAATCCAGCCTTGTAAAATGCTTATTAAGAGCATTTGGGGACAAAATACTTTTAGCTATATTTTTCAAGTTGATTCATGACATATTGCTATTTGTCAGCCCTATGCTCTTGAAGTAAGTGTGTATATTTGTGCATATTGCCTTTTCTAGTCATATTTCAATTTTATGTAAATTGCTAATTCTTCTTTTAAATTTGTAATGCACTGAGATTGAGATTTTTTTTTCAAGAATAACTGCATAATTTAAAGTTACCAATCACAGTCATAGCTGTGTGGTTGAGAAGCTTGTTTTCTTGGGTTCCAGTCCCACTGGGCAAGTGTCTTCAACTATTGTTATATTTATTAATTGGTTCAGCCCCAGGCTGACCAAAGCCTTGTGAGTGGATTTAGTAGATAGAAACTGAAAGAAACTTACTCTGTCTCATATATATATATATATATATATATTTGTGTGTGTCTGTCTGTGTTATATTTATCTCCCACCACTGTTTGGCAACTGGTGTTGGTTTCTTTACATCCCCATAACTTAGCAGTTTAGGAAAAGAAACCAATAGAATAATTGTCAGGCTTAAAAAATAAATACTGCCATTAATTTGTTCAAGGCAGTGCCCCAATTGGCCACAGTCCAGTGTCAGAAAAAAGTAAAACAAAAAAGATAACTGCAAACTGCCAAAATATTTTGTCAAATATGTATTCAAATCAAAGCCATTTTTTCTGATTGATCAAGTGTTTATTTCATCAATACAGGATGAATATAAGGCTTAATTGACCTGCACAAGATTTGAACCACAGACCTATAAGCTCAAAAATTGTTATCTTACTTAGCTTATATGAAAAATAAGTGCCATGACAGCTATACCTATTCAACTATTTCTCCATATTTATGTTCCTGCAAACAAACAAACAATAAATAAATATAACAATAGTTGAATGCATTTATAACCTTAAAAATCACTTGATTCTATGGTGAAGTTTAGACTTTAGAACAATACATTGTCAGTTAAACATGTGATTGATGGATGCACTTAGGAAGCTTAAATCAATTTAATATTTCTATTTAAACCCCTCTCACTCATATTTATATATCTGTCAATCCTATATTTTGTTGACTCTTCTGTGGTTGTAGGCAGAATTTCACTTTATGATCAAAGTGCAGTCAATCACCTGATTTCTAGGACTTTGCACTACATGGTAATTTTATAATTTCAAGTGTAATTCAACACCAACATAACAAGTCTCTGATAATATTCTACATTAGCTTGATAATGTTTATAATGAACTTAACTTTGTTTTCCCAACATTATTCCCAAGTTATCATCATCATGATCATTATTTAAGGTTAACAGAAAAAAATAGCTTTTGTGTGTGAAAGATGCACAGGTACAATAAACACCAAAAATATACAAAAAATAGACTCCATCAACTACCAGAGGAGAAAGCAAGAGGTAGTAGATAGCTTCTGTTATCAAGGTGACCAAATTAGTAGTGGAGGTGGATGCTCCGTGGGTGTAGCTACTAGAATAAGAATTGGCTGGGAAAAGTTCAGAGAGCTCCTACCTCTGCTGGCAACAAAGGGCCTCTCCCTCAGAGTGAAAGGCAGATTGTATGATGATGTGTGCAAACAGCTATGCTATATGGCAGTGAAACATGGGCTGTGACAGCCAAGGACCTGCATAGGCTTGAATGAAATGAAGCCAGTGTGCTTTGCTAGATGTGCAATGTCAGTGTGCACGTACAACAGTGTAAGCATCTTGAGAGAAAAGTTGAGCATAAGAGGCACCAGATGTGATGTGCAAAAGAGACGACTGCACTGTTATGGTCATGTGATGCATATGGACAAGGACAGCTGTGTAAAGAAGTACCAAACTCTAGAGGGAACCTGTGGTAGTGGTAGACCAAGGAAGACATTGGATGAAGTGGTGAAGCATGATCTTCGAACTTTGGGCCCCACAGTGGCAATGACTAGTGACTGAGACCTTTGGCGATATGCTGTGCGTGAGAAGGCCCATCAAGCCAGGTGAAATCATAGTTGTGGCCGATGCTGGTGTCACACATTACTGGCACGTAAAAAGCACCTTTCAAGTGTAGGGCTTCATGGAAGCAAAGCAGCCTATGCCAATGGTGGCATGTGAAAAGCTCCTTTCAAGTTTAGAGCCTCACATTGGCAATGACGAATGACCAAAACCTTTGGCATTCTGCCATGCTTGAGAAGAAGACCCATCAAACCAAGTAAAATCACAGTCATGGCAGGTACTGGTATCATGCAAATAGCATGTAAAAGCACCCATTACACTCTCTGAGTGGTTGGCTTTAGGAAGGACATCTAGCCGTAGAGATCATGCCAAATTAGACTGGAGTCTGATGCTGCCTTCCAGCTTGCCAACCCTCACTAGCATGGACAAGAGATGTTAAATGATGATGATGATGATGATAATGAACATTCCAATATGTGTGCATGCTTCCCAAGATGTATTGTTGCATTCTTGATGTTTTTTTTTTGTGGCGGGGAAATGCACAGGCATAACCATGTACTTCAAAGGCTTGCTTCTCAACCTTGGTCCTTGGGATCAGTCCTTTTGTGTTGTACCTCAGGCAAGTGTCACCTGTAACCCTAGACTCAGCCAAAGCCTTGTGAGTAAATTTGGTAGACAGAAACTGAAATCAGCCTGTTGTATGTGCATATATGTGAGTACATACATACCCTTGTCTTGACGTCATACGATGGTTGTAGTTGAGCATCTTCATGCAAGTGATGTTCGTTTCTGCTCTTCTGTGAAAAGAACATCTGGATTTTAGGAAATATTACCTTTGAAAACAGGTGAGGCTTGGCAACTGGAATGGCATCTGGTCAAAGGAAATCTTGCTCAGCAAATTTCATATAACCCATGCAAACATGGAAAAGTGGATGTTAAATGAAGTAATGATTTTGAAGATATGAATATGTGTGATGTTAGTAGATGTGTGTGTGCTTAAGGCTATATATATATATATATATATATGAGAGAGAGAGAGAGAGAGTAAATCCAAAAAAATAAGAACAACAAACAAAAAACACAACAGTGCAAAGATGTGGTACATGTAAAGTATTAGCAGATGCTCGGGGAAGGAAAGAAAAGTGGTTTAACGTTTCGAGCAATGCTTTTCTTCAGAAACTGAGGAAAGTCCAATAGAAAGGAAGACGGAAGAAGAAAATTGCCAACGATTCACGTGTGGTTTATATATATATGTGTGTGTGTGTGTGTGTATGTATTTGCTTGCTAAAATGTGTACACAGTATATACATGTGGGTGTGAGTGCATAAACACATACCTAAAGCATGCACTGACGTGAAAGGCTGGAGATATGTATAGATGTATGTGTGTATTATCACCTGTATATATATATATCATCATCATCATCCAGTGTTTTGTCCCCATTAATGAGGGTGGCTGGATCTGCCTCAATGCCATAGCAGCCGAGGTAGGCAGGTGCAGCTCATGTGTATGTGAGCAGTATCAAGGACATGCTTGTTTGTGTTGGCTTATGCTTTTATATTATTTTTTATGTGTATAATATGTGTTGGTGAACAAGCAGCTAAGTCAGTATACATGTCATGCTTGTAAATTACACATACACACATGCTAGAAGGGTAGAAAGGTACCTAGTGTTGCCTAAGAAATAGAGCACGTGGTTGGTGGAGAACTGCTTAAATGAAAATCAATGAAGTTCTGCATAAATTTATTTCATTCACAATGTTTATGCTATTTGTAATAGGTTTCTTCTTTGAAATATTATTTGCATAACAATTCACTTGGAAAGAAAATAACACAAAGGCATTACAGCTGTGACACATGGAAAAATATGTATTTAATATATAAGATATTTATAAAATATGCAGCAGAGCTTTTTTTTTAATTTCTTCAAATTTAAACTTTGAGGATTATGATTCTGCAAACAAATATTTGTATAAATTCACTGTTTTCAATCACTTCCTCTTTATTTAACACAGACTCTATTTTTTTTTTACTTGTGAAATAGTAATCTATACTTGAAACATGTAATTAATGTTGAGAGAGAGTTTGTGTGTAAGGTGCAGGTGTCACTGTGTGATAAGGAGTTTGCTTTCCAACCACATGGTTCCAGGTTTAGTCCCACTGTGTGGTGTCTTGAGCCAGTGTCTTCTACCATAGCCTTGGGCAGACCAAAGCCTTGCATGGAGATTTGATACATGGAAACTGAAAGAAGCTTGTGTATATATATATATATATCATCATCGTCGTTTAACGTCCGTTCTCCATGCTAGCATGGGTTGGACGGTTCGACCAGGGATCTGGGAAGCCAGAAGGCTGCCCCAGGCTCCGGTCTTATCTGGCAATGTTTCTACAGCTGGATGCCCTTCCTAACGCCAACCACTCCGTGAATGTAGTGGGTGCTTTTTACGTGCCACCTGCACTGGAGCCAGGCAAGGCTGGCATCGGCTATGGTCGGATTGGTGCATTTTACGTGCCACCTGCACGGAAGCCAGTCGAGGCGGCACTGGCTTCGGCCACGATTCGGATGGTGCTTTTTATGTATGTATGTATATGTGTGTGTGTCTTTGTGTCTGTGTTCCCCACCACCACTTGACACCTTGTGTATGGTGTGTTTATGTCCCCATAACTTTGTGGTTTGGCAAAAGAGGCCAATAGAATAAGCACCAGGCTTGAAAAAAAGTACTGGGGCTGATTTTTCCGACTAAAATTCTTCAAGCCTGTGCCCCAGCATGGCCGTAGTCTAATGATTGAAACGAATAAAAGATTAAAGATATACTGCTATCATCATCATCCTTTGATTGTATTGAAGATGAACATTTAATGCCCATCTTCAATACTGGCATAGGTCAGATGGTTTGACAAGATCCAATAGGTTTTGAGGACTGCTCCAATATCTGCTTTAGCAAGGTTTCTATGACTGGATGCCCTTCTTAATGCCTAACACTTTCCAAAATATACTGGCTGCTTTTTTTCATGACACTCTCACTTGCAACATCACCTTTCAAGACTAAGATCCACTTAAACTGAGAGAGGCCATTTTATACTAGATGAGAGAAAGTGCCAGTATAGAAATGGTTTCTTGCTGTAGAGAAGCTACATGGTTACTCACATTATAGAAGAATGGGTGAGAGTCAACAAGGTAGAGCTGGAGAAATAAAATAGTGGTAATGTGTAAGGATAGACCCTCAAAGTACAAGGTGAATAGAATATTGTTTATGTAAGCGTTGGCATGGCTGAGTGATTTTGGAGTTCACTTTGCAACTGTGTATTTTGGGTTCGTTCCCAGTAACTGGTACATTGGGTAATTGTCTTTGTGAACGAAATTTCAGAATCAGAAACTGTGCTGAAGCCCTGTATATATGTATGTATGTATGTATGTATGTATGAGTGTGCACAAATGTCTGTTCATATTTATACTACTGTAAATCAGGTATTGTTTATGTCCATAACTTAGTATTCCAACAAATAACAATCATCAAACTAAGTATCAGACTTAAAAGTACTGGAGTTTTTATAATCAACAAAATCCTTGAGAGGAGCTCCACAGTTTGGATGTAGGCTGATGACTGAAAGAATATGTGTTGTGTATGTATGTATATGTATACACATAGGTGCAGGAGTGGCTGTGTGGTATGTAGCTTGCTTACCAACCACATGGTTCTGGGTTCAGTCCCACTGTGTGGTACCTTGGGTAAGTGTCTTCTTCTATAGCCTCGAGCTTACCAAAGCCTTATGAATGGATTTGGTAGACATGCACATATATATATGTGTGTGTCATCATCATCATCGTTTAGCGTCCACTTTCCATGCTAGCATGGGTTGGACCTATATATATATATGTGTGTGTGTCTGTGTTTCTCTCCCCAACATTGCTTGATAACTGATACTGGTGTATTTACGTCCCCCAGTTCTGCATAAGTGACCGATAGAATAAGTACTAGGCTTACAAAGAATAAGTCCTGGTGTTGATTTGCTCAACTAATGGCAGTGCTTCAGCATGGCTGCTGTCAAATGACTGAAACGGGTAAAAAAAATAAAAGAATATATATATATATATATATATATATATATATAGAGAGAGAGAGAGAGAGATACACACACAATATACATAAAATAATATCATTTAATGTGTGTGTGATTACACTAATACATATACGCATACATAAATATAAAATATATAAATGCAGGCTTCTATGCATTTTCTGTCTAACAATTTTCACTCATAAGGTATTGTTTGACCCAAGACTTTTATAAAAGACAATTGCCCAAGATACCATGCAGTGGAACGCAACCATATCTGTATGGTTAAAGTTTACTTGGATTCTGTTTGTTCTCTGTGGGCTTTATTTTTTACATACTCATGAAAAATTGCACTCAATACGCTCTATAAAGTGTTTGGTGTATGTACAAGTGAAGATGACAGGGTTCAGAGGATTCTTTAGTCCAGCCAAAGACATAACAGCCTCTCAAACACTAGCATCATGGTGAAATACACCCACTACACTCTGTACATACGTGGTTGATATTAAGAAAGATATCCAGCCATAGAATCAATGCCAGAAACTAAATGTATCAGTGAGATGGGATCCTCCAACCCAAGAGGATTCAGACCATGACCAGCCATCCACCCCTTACCAACACTGAAAGTAGATGTAAAATGATGATGGTATTTATATAGTTAAGTGTTTTGGATTAGTACAGCACCATCAACCAGTTACAAACCAGCAACCTTATTACCTGCCTGCCAGCTTATCAGCTCTCATATACATTGTTCCTTCTCAAGCCACGCCTGGCTCATAGGGCCGGTTTCCTTGGCGTATAAGTTCCCCACCTGGATGGGACGCTGGTCCATCACAGGTGAGCTGCAAGATGCAGGAGGAAAGAGTCAGCAAAGTTTACCATTACCTTCTGCCGGAGCCATGTGAAGCTTAGGTGTTTCACTCATAAAAACACACATCGCCCGGTCTGAGATTCAAACACACAAGTCTGCTGCTCTAACCACTAGGCATGTACTTCCACTCTCATATACATACATACATACGTACGTACGTGTGTGTGTATGTGTGTATAGAGCTGTAGATTGACAGAATTGGTAAAGCATTGGACAAAATGTTCTTTATGTTCTGAGTTCAAATCCCACTTAAGGCAACTTTGCTTTCCATCCCTCTGAAGTTGATAAAGCAAGTACTAGTCAAATACTAGGAGGTCAATACAAATGACTATACTCCATCTCAAATTTTAGACCTTGTGGTTATGTCAGAAATCTTTATGTTGCTAATAACAAAGAGACTAAGACAGTGGAGTTGGCAGAATTATTAGCATGCTGGGCAAAATGCTTAGCAAATTCTGCTGAGGTCAACTTTCTCTTTCATCCTTTTGAGGGTGGGGTTGATAAAATAAATACCAGTTAAACCTTGGAGTTGATCTTATCGACTTATCCCCTCCACTGAAATTGCTGGCCTAGTGCCAAAATTTGAAACCCATATATATAAGAGATTATATTTGGCTTGTAGGTATTTGAGAAGCCAACATTTCATATCTTGTCCTTAGCATTGTGTTATATCCATGGCCAGTGGCCAGGATGCTTTTCCTTCAAATGGATCAGTCCAACAAGCTGCAGCTATATATATATATATATATAATAAAGTGGCAACCACTCTTTACTCTGAACAATATCAGCACTGTTGATGTGATGCAAGATTTGTTAACTTACTCCAGTACTGAGTTCAAATTTCTTCCTCTGAGTAAAGTTAGCCATGAAGGATTAGCTTCCTATCCCAGTGAGTAGATGGCATTTGTTTTTCATTCACTTACGAAATATAAGGATAAACATGAAATCATGACTCATTGTGAAGAAGTGTAAGATTACCTTTTAATATTTTTATATATTGTATAGAGTGAGTTGATAAACAAACAGACAGTGTAAGGGTTAAGTGAGGCCTTTTTGTATTGCTGAGGGCTTGATGACATCTCTTGTATTAGTGCCACAATAAAATGCACTCAGTACACTAAGTAAAGTAGTTTGTATTAGGATTGGCATCCGGCACTAGAAACCATGTCAAAAATAGAGTATGAATGTGAGATGGTCCCAAACCTTTTTAAGACGGCAGTAATTCCAAATAAGAGCTGACCTGAACTTTGACAACCCCTACAAGCTATGTTACCATTGAAATTGAGTGTAAAATAATAATGATGATGTTGATGGTGGGTAGTGAAGAAGTCATAAATCACTGTTAATAATGAATGTAACAATGCCATTATTAATTTCTTTGTTTATTTTTAAATTAGTTTTTCTTTTAAGCATGTTATATCATCATCATTATTTAACATTCACCTTCCATGCTGGCATGGGTGGGAAGGTTTGACAAGAGCCGGCCAGGCAGAAGTCTGCATCAGACTTCTGTAACTGTTTTGGCAAGATTTTTACAGCTGGATGCCCTTCCTAACACCAACTACTCAGCAGAGTGGACTTAGTGTTTTTTTACATGATGCAAGCACAAGCGAGGTCAGTTTTGACAAGGTTTTTACACTTGGATGTCCTTCCAAATGCCAATAACTTTACAGTGTGGACTGGGTGCTTTTAAGTAGCACCTGCACTGACAGGGTCACCAAGTACTTGCAAGACAAAAAAAAACCTCTTTTGAGAGGGGAGGGGATATTGGAGGAGGTGCTTTTGTGTCAGATGATGAAAGGTTATAGTGAGGCAGGGAGACAGAATCAAGTTTCTTGCTATAGAGGAGGTACAAGGTTACCTGGCTGAGAGAGAGAGAGACTCTATATATAGAGTCTTAGGGGCTAATTATATATTAGTCATGTCAGCTTGTACATATTTTCTTTTCCTATTTTTCTTTGTTTTATCTTATCTTATCTTCTAATTTTAGATTGTTGATTCAATTCATCTCTAAGAGAAGTGCATTCACATGGCAAGGATTTTTATATGCATCACTCTTATTAATTTCTGCAACCTTACAATCAATAGTTTTGCATCAATACTTCCACAACTGCTTAGTAGTTGGCATGAAGCTAAGAACCACTATTACTTCTGCTGTATATTGCAAGGCAAGTAAATTGTTATCCATGTATGCTATTTTTTTCCCTTTTACTGCTTTCAACCAGAGATTGTGACCATGCTGGGACACCAACTATATATATTTAAATATTTAAGGGGTTTCTCATGAGTAAATTTATATTAAAAACAAACAGAAGAAAATGCTTTGAGAAATTTATCATGGATGTAAGGGAGTGCTGAAAAGTTCCTGGCTTTAAGGGTATCGCGAAAGGTCTGGTTGGAAGCCCAACTTTTACAGGACTTAGAAAAACTGAAGGACCACTGCGATAAGTGTGTGGAATAAAATCATAATTAACTGATCTTCCTATATTTTCTTTTATCCAAAATCAGGAACTTTTCAGTACCCCCTCATACATTTTTATCAAAATATGCAACTGATTTCAAGTGTTTTAAGTCAGTTTAGTCCTGCTGTGAGAGAAGGCAAAATAAATTAAATTAATCTTTCATGATATCTGTTTTAAAAGTTCACATTTTTCTTCAAAAATTCACATGATGTTGGTTTCCTTCTGGTTGCTGCTGGGTCATAATATTAGTTGTAACAGTTTTAGCAGCAGCAGCTGTCTTTTGTTACTTACTGGTAGCATTGGTATTGAGAGCTGGCTATTAACAGTGGGAGAACTGGCTCTTAGCAGTAGCAATGGTAGTGGACATAGTAGAAGTGACTGTACCAAGTTCATTAGTAGCAGTAGTTGTAATAGTAGTAGTGGAAATGGTAAAATACTGTAGATATAATGGTAGTGGTTTGTTCCTTGCCTTCAGTAGCAAGAGTAGTGGCCATACCAGCAGTAGTGCTGTAGTATTGGAAGATCATAAAATTTAGTTGCTTCTTACAGGTGTATGTGACAATATGTTCAATAAATTCTATTTGACGGTATACCAGTATTCTAATTTGGGATCTATGCAGAGTCATGCATTGTCTTAAGGACATCTTAGTTTGCCCTATGTAGTTTTATTACATCCTGAACATGTAATTGTATTGATCAAATTTTCAGATGCACAGATAGTTATTTTTAATTATAAAGAATTGCCTTTGTTTAAAATAGATCTCCAATCCTTCTGACAGATTTAAACATATACCACCATTGAATCTTCTGTATTCTTTTTACTGTTGGTTTTGTTATTGTGTTATACCTTTGTATTTTTTTCCATTGATTTGAGCTGTCTTTTGCTTTTTATGATAGTATGAGTTTGAAGGACTTGGTCATTATGTTTTGAAATATGATGCTGTAGGCCTTGCTTTTAGGATTGCAGGTGGAAATATGAGGTAAAATTTTTAATTCTTTGGTGGTAGGAAGGGCATTTAGCTATAGAAACCAAGCCAAGAGACTATTGAACTCGGTGCAGACCCTGCCTTACCAGTTCCTGTCAAGCCGTCCAACCTATGTCAGTATGGAAAATGGACATGAAATGATGATGATGATATTTTAATTTCTTTGTTTTGTTAGGATGTTGCTTTTTACGGCTCATTCTATTCTATTATCAATTAAATGAATAATTACTGTCTAAATGTGTACCCTTAAGTACTTGAAGTCTTATGTCTGGATGTTTTCACTGGATACAATTGTGCAGACCCATTTGGCTAAGTTATAAGTAACATTTACTCAGGTGTGCTTTGGATGGCACAGATGGAAAACATTTGTTTATAGAATATGGCTCTCTTTATTTGGTTGTTGACTTCTTTTATTAGGATGTCTATATCTTTGCTATATTCCATGGTAAATTGTGTATCTTTCTTAATTTTGAATTCTTTCAGTTTCTCTATACTTTCATTCCACAGAATGAAGCTATTGTTGAGGTATCTTTTCCAGTTTTCTTCTCCCAGCCATTCTCATTTTGTAAACAAAAATTATGAACATAGAAATAAATTATACATTAATCCCTATTTTTGAAAGGAGTTGTATCTGTAAAAATTTCATCTGAAGAGAGCAGAAATTGAAAGAGAAAACAAAAAGAACAGAGAAAGAAAGTGAAAGATGTATGTACATCTATATGAAATGGACGTGTGTGTGTGTGTGCATGCATGCATGCTTGTGCATGTGTATGTGAGAGAGAAAGAGTGAGTGAGTGAAGGTGTGTGTCGTGATGAGTGATATCTTTTAAGGTACACACACATAGAAAATGTGACGTCATCGTATAAAAGTTTTACAATAGTTGATTTATGGAAAAGATTATGTTAAATTTTTGAAATGCAAATATGTGAATGGAAATTAAGTTTAACTTGTAGCCAAAATAATACTTAATCTTTTGATACCCCATATGTCAAAATCTGTAACACGGTTTTGGAAAGGAATATATAGGATATAGGACAGTATTTCACATTGCAATACAGACGTAATACTGAAATAGTTTAAGAGATAACAAATTGCTCTGGGCTCACATCAGGCAAGAAGTTGGAAATTTTTTTTCCCATGACACTGCATGGACCTTGGCTTTTGTATTTGACGCCTGTTGCTTTAAGTATTTTATTTGAGGGAGAGGAAAGAAGAGAGCCAGCATAGTGACGGTTTTGGCTGGCTCTCATCCTGTATTCCCCTTGTTGCTAGCAAAATGGTATGTGCCAACTGTCTGAGCAACTGGTTGTTTTAATGGCGGAACAAATAGGACATAAAGATTACAAAAATAGTGATTCTCACTTTGAAACTAACAATTTTGAAAATCGTTTTAGATTACGGAACATCCTGCTCTCTCATCTATCGAAGTTTAAAATTTCAGCGTGATTGGATGAACAATACTCAAGTTACAAGCACACAGACAGACAGATAGAACAGATTTTATACATTAAGATAATATATATATATCTTTTTCCATTTATTTATAGAGCCTTACATTATCGAATTCTGCACGCAAAACTTCAACTGTTGGAGAAATCGTCAATTTGATGTCAATCGATGCCCAGAAGTTCCAAGATCTCATGACCTACGTTAACACTATCTGGTCTGGTCCTCTACAAATTATGATTGCTCTTTACTTCCTCTGGCTTACCTTAGGACCATCCATATTTGTTGGAGTTGGCATTTTAGTATTTTTTATTGGAATGAACATGTTTATCTTAAATGCAAAGAGTGTGTTACAGGTGAGCCTTCTTTTATTTAAATTTTTTGTACATTTTTTAAAGTTTTGGTTTAAATTGAAAAAATTTTTCTATATCTAGAAGATATTTTAGAAGCAATATTTTAATTTTGGGGGAAGAACTTTCTAAGAATAGATAAGCTACATATATGCTTAACCCAGCGAGGTCCTTCCTTACTTATTTAAGCCCTTCACTCTCTATGAAGCATAGGCTATTGACAACTTTCTCCCATTATGTTCTCAACTTTTGACTGTCTTTTCTGCTTCTCTCCAGTTGGATCCTTGCTTTTCCAGCTATTCCTCAGTGTCTTGCCACCAGCTGTTTTTGGGGCATCCTCTTTTCTACCTCCAGTGAGGGTCACAGGTCAGGATTTGTCATGTTTCTCTGAGGAAAAGCCCTCCTCTCCCAGCTCATGTTGATTTTGAGTTGTCATTGATGCTTCTGTAACTTTGCCTCTTCTGGGTAGGAATGTTGGCCCAATGTGAATCCATTTATACCTCTGGGAAGAAGTGGTCCATATTAGTCCAGCCTCTACCCCTTGACTTTTCCTGTATGAAAGGCCCTACCAAGAGCCTGTGCTCTGCTGGCATAGCTCTCAGAGTCATTGTGGTACATAAGACTCCACACCATAAAAACGACTGGATCTTGTGGTGGGAAGTCTTTAAGGATGTATCATTTAATTTATGCTATTGTTTACTATATGAATGTCACAAATATCACAATCTAGTAAAGGAGCTCAAATTATTAGAAATAACAGCCAAATCGTTTTCAAACCTCCCTTTCAAAAGAAGACATTAGAAAATGTAGATCCCGAATACACTATACTTGATAGTAGGATAGGATGGTCATGGATGAAACACCTTTAGTCAATTGTCTGACTTTAGTTTAAACAACATAAACACATTTTATCTTCCATATACGGGCCTCTTTGCTGGTGGCACATAAAAAGCACCATCCGATCGTGGCCGTTGCCAGCCTCGCCTGGCAGCTGTGCCTGTGGCACGTAAAAAGCACCCACTACACTCACGGAGTGGTTGGCGTTAGGAAGGGCATCCAACTGTGAAAACATTGCCAGATCAGTCTGGGCCTGGTGCAGCCTTCTGGCTTCCCAGACCCCAGTTGAACCGTCCAACCCATGCTAGCATGGAAAACGGACGCTAAATGATGATGATGATATTTTTCCTAGGTTCATTAAAAGAGTTGAGCGAAATCAATGTATTATTTTTTTTTATTTATTGCTTTTTTTGTAATTATTTTATAGTTAAAGAAAGTTACTCTCAAACCCTCCTTCGTTTTCCTTCTGCTATTTAATTTCATAATTATTGTCACCTGATAAATAACTTAATGCTGCTTGTGAACCATGAGTAGATTTCTTCTGTTGCAGTTTCTGTAATCAACTCAATGTTTACATGGGTTAGTGATTAGCCTTCCACCCAACCCCTAATCCTGGTGGACCAGACCATTTTATTGTGACATGTGCTCACTATTTCAGTAACTAGAGGACTAATGAATCTGGACCTCTGGTAGTGTGAAACCCTATGGCTTAGTAGGTGGAGGCTAACTTTTGAGACAGTTCCAGTTCACCTGATGAGTCTGTTGCCATATGGTCTATGACTGCTTATTTGCCGAGTGGCCCCGTTATAGGTCCCACCTTATTTTGCAACTACCCACTTAGTTGTGACCCATCCCATATAGGACTAAGTAGGGTTCATTAGAACATTAGCCATCATAGTGAATAATATATTTCTATTTTGGAAATCTGTTTTTATTTTCCTTGATGATAAACACTCAACAACACACAAGTATCACAAGTTCCTATTTCTACTCAAATAAAAATAAAATAACATTATTGTTAGATTTAATCCTAAATGTTATGTAAGAAAGTCACTTTCCATCTACTGATGAAATAAACTAAAATTGAGTTTTTAAAATTTTTTTTGTAGATGAAGCAAATGAAATTAAAAGATTCCAGGATTAAAATGATGAATGAAATTCTCAATGGTATAAAGGTAACAGAAGACTGTTGTTCTGTGTCATTTTAAAGAGAACTTATTTACTCACTTACCTTACTCCTAATTTAAAGAAAATTTTCACTTTTTATACCAATATGTGTAATGTAAATATGTATGGCAATTTGGTGTAAGCATATTACTTCATGGAAATTTTTAAAATATTAAATACAGGTAAGATTGTTTTGCAAATTTTGATTGATTACATATGAATTTTTGCAAAATGTATTTTTATGTGCTGAATATTACTATGTCTGATGCCATAAATCAAATGAAATTAATCATTCCCACACAAGAAAAAGCAATTTTTTCCTTTACTGTTTCAAGTTTTCAAGTGTTGTGTTTTTATATCTTGTTTTTGCTGTGAGTGTGTGTACCTGTGTACACACACACACACACACACACACACACACATACTATGAAAGCAAGAGCAGGAAGTAAGAATATATAAAACTACACACACATGTGCATGCGCATGTGTGCACACACACACACATTTTGGATTAGAGCTAAATTGAAGTACAATTAAGATTTGTGAATTCAGTCCTAGTCAAAGAAAATGCACACACATATATAAAAATAGAGCACCAAAATAAAATGAAAAAATATGCCTATTATTTTTTCAAGATGCTTTAAAGCATCTTATTTACTCTAGTAACAGTTAGACAAAGCGCTGCTATATCTGTCATTGCATATGACACCTTCCTGTATAATCTAAAAGCGGATGTTAAATGATGGTGTTGTTGGTGGTGGTGGTGGAGGCAGTAGCAACATACTTTAACGATCTCAGTGGTCAGTCCTAATGAGTCAGTGGTTTTCCTGTGGTCATATCTTTAATTGTGTCATCTATCATACTGTTGTTCACTAGAAGCGCCTGTCTCTCTGTTAGGTCTACATTCAGAAAGACCCTCTTTCTTCTATACATTCTCTACATTTCATAACATCACTTCCATGTTTCTTTCTTTCCAGAACCACTAAATGCATAGGTGCCTTTATCTATCCATACTTCTCCCCCACAATGTCTCTATTCTCACAATGTCTCTATTCTCTATTTTGCAATACAAAATGTCTCATGCCTCTGATCCTCACACTATAGAACATTGGCAAACTTCTCACCTTCTACTTCTCCCCTTGCGAAATAAACCTGTCACCATTGGCCTGGCTGGAACTTTGCTCCAGCCACAGATATGGTCTGCAGTCCTTAGTAGGTCATCTTCCAGAACTTCTAGTTTTGGTGTCCTATTTTTATTATATATGTTGATATTTCATTTGACTAGGATTGAATTAAAAAATCTTAATTGTGCTTCTATTTAGCTGCAATCCAAAATGTGTGTTTAATATTTTGTTACTTCCTGCTCTCATAGTGTGCGTGTGTGTGTATAAGGGTGCACACACTCACTTTGGCTGTGAAGGCAGGATATTAGGAAGGGCATGGCGTTAGGAAGGGCATCCAGCTGTAGAAACACCGCCAGATCTGACTGGCCTGGTGCAGCCTTCAGGCTTCCCAGACCCCAGTTGAGCCATCCAACTCATGCTAGCATGGAAAGCGGACGTTAGATGATGATGATGATGATGATTACTTGAAAACTTGAGACTTTAATGAAAGGGAGAAAGAGCATGGTAGAGTTGCTCTTTCTTATCTGGATTTGATTAATTTCATTTGGTTTATGGTGTTTATGATGTATATAAAAATACATTTTGCAAAAATCAGTCAATATTTGCAGAGCAATCTTACTTGTATTTTATTTTGTCTTGAATTTCTGTGAAATAACCCAATAAAATGGTTATTAGATAGCATGATCTGCTAACCTATTTATGCTACAATTATCAATTTTTCCATAATAATTAAAATCTCTCTATTAGCAACAATTTCATGAAATTAAATGATGCTATGATCATTTATCTCTGTCTTCCATGCGGGCATGGTTTGAACAGTTCTATAGGATCTGTTGAGCCAGTGGAATGTGTCATGCTCTGATGTTTGCACTACCTTGGTTTATATGGTTGGTTGCCTTTTCTAGTGCCAACTACTTTACAGAGTGTGCTTGGTACTTTTTACATGACACCTGAACTAGTGATCGAGACCTTTGACAATATACTGTGCTTGAGAAGACCTGTCAAGCCAAGTGAGATCATAGTCATGGCTGATAGTGGTGTTTTGTAACAGGCACCTGTGCCAGTGGCACATAAAAAGTACCCACTATACTCTTGGAGTGGTTGGCTTTAGGAAGGACATCCAGCTGTAGAAACCATGCCAAATGAGATTGGAACCTGGTGCAGCTCCTCAGCTTACCAGTTTTCAGCCAAACCATCCAACATATGCCAGCATAGAAAACAGATGTTAAATGATGACACACACACACACACACACACACACCACACACACACACACATACACACACACATAGAAACAGAGGGAACATAGGGATGCTAATAAACAATATTAATAATAGATCTAAGGGGAACATTCTACTTACTAAAAATGCATATACGTTAGTTAGACAACTTACCAATTTCTAACTGCTAAATTATAACATGATCTAATAATTAGTAACCTTAATTCTTTCTGCCTTCAAGTTCATTAAACTCTCTCTTTAAAAAAATTTTTTTTTTTACTAACTTATGTTGTTTTTTTTTTTCATAAATTTAGGTTTTGAAGTTGTATGCCTGGGAGAATTCTTTCAAGGAGCAGATCATGAAAATACGAAATGATGAAATGAGAATTTTGAGAAAGCAAGCCTATCTTAATGCTTTCACTACACTAACATGGAGCTGTGCACCCGTATTTGTAAGTACTTATCTGAAGTAAAAATTATTTCCTGATTAGAATGATTAACATTAATCACTCACCCTCCTCATCATCATCATCATCATCATCACACATCCATTTTCCATGTTTACATGGGTTGAGATGGTTTGACAGGAGCTAGCAAGCCAGAGGACTGTACCATATTTCACTGTCTGCTTTGCCATGGTTTCTGTGGCTGAACGCCCTTCACTAATGCTAACAACTTTACAGAGCATACTGGGTGCTTTTCATGTGGCACTGGTACCAGTAAGATGTATCTTTTATCTGTTTCAGTCATTAAACTGTGACCATGCTGTCTTGAAGAACTTTTGTTGAATCATCAACCCCAGTACTTTCATTTTTGTTTTTTAAGCCAGGTACTTACTCTATCAATCAATTTCTGCCAAAACACTGGTTGGCTGTGTGTTAAGTAGCTTGCTTACCAACCACATGGTTTCAGGTTCAGTCCCACTGCGTGGCACCTTGGGCAAGTGTCTTCTACTGTAGCCTCTGGCTGACCTAAGCCTTGTGAGTGGATTTGGTAGACGGAAACTGAAAGAAGCCCGTCATATATATATGTCTGTGTGTGTATATGTTTGTGTGTCTTTGTCCCCCAGCATCACTTGACAATTGATGGTAGTGTGTTTACGTCCCCGTAACTTAGCGGCTCGGCAAAAGAGACTGATAGAATAAGTACTAGGCTTCCAAAGAATAAGTCCTGCGGTCGATTTGCTCAACTGAAGGCAGTGCTCCAACATGGCTGCAGTCAAATGACTGAAACAAGTTAAAAGTTACGGGGACATAAACAAACCAACACCGGTTGTCAAGCAATGGTGGAGGACAAATAGAAACACACACACACACACTCACACATATAAATACAACAGATTGGAGCCTGGTGCAGCCATCTGGTTCGCCAGTCCTCAGTCAAATCGTCCAACCCATGCTAGCATGGAAAGCGGACGTTAAATGATGATGATGACAACAGCTTTCTTTCAGTTTCCATCTACCAAATCCACTCGCAAAGCTTTGGTCTGCCTAAGGCTATAGTTGAAAACACCTGCCCAAGGTGCCGCATAGTAGGACTACCACTCAGTCATGCCTGAACCTACCAAGGAATTCTCAATACATGACCCTTCAACTGATGGGTTTTAGTATTGAGGTAATATTGTGCCAAGTAATTAGAGATTAAATTATGATAGAAGGAAATTAAGCTTCATCAACTTCTCAACTTTGGGTTGTTTTTCATTTCTATATATATATATATTAACCTTATTCTTTCTCTTGTATATTTCTTAATTTCTAGGTGTCACTTTTTACATTTGTGGTGTATGTCCTCTCAGATGAGAAAAACATCCTGGATGCAGAGAAAGCTTTTGTTGCTTTATCACTTTTCCATATTTTGCGTTTTCCTTTGATGATGTTACCAAATACAATCTCCAATCTCATAGCTGTAAGTGTTTGTTTTGTTTTCTTTTTACCAAAACCATCTTTTTTATTTTAGAGTATCGTTATTGTTACCACTGCTACCACTACAAAGATTCTATATATTCATTGAACCAATGCAGATGCCTTTACACAGTTACATGAACTGCTAGAAATAGCAGCTGAATTCTCAAATCATGCTCTATTATCTTATAAAATGAAGCACAGATTGAACTATGTGGTCCTTAATATATAAAGAGACAAACTGGTTACAGCTAGAATACTTTTTATCATAGATCTCTTTAATTAGGCCTGATCTGAATCTAAACTTCTGCTTTATATGTTCATTTCTTCCATGATATAATTTGGTCAGGTTTGCAAAGCATTTATTTGACTATGTCTGGTTTGTAAATCTTCTGGCAAAACTTGCCACCTATAGGCTCCATCCAACTTTCATTGCTTAATGACTTTCTGATTTGGATCATTGCACTAAGTTATGTATAATCAATGAAATTATATCATCAGACATGCACTTATTTGGTATTAGAAACAAATTCTGCTTAAGCAATCACTTATGATTTGTTTATAACACTGATACTTATTTAAACTGAGTAGTGGCATGACCAAGCTGCCCTACATACTCAGTTATTTGCCAGTCTTCATGTGTGTGCACATGTATTTGTGTGTTCTGCAAATTTCAAATCCAGAGCAAGATATAATAGATAAGTCATATTGTTTTCCATATCCATATTTTAGATTAAAGAATGCAACTTATATCTGAAAGTATATATGGTAAATACCAGTAATATACAAAGTTTTTTTTGATCTGTTATACACTTCTTTTTAAAAAATTCTCTAGTCATGTAAGGAGCCTCTTCCCTATGTCTGTATTATCATCTTTAGTGAAACAATATAACCTAAAATTTCTATTCAGATGATATACAAAACTATGTTATTATTTGATTATGTTTACAAATGCCATTTAGCATTTATATAATGTATTTTTATTTTGTATTTCATCTATTTGTCAGGCAAATGTTTCAGTGAAAAGAGTCACCGAGTTTTTGAACAAAGATGAATTAGATTTAAAATCTGTTGAACACAGTTTAACAGACTCGGATAGTAAGTGATTATTTTCTATTATCTGGACTTGTCATTAGCTTTATCCCAAAAAGAAATTTACACATTTCATTTAAACAAGCTTACTAATTAAACACAGTCATTTAACCTGTTCGAAGTAGCTACCAAACCTCCCTAAAATCAAAACCTACCATCTTAAAAAAAGGAAGTGCACATTGGACAAAGTAGTCCTAGGTATATGAAAATATTTGATGCTCATGGCTGGAATGCCTTTGGTCAGAATCATTAAGTGTATCAGACAAAATGCTTAGCATCATTTTTTCTGACTCTGTACATTCTGAGTTCAAATCTTGCTGAGGTCAGCTTTGCCTTTCATTTCTTCAGAGTCAATAAAATAAAGTACCAGTCACATTCTGAGGTTGATGTAATCAACTTGCCCCCTCTCCTTAAAATTGCCACCCTTGGACCATGCAATGGACCGGTGTTCTGTTCAGAAGGAATGTTGTGATCTCAGTCACTTATATATTAGGTTGTCCCAAAAGTTCGTAAACACTTGTGAAAATTGAATTTTTACTCGCCAAGTACTAACAAAAACAACAAAAATTATTCCTCAAAATAAAGACCATTATTTTCCAAGACTTTCTAC
Organism: Octopus sinensis; assembly: GCF_006345805.1. NCBI lineage: Eukaryota > Metazoa > Mollusca > Cephalopoda > Octopoda > Octopodidae > Octopus > Octopus sinensis. The sequence goes on along the minus strand of NC_043002.1, from coordinate 36,503,874 downwards.
GAACTTTTGGGACAACCTTATACTTTGAAAACTGGGTAACTGGTCATATGAGCCTCAGGGCCCTAAAAAAAAGATGTATAGCTATTCATTACTTTTCCTTTCCTTGATCATCACATTTCTAATGTCTATTTCTTGCCTCTTTTCAAATATAATGTTTTCCATTTCAAATATTCATTCATTAATTCTATACACCCTTTCTAACAGAATATCAGATTTAACCCAGCACCATTAGTCTCTTCTGACTATTCCTCTTTCCTGTTTGGTCTAAGGCTTTTATGGATTTGAAATATAAAAACACAGTTGCGAAATGTTGAGCAATTCAAGCATTGAAACTTTAATAGATGCCTCTATTCTTCCACCACCTTATTACTATCAATACTTTAATGTCTTCTTCCCTATTCTGTCTTTATGTCACATCTCTTCCTCTCTTGAAAGTTCTCCAGCATAGCTAGAGCTCAATGGCCAAGACTAGCAAAAGAGGACACTTACTTTATCACTTAGAATTCCATTGGGTCCAATAACTTTTTCAAAAAGGTGTTTACCAACATGAGAATCAACAGCACTAAGATGATCTTAATTAAGATTCCTCTTAATTAATCTATATATTTTTGTATCTCTTTTACTTGTTTCAGTCAGTGGATAGGGGTTATGCTGGGACACACCTAGAAGGGTTTAGAAGTTTGGTATTTATTCTACTTTTGCCAAACTGTTAAGTTACAAGGATAAACATAAACCAATACCTGTTGTCAAACAGTTGTGGGGAGAAATATAAAGACATATGCACACACAGAGGCACACAAATGACAGGCTTCCACACAGTTTCTGCCTACCAGATTCACTCACAAGACATTGGTCAATCTAAGGCTACATTTGCCCAAGGTGCCACACAATGAAACTGAACCTAGAACCATGGGATTTCAAAACAAGCTTCTTGGCCACACAGCCATGCTTGCATCTATATCTCAGTATTCATATTTTCTTGATCACTCAGCTCTTTTTACCGACATTCAATACCCAGCAAGTTCCACTAATTTCATTCTATTATATTTGTTGCAAATTTTCTAGTCTACTTCCATTGTTTTTTCTATTTTCAATCTTCAATATTTCATTTATAAATTAATTTTTTGGTAGAAGTAGACACTAAGAATTTTCTCTCAATTGCTAAACTGCAAAAACTCTGTGAAGAAAAAGAAAAGGGAAATACACATCCCATGAATTTCTTCCAGGCTGTAATTACTTTCTTTATTACAAGAAATGTCTCACTTCATAAAATGTTTAATTTATACACCTTGAGCTGTGTCATACTGATGATTTCTAAAACGAACGAAATGGTGCAACACCTGAATATCAATGACTAGAAATTTTAAGACTTTCATAATAAGTAAGCAAAACAAAAACAATATGTGTATTCTGTGCATCTTTCCTTGTTTCTAAATTACAAATTCAAACTTCTAAACCCACCGTGAAGAAATGCTTATTGCCTTTGTACTAACTCTCCACTAGAAGATACCACAAGAGTATTTCTTATTCATTTTATTTTAAGGTCATTCTGTCATCATTGAAAATGGATCTTTTAAATGGGATAAAGAAGAGCCTTGCATTTTAAAAAAGTATGTGTTTTTTTTTTTTTTATTATCAAGTGATATAATTGCCAGTGTCTTCCAAATGAATGAGCATTTTGTTTTTCAATATGAGATTTGCTTTACTAAACAAACTTCATATCTCTAAGAGAGAACCTTGTCAGCTTAAAATATTTTAGAGTATTTCTTAGGAACAGGACTATCAAAGCTATTAAAAGCTATTATTAAGCAATTACAAACAAGAATTTCTTAGGTAAGATTGCTTTGATAAAAAATAGTCTATTCCAATCCTTTTTTTTATATGTTTAGTAAAACATTTGAATAATTTCTTAAATCATTTTGAATGCCAGTCCCAATTCACAATAAAAATTTACCTCAGTTATTTGTTTGATAGAAAGTAGAACCTTAGACGATCAATGGCAGATGATAAAAGTAACTATATTGCTTGCTAGCCTTTAGCATTCTAGCAATGATAAGCTTTTCTAGCACACCTGTTGACTTTCCTTTTACTGCCCTGTAAATTGTAGCACAATGAGTTTTCCAATCATTGTTTACATGTAATGTACAATAAAGATGTTTATAAGTAATCATTTAATATAATTACCCATTACACTCCTGGAGTGGTTGGCATTAGGAAGGTTATCCAGCTGTAGAAACCATGCCAAATTCAGACTGGAACCTGGTGCAGCTCTCCAGCTCATCAGCTCCAGTCAAACCATTTAACCCATGCCAGCATGGAGAGTGGACGTTAAATGATGATGAGTTTAACCCTTTCGTTACCAAACCGCCCAAAGCCGCCCGAAAAAAATTTTGGTTAATGTGACCAAGCCGCCCGAATTTACCTATTCATATTTAAATGAGAATATCAGAGCAAATCTCTTTAGTACATTCGTGAAAACACGTATTATACTTCGTAAACAGTTCAACTACAGTTTTGTACAATAATCGAAGTGTAATTTTAATTCCGTGAATTTTGAGAGATTTTTTTCCGAAATTTGTTCCTATTGTGTTTTCAAAATTTGTAATTCTGACAAAAAATGGATACGAATTTCATTATATCAAGCAGCGAGTCAGAATTCGAAGGATTTTCTACTGAAGACCTTCATAAATCTAACTCTATGACTGAAAAAAAAAAGCACATGGTATTTGATAATGAATGTGATGTTTCATTTTCCGAAAGTGAAAACAGTGAATTCGAGAGCTCCGACAGCGATAAAGAAAACGAATTGGCACCTGAATGGAGTGAAAATTTAAAAACTGTTTCTTTCGGTGATTTTTCTGAAGAAACTGGACCAAGCCACAGACTTTCCCAGGAGAGTAAAGCTTTAGACTATTTCTTTTTACTTTTTCGAATGAGCCCATTTGAAATCATTACGGCGAAAACGAACCGTTACGCTAAACGTAAACAAAGCGAAAGAAACGATAGTTTGTGGTTTCCCATAACCTTAAATGAAATTAAGACTATTTTGCCGTAAATATTATTATGGGTATCAGAAAGTTACCCAGAATAACAAATTCTATCGTAAAATTTTGTTGTATACCCAATTGAATATTAGCTAATAACCCATTTTCTATAGCGATGTTTGAACAAAATTTTAATTTTATATTTTGTTGAATTTACCTGTATCTACTTGCAATTAGAGTCACTTTGTGACAAAAATTATAGTATAGAATTGGTTGAGAATATTTCATTAAATTATCTTCCAAAAATCAGATTAACATATTGAGAAATAAAAAAGTTATAGTTGTTTAATGAAACCAGACTAAATTTATGATTATGTTAGAAATTAATTGAAACACATAAGGGGTGTATTTTGGTCAGAAATATAGTAACAAAAGGGTTAAACTGTTTATTTCAGACCTCAGGATTAGCTGGTTAATGAGGTTGTCTTCAGATTTTCATCTAGTTGAAGACCTACATTTTTGTATTCTGGTGAATATGAATTCATTTGAAGGCTGGGTCTTACATTATTTTTTCTGTAGTTTGATGATTTTGTAAATATATTGTATTCTTGTATCTTAGATAATGAGATTTATTTTTAAGTACTTTGATGTATAAAATTAAATTTCTGATTTTAGCATTCATTTTAAAGTTACACAAGGGACACTTGTTGCAGTTGTGGGAGTTGTTGGATCAGGAAAATCATCCTTAATCTCAGCCATTCTTGGTGAAATGGAAAAATGTTCTGGAAAAGTTAATGTACAGGTTTGTTTTCTTAAATTTTTTCAATTTGTAAGTCAAATACTATAGAATTAACCAGCACCATATATAATTACTTGTTTGACTTGCTAAAATTAGCAACCAAGGTCAGCTTTGCCTTTCATCCTTTCGGGGTCGATAAATTAAGTACCAGTTGCATACTGGGGTTGATCTAATCGACTGGCCCTCTCCCCCAAAATTTCTGACTTTGGCCTAGAGTAAAAAAGAATCTGATGTCTGTTCAGTCGAGGCTGGTCTGAGGTTTAACAACAGCTGTTTTAGTGCCCATCTGCTACCAACCAGTGACTTTTTCTTGTACATGAACAGTTGACAACACCTTGGCTACTGTGAGCAGAGCTGGATCTAAACTCCTCACCTGTAACAGATAAAACATTTTACATGTCCATAATAACATTATTGTAATATTTGCTTTGTGAAGAATATCAATTCAGCCAAAATAATGACAGTGCAGAATAAGAAATTAAATCATTTTATTCTATTATAAACATAGAATGGGAAAATATATCCTGCACGAGCTGGACATGTTTATCTGAGTGCATGAAATATGGAGATAAGTTTGCTTTATGGTGCACTACTAATATTATTCTTTCTGCTCTAAGTACAAGGCCTAAACTAGGTGGGTGGGGGTGCTGGTCAGTTACATTGACCTCAGTGCTTGACTGAAACTTATTTTTATTGCTCCTGAAACTTATTTTTATTGCTGATCACAACTGAATTTTAACTCAGAAAATAAACCTAGAAGAAATGCTACAAATCATTTTTGTCGGGCATGCTAACAATTCTACCAACTCACTGCTTTTGGTTTCGAATTTTGGCACAATGCCTGCAACTTTTTAAAGGGAGGGGCTAAGTTGATTACATCAGCCCTAGTGCTCAACTTGTACTTATTTTATTAACCCTGCAAGGATAAAAGGCAGAGTCAACCTTTGCAGGATTTGAACACAGAATGTAATGAGTTGGAAGACATGCTGCAAAACATTTTGACTGAATCTCTGCTCACCACCTTTGCACTATTAATATAATATCATGAGTTATTCATTATAAACCCATCCTCAAGGAGAGTGTATCTTGAATATCTTTGATGTTTCAACAAGCTCATTCAGAAAAGATTAATTATGATATTTTGTCATATCTGTTGGATTGAATATTTTACTATGGAAGTGAGCTACTAATGACAGTAGCTTGCCTATCAAAGCAATCATAGTCTCTGCCAGTTGACAAGGGATCTGCTGCATCATTGCTCACCTTGCTTGTAATAGCACCAAAGTGTCTCTAGAATCACACCTTACTGTCTTTAAAGCTGAAGGACACATTGTTTAATGTAGTTTTGAATATACAAAATGAGAGGATGTCCTGGCTGGAACATCTTTGATCAAAGATCTACTCCATCTGGACTGGCTTCATGAAAATTATAGACCCAACTGCAATTACTATTTGTAAATCTCACGAGAGATATTCAGCAATAGTACTTTGGAGTAAAGATTGTTTGCCAACATAACATGGCAGTCCTGGTTTAGGACGAATGTTACTGTAATTTAGCCCCAGGAGACATTGTCTCCAGTTGGCTATACGACACGATCTGTGTCCTTATATTTTTGAACAAGGGAATCTAGTGCACCACCTATTATTCTGTGCTGATAAAGGAAAATAACCTGAAAATCGCGATACACAGATATTGTTTTGAGCTGAGTGGGGGGTGCTAGATTCCCTTGTTTGAAAATATAAGGACACAGATCATGTCGTATAGCCAGCTGGCGACAATGTCTCCTGGGGCTAAATTACAGCAACATTCGTCCTAAACCAGGACTGCCATGTTATGTTGGCAAACAATCTTTACTCCAACTGCAATTATTGAGCCAAAAGATTCCAACAGTTTGAATAAACCTGGTATTGTGTAGTTATTTCACTCTTTTAATTTATGTATTTCTATTAACTAATTGTTATACCTTTGATTGTGTTGTAAGTAATACCTGATACAATGGTTGTAGCAATGATTTGTTTATCTTCCCTCCAGAGTAATGTGGCTTATGTAGCACAGCAAGCTTGGATTCAAAACGATACCTTGCAGAATAATATCTTGTTTGGGAAACAGTATCATCAGTCTTTTTACACTAAAATCATCAATTCCTGTGCACTTCATACAGATTTAAAAATACTACCTGCTGGTGATCAAACTGAAATTGGTGAAAAGGTAGTGTATTTTGTTTTTATGATAATTGTCTTAGATGTTTTATGGATTTGAATGATGATGATGAATGATCAATGTCTAATATTTTAAATCCAGGTTTGTCCCCGTTAACAGGAATGGCCAGATCTACCTCACTCTTACAGCAACCGCTCTCACACCATCTCGCCAACTCACCCAATTTTGGGCATCCTCCCACCTCAAGCCAACCCTCCCAATCTCTTGCATGACCAAGGATGAGAGTTTGCACCTTCCTTTCAGTCCCATTGCAGCACCTTGGGCAAGTGTCTTCTCTTATAGCCTTCAGCTGATCAAAAGCTCGTGAGTGGATTTGGTAGATGAAAACTAAAAAGAAAGCCTGTTCTCTGTGTGTGTGTGTGTATACATGTATATATGTGTTTATGTGTGTGTATATGTTTCTCCATTCATAACATAATGGTTGTAAAATGAGCATCATTGTCACACAAGCAAATCCCACTGAGTGACACCTTGGGCAAGTGACTTCTGCTATAGCCCTGAGCTGACAAGTGTCCTGTGAGTAAGTTTGGTTGATGGAGACTGTGGAAACTTGTGGTGTATATATGTGTGTGTATGTCTGTGTTTGTTTCTCCCCACCACTTGATAACAGGTGTTGGTTTGTTTACATCCCTGTAACTTAATGGCTTGGCAAAAGAGACTGATAGAATAAGTACAAAGATTAAAAACTTAAATACTGAGGATGATTTCTTTGATTAAAAATCCTTCAAAGCAATGCTTCAACATGACTGCAGTTCAGTGACTGAAACAAGTAAAAGATAAAAATAAATCCTCGTGTACAACAGCTTCTAATTGTGCGTTGCCGTGTTACTTTTGGCTATACAAGTGAGATCCACTGAAAACCAACATAGTTTACACCAATAAAATTCTATTCTTAGAGAACTTAGTCATGGTCTGGTAGACTGAGTCATTGAAATGCAAGTGTTTTAGCTGTGGACTGAGTACTATCCCAGTGACAGAATAATCACAGAATGAGTCATTTAGTTATCTGGTACCTACAAACTTGGCAATTTTTTTTCTCTTCTATATATATATATATATATGTGTGTGTTGTGTGTGTGTGTGTAAAAGAATAAACAATTGCAGTTCAGTGCAATACACGTTTCAGAAGTAAGATATCCACCAAATCAAATGTGTACTATATCATATTATAAAGATATTTACCTCCACATCAGGCACATGACTACCACATCAAAGTGATCTACATAAGCCAATTGTATGCTGAATGCTGAGCTGTTGACTTTCATCTATGTGATTCCTATAAACTTATATATATAGGGGTGCTGAAAAGTTCTTGGCTTTGGGTAAAAAAAGATACAGGAGGATCAGTTAATTATGATTTTATTCAGCATATTCCCCTCTCAGATTCACACACTTATTACAGCAGTCCATCAGTTTTTCTAAGCCCTGTTAAAAAACTTAAAAGTTTGGGTCTCCAACCAAACCTTTCACAAAACCTTTAAAGCCAGGAACTTTTCAGTACCCCTTTATATATATATATAATGTCTATGTAAAATATATAAACTGCATCTACTTAGTTACACATGATTACAAATTTTATTGTGTATGTATAAATTCAAGTTCTTTATGTAAGTTAATTTAAAAGAGATATTTTTAATGTGTTTGCTATAATTTTCTTCTGTTCAAAGGGTATAAATCTTAGTGGTGGTCAGAAACAGCGTGTCAGCCTAGCCAGAGCTGTATACCAGGAAGCCGATGTTTATTTATTAGATGATCCTCTTAGTGCTGTTGATTCTCATGTTGGTAAACACCTTTTTGAAAAAGTTATTGGACCCAATGGAATTCTAAGTAATAAAGTAAGTGTCCTCTTTTGCTAGTCTTGGTCATTGAGCTCTAGCTATGCTGGAGAACTTTCAAGTGTTTTAACACTTTAGCATTTAAACTGACCATATCCACCCCAAATATTCTTTAAGCTTTATGTTCAAATTATCCAGATTTTGTCTTTTACACCAACCTTACAATGTCACACCATTAAAATCTTGAAGCTATGAGATGAGCCATGATTAATTCAAAACAATATGAATAAATAAGCATTACATTTGGCAGAGTAATCTGAATGCTAAAGGGCTGATTGATATCAAATCCACTTCCGATACTTGTTTCACTCTGGTACTGTTTTATTGATCTCAAATTGTGCTTTATACAGAAGCATTGTTCAATCTACACCTTCACTCTCAGAAAGAGTACCTTCATTGTGAAGAGAAATAGTAGTTCCCTGAATTTTTACCATCCCATTCTTTCTCTGGCTGTTATGCTTTTGCAGCAACCACTTTCATTGCTTATTAGGTCAAAGAGGAATCTTGTATGTTAATAATTCTCAATATGCATAATGATATTCTGTTTGTTAGTAAAGTTACTATCAAAATAAAGTTTATCCAGTATGTGACACATTACCAGAGGACTGAGTGTTCAACACAAAACTAACTTCTTCAATTATATATATATGTGCAGGTGGCACATAAAAAGCACCATTTGAGCATGGCCGTTGCCAGTACCGCCTGACTGGCCCTCGTGCCAGTGGGACGTAAAAAGCACTGACTACACTCACGGAGTGGTTGGCATTAGGAAGGGCATCCAGCTGTAGAAACTTTGCCAGATCAGATTGGAGTCTGGTGCAGCCATCTGGTTCGCCAGACCTCAGTCAAATCGTCCATGCTAGCATGGAAAGCAGACGTTAAACGATGATGATAAAAAATGTTAAATGATGATGATTATGATATGTCTAAAAACGAACAATACAAAAGTATATATAAATCAATATTGGGCTAAATATTCTATTCTTTGTTTTCTTTTCTATCAATTATATATATATATATATATATATATACACACATATATATATATATACACACATGCACTTTATTTGTGGGTTATCAATGCAACCAATGGTTTCATGCAAAGATATCTTCTCAATTGTTCAAGTGTACTACATGGAAGTGTTGGTACTTGTCTCCATTTTCAATGAGAATTCATGAGGTTACATGAGACTGAACAGGACATTGTAATAAATACACAGATCGCAGGAGGTAACTTATAAGAATATCTTAATTGTTATTTTCCCTTGCACTAGCCCTGGAATTTTGCAAGAAATTGTTCACCATAGATTAATTCTTTAATTTTCTTATGTAAGAAACATTCATACATGTCCATATTTATAAATATATACATATATGTACACATACATACACATATATAAAAGATACATGTATACACACACACACATACACCCTACAATATGAGTACATGCATATAATTATTTATGGGATTTCATAGGTTTTAGAAGCTAGACTTCGTCCATGGAATTGCGAGTTCATAGATTTATATAGATATACTTTTTCTTGTTACTCATGTGATGTCCTAAATGTGTTATGCATATAAAACTGTGTGATTAGGGAATCCAGCCTAAGTTCATGGGGTGTATGTCTTTAATGTATAATGTACATATATTATTGATATCCAAAAAACTGATGTGTATTTATTTCAAAATCCATGGCCGATGCTAGTGCCACCTGACTGGCACCTGCGCCAGTGGCAAGTAAAAAGCACCATTCAAGCGTGGCCAGTGCCAGTGGAACATAAAAAGCACCATTCGAGCATAGTCGATGCCAGTACCGGTGGCACATAAAAAGCACCATCCAAGCTTGGTCGATGCCAGTGCTGCCTGACTAGCTTCCATGCTGGTGGCATATAAAGAGCACCCACTACACTCTCGGAGTGGTTGGTTTTAGGAAGGCATCCAGCTGTAGAAACCTTGCCAGGACAGGCTGGATCCTAGTGCAGCTTCCTGGCTTTCCAGTCCTGTCAAACCATCCAACCCATGCCAGCATGGAAAGCAGACGTCAGTCTCATGTAACCTTGTGTATTCTCATCTAAAATGGAGATGAGTACCAACCAAGATTCCATATGCTATGCTGGAACAATTGTGAAGATCTCTTCACATGAAATCATTGGCTTCTTAATCCACAAATAAAAAATATTTATCTACCAATGCAGTGTTGAGCACTCATTCTCACTATTCAACATTAGCATATATATATATATTTGTTTCTCTTTCCCTCTCTGCCTCTTAGACACGAATACTAGTAACCCATAATATCAACTACCTTGAACATATGGACATGATTATTGTAATGAAAGATGGCCAGATCAGTGAGAGAGGAACATTTCAAGAACTTCTTGGTCATAAAGGGGAATTCTCAGAATTCTTGCAAAATTATTTAACAGAACAGAAGCAAACTGGAAATGAAGCTAGTGAAGAACAAGAAACAGGTCAGTATCTTCTTTCTTTTTTTTTCTCCTTCTGAAATTTATTCAGTCCTCAAAGAATCATTAAACCATAGAACTTTATAATTCTTTCTTTTCAAATGTTTAGATTTCCAAATTCTTGTTGTTGTTTATATTTTCAGTAAGGGGCTTGTTTTTAATGCTAAGAAATTGTCTAAGAAAATATTTACATCTGGGTTCAATGCCATGATTTTGGAAACTTTATTCAAATACATTTCTGTGCCGGTGGCACGTAAAATGCACCAACCGATCATGGCTGTTGCTAGCCTCCCCTGGCACGTAAAAAGCACCCACTACACTCATGGAGTGGTTGGTGTTAGAAAGGGCATCCAGCTGTAGAAACACTGCCAGATCAGACTGGAGCCTGGTGCAGCCTCCTGGCTTCCCAGACCCAGTCGAACCGTCCAACCCATGCTAACATGGAAAACGGACGTTAAACGATGATGATGATAATTTCTCTCTTAAATTCTCCTTCATTATCTTTATATTAAATTTAAAAAATCTATCTGTTATCATTTACTTATTTCAGTCATTGAATTGCAACCATGATGGGGTACTGCCTTGAAGGGCATATTTGAACAAATCAACCCCAGTACTAATTTTTATTAGTCTATTACTTATATTGGCCTCTTTTGCTGAATTGCAAAGTTACAGGGATGTAAAGAAACCAACACCTGTTGTTGAACACTGGTGAGATAAATACAAAGATACACACGCAAAATATTATTAACTTTCTTTTATCTTTTACTAGTTTCAGTCATTAGACTGCAAGCATGCTGGAGCATCATTTTGAATAATTTTTATTTGAATGAATAGCTCCCAATACTTTTTTTTTTTTAACCTGGTACTTTTTCTGTCAGTCTATTTTGCTGAACTGCTAAGTTATGGTGATATAATCAAACCAACACCAGTTGTCAAGCAGTGGTATGGGACATACACACACACACACACACACACACATATATATATATATATATATATATATATATATATATATATATATATATACTACACTCATGGAGTGGTTGGTGTTAGGAAGGGCATCCAGCCGTAGAAACATTGCCAGATCAAACTGGGCCTGGTGCAGCCTTCTGGCTTCCCAGACCCCAGTTGAACCATCCAACCCATGCTAGCATGGAAAGCGGATGCTAAACGATGATGATGATGATGATGATGATATATGATAAGATTCTTTCAGTTTCTGGATACCATATCTACTTGCAAGGCTTTGGTTGACCCAAGGCTATAATAGAAGTCACTTGCCCAAGGTGTTATGCAGTGGACTGAACTATGTGGTTGGGAAGCAAACTTCTTGACACACAGCCACATCTGCTCCTGTAAATATGGATGTGTGTGTGTGCTGGTGGCACATAAAAGGGCACTATTCAAGTGTGATCGTTACCAACACCGTCTTACTGGCACTTGTGCCGGTGGCATGTGTAAAAAGATTCGAGCGAGGTCATTGCCAGTATCGCCTGACTGGCTCTGTGCCGGTGGCATGTAAAAAGCACCCACTACACTCTCGGAGTGGTTGGCATTAGGAAGGGCATCCAGCTGTAGAAACCATGCCAGATCAAAATTGGAGTCTGGTGTGGCCATCTGGTTCACCAGCCCTCAGTCAAAATCGTCCAAAGTGGACGTTAAACGATGATGATGATGATGATGATGATGATATACATACACACACACACACATATACATGTTCCATCTACCAAATTCACTCACAAGGCATTGGTTGGCTCAGAGCTATAATTTAAGACACTTGCCTAAGGTGCTGCACAGTGGGACTGAACCCAAGACCATATGGTTAATGCTGTAGACTGTAGAGGTGTGCTGTTGTTTTTTTTCACATTTAAAATAAATTGTTGATGAACATATATGTGTACACATGTATTTGAGTACATGTGTGTGTGTGTGTGTGTATATATATATATATATATATATATATGCCATTGCCAGCCTCGCCTGGCACGTAAAAAGCACCCACTACACTCTCGGAGTGGTTGGCGTTAGGAAGGGCATCCAGCTGTAAAAACACTGCCAGATCAGACTGGGCCTGGTGCAGCCTTCTGGCTTCCCAGATCCCCGGTCGAACCGTCCAACCCATGCTAGCATGGAGAACGGACGTTAAATGATGATGATATGAGAGAGAGAGAGAGATACATTCATTTATTTGCATACATTTTTTTTATATATCTTTCCTAAATGAAAGTAATAATTTCAAATTTTTCTGTAGATGATGATATTCATTCTTCACTTGAGGAAATTGTGCCTGAAGTTCGTAGAAGGTAAAGTCTATGCTGCTATTTCTGTATTTGTTCTCTTGGCTTCAGCTTCCAGTCCTCCTGTGCTACTCTTGCACAGCCATTCCACATAATGTTGACTATTTTCAGGTCATCTTATAATGTCCACTACCATGTGTTTTTATACTGTTCTCTTTATGCCTGCCATCAGGTAGTGCCCAAGTCACAGCTGTTTTTGAGTGTTGCTGATCAGCTGGGTGAAGAATGTGTCCAGCCAGGTGGAATCGGTGCTCTGTTACAATCTTTTGTATGAACTCTTCTCAGAATTCCCTCATTAGTAACAGTCCCACCAGTAGCATCGTTTGTAACACAGTCCCACTTGTAGCCTCAAAAGTACCACAGAAAGATCCTGTGGCACCATTGATGAAATACATTAAATTTTCTTTCCGTCCATACTGTGCTCTTCTAAGTCTCACTGGCATAGAGCAAAGGGGTTATACAGATGAAATTACTGGTCATTGCTGATGTTTGAGGCTGCCCAGATGGAATACATATGCTGGAACACTGCTACTGCCTTTCCAATCCTGTAGTCTGTCAAGTTCCACATTACTAGTGCTACTTACAACACTGCCCAGATTGGTGAATTGGTTCACTTCTGTCTAGTATTTGCTTTCACCCATCCATCTACTGACTTATGTAAATTAGTGGGCTGTTTAGTGTACATTGTAGATTAGTCACTATTTCTCTTACTCCACATGCTTGTTTTAAAGGTTACATCTCTAATACTTTGTTGTTAAGAATCTATATGTTGGATGAAGATTCATAGAGGTATATCTGTTGAAGTCCGTTCAACATATCCCAGCAAGTCTTTTTCTTAATGCTAACTAGGGCACTCTTATATGGTTGTATGTCATGTTAGGAATGTTAGCCAATCTCCCTCAAAACGCACTCAACTATTTTTAAAATAAAAGAAGACTCGGATGGAAATGTTAGTTAAACTAGTTTGAGATAAAATACATCTTTTATATTTTACTTGCTTCGGTCATTGGATTGTGGCCATATTACAGCACCACCTTGAAGGATTTAGTCAAACAACTTGACCCCAGTACTTATTTTTTTAAAGTCTGGTACTTATTTTATCAGTCTCTTTTGCTGAAGAGCTAAGTTACAGAGGTATAAACAAGCCAACACTGGTTGTCAAGTGGTGGTGGAGGGTAAGCACATACACAGACACACATATATGTGATGGGCATCCACTGTATCTGTGTACCAAATTCACTCACAAGCTTTGTGTGTGTGTGTGTGTATATATATATATATAAATATACTTTTCAGATGGCATGGTCAAGAGGATGGGAAAATGGGCTCACCAGTGATGTCTTTGAAATCAGAGAATGCCTTTGAACTTGCTGAAAAAGACCAGTCTACTCCAAAAGATAAATTAATCGAGAAAGAAGCAACAATGACAGGAAATGTGAGTCGCATATTTTTTCTTTCCTCTCAGTGGTCAAGATTGAAGCATGCTGAAAATTTAAATTTACTATATAAATACACATTTTCACAGGCCAAAATATTTTGATGTAGATATGAATGTAACTTCAATGCAGTATCATTAAAGAAGTTTTGTTTTTTATAACGGTGAAACAAAACCTAACTAGTTGTAACCTTAAGCAGACCTGTTGCAAGATATTTATTGGTTCAGGACAACATAAAATGCCATCTAGTCATGTTGCTTTGATAGAATAACAAAGATGATATTGCACATTGTGTAGTGTTCATCATGAGGTGTGGACGAATACCTCTTAAAAAAATTTGAGGATTGAAGAGGGGTGGACAAATTGCCCATGTTTAATAAAATTAAGATGATTTTTAAACTTTGTAAACTTATCCAACACTATGGCAAAGAAAGAATAACTATACAGATGCAATCTCTATTTTGTGTCTTCTTATAAATGAAGTGGAGTGGGTGGGGTTGCAGAACCACTAACTTAGCAGTTGTGGACTAAGGGTGGTGAAGAGGATATGCGCACACATGTGTGTATGTACACATATACATGACAGACTTCTATACAGTTTCTAGCTACCAAATTCACTCACAAGGCATGGGTCAGTTCAGAGCTATAGTAGAAGACACTTGCTCATGGTGCCATGCAGTGGAACTGCACCCAAGACTATGCGATTGCAAAGCAAACTTCTTAAGCATATAGTCATCCTTGTGAAAGTTTCCTTCAATTTCTAATTAAAGATTTTCTTTTTTTTCTTTCTTTCAGGTGAAATTGTCAGTGTTTTTAGCCTATGCTAAATTTGTCGGTGCCAAATTTATGTTAGTAACTTTAGTCACATTTTTCATGGTTGGTGCACTCAACATTTATTCAAACATTTGGCTCAGTGAATGGAGCAATGATGCCTTGCTTATTCCACAAAATGGTACAATTGACACTTCCCAAAGAGATTTGAGACTTAGTGTTTATGGTGTGTTGGGGATTAGCCAGAGTAAGTTTGAATTTTTTATTATTTCTCTTTTTTTCCATGTTAAAGACTGACAGCATCGATGGATAAAACAGAAATGTCTTTAAAGATATTGTTGTTCTCTTATTACATTTTAATTTAGTTTTCCCCAAATATTTTAGTTTGATGTAAACAATAATTCTTGGTAGCTGTAAATATTGTTCATAAATTGGAATGGGAAGTTAAGACTCCTATTTCATGCAAAGACTTTCTTGGAAAGAAAATAAAAGGTCTCTCTTTCTCTCCCTCCCCCTCTCTCTCTCTTTTTCTCTCACCCCAGCAAACAGCTTTGCTCAAAATGTCAATATTCATAATTTCCAAAATTGTATGATCTTCACAAAATATTTTTTACTAGTGCAAAACATCACACTGTATGTAATTTTTCTGTTTAGTCAGAGAGAAAAGAACAGCCCTATGATCTCAGCTTTTTCAGAGTTTCTGAGACTGATTGTAAGAAAGGAGAAACTTAACCTCAAACTGGAGATGTCCAAATGCTTGCACCCAAGGACCAATCAGTGTTTAACTAGGCGACAGATTAAATCTACTGTTTAAGGAAAAAGAACACAAAAAACCAAAACATGTATTACAAAGGCCCTCATCTGCTACTTTAGCAGTTTTGCTAATCTACCATCTTGGAATGGTACTTTATTTTATTGATCCCAAAAGGATGAAAGGCAAATATGATGTTAGTGACATATGAACTCAGATTGCGGAAAACCAGAGCAAATACCACAAAGTATTTTGTTTTACACACTCTCAAGCAACTCTGCCAATTCACCAACTTAATATATTCATATAGCCAATTATTTTGAAACTGATTGTCAACAGTATATTTGTCATCTTATGGCACAGTTGGTTTACTTTATTTTTCTACATGATTCTACTACTGGTGGTAGGGGGGTTCTGGGTTAAAATTTTTTTTTTTTTTAATGTAAAAGAATGCTTGTGTTCCTGTTCATTCAAACAAGATTCATTCCTGTTCATTATTCCAGAAGAGTATCTATCACATGTTTTCCTCAGCAGCTTCCAATAGAGAATCTTAAATCTTTGTCAGCTACCTCTTTCATTAACAGAATTAATATCTGGGATTGCTCGATGTTGGCATATATTTTTAACTCTGTTCCCATTCTTGAACAGAAGAAATTCAATACTTCTTTTTATAAACTTTACTATGTTGTTTTATTTCTTGCAGGTATTGCAGTAGTGATAGCTGATCTGCTTTTATTTGTTGGTTGCCTACGAGCTGCAGGCTTCCTCCACGAAAACATACTTTCCAATGTTCTTTTCTCTCCAATGGCCTTCTTTGATCAGACACCTGTGGGCCGACTCCTCAATCGGTTTGGAAAGGATGTAGAAGTCCTGGATTTCCGTTTGGTTGAAAACATTGAATCATGTATCATGTGTTTACTCAGGATTGTTTCTGTACCCATCGTTATTATACTCAATACACCTATTTTTATAGTTGTCTGCATCCCTCTCTTCATCTTATACTTCATAGTTCAGGTTTGATAGCATTTTTTTGTATCTTTGAATTTTTCTAAAATTTATTCTTTAAAAAAAATATACTATTTTTTTAAAAATATGTATTGCATAGTTTATCGTTGGAATTAGGTAGGCTTATTCCCCCTATTCAAAACAGTCTTTCTCTCTCTTGGTTTCACTCTATAAAATCTTATTTTATCAAAAATCTCATATGCAATTTGTCACAAAGTTGTAACACAAACTTTGTATTCTTAGTGGTCCAAAGTCTGCTCGTTTAGTTATGCACTAGATATACATGTCACAAAATGAAGATTTTATTTTGTTAAATTACCTATATATTTTACCTGGACTAACAATCTTGCTAAACTGATTCCACTCATACCATCAATGTATATCACCACCTGTTACCAGCATTTTTAAAACTAAATGTCCAAGTTTGTTTTACTACAACAACCACTTGTTTTTGTACAATTTTTAGAGATTTCAGCTTGAAGTTTAAACACCTTATCATAGCCTAGAGAGAAAATAATTTGCACATTTTTCCAGTATACTAATGGTAATTAAATTAAATAACAAAAGAAATGAAAATATTATTTGTTGTGTAAATATCTCTTCCTATGTAGATATATATATATACCATTAGGAAAGAAAATGAAATAATAGGAATTAGTTGTAATGCTATTTGCTTCTTTTCTCTTTCTCTCTGACAAGCATGTTGCTTTATTTTAGTCATTAAATCATGCTATCCTTGCTGTTTTGTGCTTGTCTTTAGTTTGATTTTTACTGTGAAAATTAACTCACTTTATCAGTAATTCACACTTATATTTTCATTTAATTACAAATGGAATTGTGAGGATGGTAGCTTTTAGAAAATTAGAATTACTTAAGATTTATTTTTTTATCTGGTCCCTTATCATTGTTCCTTTTATGTAATTTAATGAAAATTTTCAGGTCTTAAAAGATACTGTAGTTAAATATCTTCATCAGAACACCAGAAACTTGGGGTTTATTTGTTGTTATTCACTTATGAACACCAAATTATTAAAACTTTAATAAAGTATTGTTGCTTTATGTCCTTATGATATTTCAAAAATCCTATTAGACATGGATTTGTTGTCGAGTCACCAATATAGCCAGATTTACTTTCTATATCAATAGCAGTTTTAAGTCTCTCATCATTTAACAGCCTTTTTCCTTGCTGGCATGAGTTGGACAATATGACAGTATTTGAAGCTTTTGTTAATCAGTGGAATGTTTCAAAATTGTGCATCTTTTATTGATAATTAATGTAGTCCAATTAATATGAAGCACATATTCATTTTTAAGAAAAGCTTATTAACGACTCAAGCATAACTATTTTTGTAGTATTTTTTATAGTTTGCTAGTATTTTTTCTAAGATTATGGCAAAGAGAAGAGAGGATTGCAATCATATCATCTTAATTGAGTTTTATCATTTCTTTCTACAGCAATAGTAGTATCACTTTTTTTTCCACCTCTCTGTTTTAGCACCCACACATACATTCTGTATCATCAAGCACATTTTACATTAGCTATTAAGTTGTCGTTTGGTTTCATTTCCAGTAAAATCTAAGCATTTTTTTGTTCCATCACTTGCACTTTTGATGTGATATAACTACACTGTCTGTTGTCTTCAATTAATGTTTGACTCAATAACAAACAGCTTTCAGCTTTGACCCTTTGGCATTCAAACCAGCCATATCCAGCCCAAATATTCTACCTGTTTTATATTCAAACTGGCCTTATCTGCCACTCACCCTTACCCTACAATGTCATTCTAAAAATATACAAACATAATGAAACCTCAGAGCTGTGAGATAATGCATGATTACTTCAAAATAATGTGAATAAATAAGCATTACATTTAACAGAGTAATCTGAATGCCAGGGGGTCAAACTGCAATGACACTTAAAGCCTTGTTTATAAACATTAATTAATGAAGCTTTATATAAGTAGTTATATGCTTTCTTTGACTTTTACTTTTCTCTTCTTTTTTTATTCTTTCTCCCTCTTTAGGAGCAATTACTAATTTGTACTTTTAATATAATTACTTATCTTTTCCTATAACAGATCTCTTGGAATATCTACATTTTCTTCTCTCAATAACCAGTGCTTCTAATTCTCTCTCCTCTTTGCAGCATGTGATATACATACATATATATACACCATTAAGCAATTTTCTTTAGTTTTATTTTATTTGTATGTTAAATTGTATTGACTTTTTATTCTTTTATATTTTCATGTTTTATTTCTTATTAACATTTTTATATTTTTTAAATTTTAGTTTTATTTCTCTTTTATTTGTTTTTTGTTTATTTCTTTCAGTTTTCACTCTTTTTCTTTTTTTATATATTTTGTTTGCATTATCTTTAAAAAGTAATAATAACAATTAAAATGGCAATAATAATGATAAAACAAACTTTTCTAAACATTAAGTTAGTTCAGCTTATATATATATATATATATATATATAGACAGACAGACAGAAGTCAACTCATGGCTAAGACCACTTCCTAAGTAATTCTGTGCAAACGTTCTGGGAGCCCAAAAATTTCTGTGCATGAATTTGTAATAAATGGATAACGAATGACATAGCATTGAACCCACTTTTCAACATAATCAGTTCTAAAACTAGTGGAACAACAGAGGAACCAGAAACCAACTGCACTTCAGGTTTTTTTAATATGTGTTTACCTTCTAGAGGGAAGTTCCTACAACTAGGAATCCTTCACTCCCAGTGGTTTACATGCTAATTAACTCTGAGCTGGGACCCTAGCAGATATTACTCAGGGTCAGAGTAGACCTGGAAACAATAATGGCTAGGAGGTGGTTTCACATTCACTCAAACCCTAGAACTCCAGTTCCAGGGTTCCACTACTGGATACTGTTTTAAGTCATACCCAGTGGTGGGAGGACACTAAAATAATAGTGTTTATTAATTCTCTTCCTTTTTATAATTTAGATGATAATGATTACTATCATAAAAAGATGTTTGGCCTATTACACATATTCTAAGCGCTTAAAGTAGTAGATTATGCATTCAAAACTAACCGCTGCTAGTATGCTATTCCCTTGGATAATGCATATTTCTAATTAAATAAACTAATTAAAATGATAACAGGCTAGATTCAAATTAGCACCATTCATTTCCAAATTAAGAGCAATAACACCCTTAACCACAAAAATCATTGATGCATAAGCACATAATTATCCTTACATCAGAAATTCAAGTTTCCTTTCTCAAAACCCATATAGTACTATGTACAAACCTAGGAATCATACATCTGATGATAATCAGTTATTGAAACCTAGGATAGATTATTAGTATCATGGCAAACATTATTAGTCTGGAAATTGCGTAATCATATTAACAATGCATATCAGGCATTTAAACAGTTAAGTATTCTAAAAGTTTCTGCAATCTTCTAAACCTGCTAAAAGGGAGAAAATAATAAACTAAAATTGTGCTAAAATAATAATGCCACACAACCTTTTCAACTGTTGTAATATCACAGAAAATTTACAAGAAAAAATTTAATACAAATGAAAATATATTAACCTACTCTTTCTTCTCATTTGCATCATTATCATTCTAAGTCTTAAATCTACTACTGCATGCCAGGACAGATTGTACACTGATTGTACACTGTATACTTAATGGCTACCATATTTGCCTGTGCTGGCTCTTTTGCATATTTGGTTGTGTTTCTGAAGTTTTACCTGGAGACTTTACAAGTAGATGCCCTTATTTAGTGGGGCATGCTAAGTTATGTTTGCCATGATACTTTCAGCAGAACCTCTTCATTAACCTAAGAGATATCTTCACTTCATATCAACTTCAGTCACCTACCATAAAAAACAAAATAAGTAAATAAACCAAGTGTGTTTCTTGTGGAAACCAATTAAAGAAAAATTTTAATTATAAAAATTGTTTTAAGAGTAATATTTTACTTAATTTTATTAATTCTTAACAATTTTATTAACTTTTATCAAACCTGGAGTAAACATGATAGATATTTTACTTAATTTTTACTTTGTTGTTTTTTTTTCTTATTTTTGTTTAGTATTTTTATTATTTTATTTTGTTCTTTATTGTTTTGTTATGCAGATGCGATGAGCATGATAGCTGCACTCTTAATGGCTTACTCTGGTATGCACGCTTCATGTGGTGTGTTTGATAAACTGCTTGAAAACATCTTGCACCTTCCTTTATCTGCTTTCGATGCTATTCCAGTCGGCCGAATTATAAATCGCTTCTCATTTGACATGGATGATGTTGACAATGTCATTCCGTTTACTATTCGCTCCATGCTAAATACAATAATAACGGGTGCTTTCACTTTTCTAATCCTCTCTATAAATACTCCTCTTGTCATTTCAATTGTGCCTATTGTAGGCATAATGTTCATATATGTCAAGGTAACTATATACTTGTATTACATTTTAATTAAAAATGTATTTCTTAAAGATTGTGCTTATATGTATATACAAGTTCCAATGAAAACATAATGAAGTTTAAAAATTATCGTTTATGCATAAAATAAATTTAGAACCACAGTATTAATTATAGTCTAATGGTATCAGAAATCTCAGTTTAGCTACTTTAAAACAATTCATCACCTGTTGCGTTGCTAGTTTTTTTTTAAAATCTATTACCTTCTTATTTGCTGAAAATAAATCTACAGAAATATTAAACCAGCATTGAAACTTTGAGATTATAGAGGTTTCTACAAATATTACATAATATATTTTAAACCAGAGAACTAATTTTAGCTTTATAATGTTAAAGAATTAAGCTCTAGGATGTGAGTGTTCTATATCCTTTCCATTAAATCAATACATGAGAAGAAAATAACAATCAGTTATATATATATATATCTTAGCTGCTTTCTTGTATATGAGCAAAACCATTGCCAGAAAGAATCACTGAAATGAGTCATTGTTGATGTAATGTGAGGCCCTCCTATGACTTGAGCCCAGCAAAAGATTTGCACATTCTATTGCACAATGCACAGCAGTGCTGGCTGGCAGAAGGAACAGGTGCCATAGTATGAACTCCTTTGACATGCCTTTTCAATCCTCCAACTGAGAGGCACACCTTTTCGCAGGTTGCACATGTTCTGTTGTGCACAATAGCCATATCACAATTTACCATGAGTCAATTTTTGTGAGCTCTTTGATGGCTGACCAGGCCCACATTACTCAAGCACCTCTCTTCTCTTAATCTTGGGATATATATACATACACACACATATATATATAGATGAATAATGGTTAAGAGTCCATACAAATCAAAAATTAGAGTTAAAAAAAGTAAATAAAGTTGGAAAAGGCACAGAAATATATTTTAGAGAATGATTAATAAAATATTACCTGTTTCAAAGTATCCATCTTAACAAATATAGAACTCAAATTTAGGTACAAATATATATATAATCATCATTGTTATTTAATGACCATTTTCCATAGGTTGGACAGTTTGACAAGAGCTGGCAAGCTAGAGGGTCATGGTAAGGCCTGCTGCCTGTTTTGGCATGATTTCTATGACTGGATGCCCTTTCTAACATGAACCACTTTATGGAGTATACTGGGTGCTTTTTTGTGGGCCTGGCACCAGTGGGGTTTCCAAATAATTTGCAAGAAAAGTCATTGTTTTAACATCTGCTTTTCCAAACTGCTTTATATAAGTAACAGTTTGTAGCAGTATAGTTTTATCATCAAATATTTTTTCTTAAGCATCCATTACATGATTTATACTTTTTGGCCGGGTACTGTTTTTATGCCCCCAAAATATAGTATTGCCAATTGGATTGACTATAGTATTTTACTAGAGCATATTTTTTATCATTTATGAATATGAATGCTACATCATCATCACTTAGCATCTGTTTTCCATACTGGCATGGGTTGTTTGGTTTGACAGGAGCTGCCTAGTCAGAAGACTGCACCAAGCTCCACTGTTTGATTAAACATGGTTTCTATGGCCTGATGCCCTTCCTAATACCAAACATTTTACAGGTGTACTGAGCGCTTTTTACGTGGCACTAGCAACAGTGAGGCCACCAAATAATTTACATGACAAGACCCCCTTAAGCTATTGGGTGGGCTAACTAGAATTGGGAAAGGTGGCTTGGTGCTTGATGAGAAGTTGCAGTATGAGTAGAGGGACAGAAATAAATGTCTTGCAATAAAGGAAATACATGGATGCCTTAGTAGATGGGGAAGATGTGATGGGGGATACACTCAAATTACAGGGGAGTGAATATAAGTGAAGTGAGACCAAGGATTGGACAAGGTGAGTGGGAGGCAGAGGGAATGTAGTGAGTGGACAGAGATAGAGGGAGGGGTGGTTAAGTGGATATGTTGTGGGGAAGACATTCAACAGGAATAATAGGGAGGTAGTGGGGTACAGCAGATGGTGAGCACAAGCGAGGAGAGAGGGGAAGTGCCGCAAAGAATTGAACTCAAAATCAATCATTGAGCGAAGTATTTTTTATACAACATTATATTTATTGAAATATCTTCACTGATCAAAATAGGCTCATATTAATTCTGAAATAATTTCATGAATTCTATGACCTGCATGACATAACATGTCATATGTCTTCTGAATTCTTTGCTAGCTCATAACGGCTACATACTGATCGGCATCTGAAGCAGTATCTATGTTAGCATGCATTACACACGACTATTAATATACTCTCAGCCTCTTTCCTTCACATTTCAATCTTGTGTTAGCATGTATGAGAGATTAATATATTCAGATCAATTTTAGCCACTTTGAACATCAGCCTACATTTCTTCACTCAGCATGTATGATTTATATTGTTGCATATCTATAACTCTTATACTTATTTCTCCTGGATGCATACAGTAACCAATGCCTTTGGTAATATAGCTGCATGCTTTTTCAACTCTTTTGCACTGGCTTTTCTCACAAGTTAAACTTATATCTATTTACTGCTCTCACTGCTATACAGTATCACAATTTCTACATTCACTATAACTTTATTTTGCTCGTTTCTTTGAAGTTTTTTTTTTTTGTTGTTGTTGCTGTTTTTCTTCTTACTTTTTCCATGCTGGCATGAGTTAGGCAAGACTTAGTGAAGCAAATTTTCTACAGTTGGATGCTCTTTTTGTTGTGAACCTTTATTTTATTTTCCCAAGAATGGTATTTTTTCATTCTATTGGTCCTCACCTGTCAAAATTGATTGAACAAAAGGCCTTTAGTTTACTGGAGAATGTAAACAATGTCACTAGTTTGTTCAGATAGTGTTAATGAAAACACACTCACATTTACACAATAGATTTCCTCATAGTTTTCATCTACCAATTCCACTTGCAAAACATGGGTCAGCTCAAGGACCCTCACTACAGGGCTGAACCCAAAAACACATAATTGAGAAGCAAACTTCTTTACCACACAGCCATGCATGTACCAGTTTGTCTTTCATAAAACTTTATATTGTTGTTTAGTATAGTTACAGTCAAGTCTCACATACTAAATATGTTGAGCTTTGGTGTATTTTGATATCATACCTTACACTTCACAAATATTGTTTAACTGAGAGGCATATTGAATTTAGTTATCAGTGCAGAGACTGGCATTATAGATACAGTTAGTACATAAACTTGATTTTTTTAATGTTTAACTATTATATATTACCATTATATTCTCTTTCCAGTAAGTCATCTGGACACTCTGCAACCTTTTAGTCCAAGACGACTCACATCACTATCTCTCTACACCAGTGTGTCTGGTTTCCTTAAAGGGATTTTTTTCTCTCATATTACCAGAGATCTTTCTACTTTTTTTTAGTTGGTGGCTATTTGCAATGAGCAAACATATTCAGTTTTCTGCCTGGTTCATAATCATCATCATCATCGTTTAATGTCTGTTTTCCATGCTGGTATGGGTTGGATGGTTTGACTGAGGTCTGGAGAGCCATTCTGCATATTTCACAAGTTCCTAACATTTGTAAAAGATCTCTGTTCGTTTCTCAAATTTTCTAATCTAAGACTTCTTATATTCTATATTATGGTAATAATCATCACTGTCATTGGTGTTTCACCCTGTATTCTCTTTCTTTAATATATATTGATTGGCTTCTTTGTGGTTTGTCCTTCATTGTCAAAGGTGACAGCTTTGATTAGCTTGTATATCTAGTCTAGTGAGTCTAGATGTGACTGATGATCCCTATCCTGGCCAGGAATCTTCCTCCACATTGAGGGCTTTTATGGGAACATGCAACACTCAGAGTACTTATAGTTCTAGCTTTGTTGAGTGACACTTCTCAGAAGCAGCAGTTCTTGTGTTTTCTGCTGCTTGGGCCTCAGTGTAAATCAGGCTGCACCAGTTGCATCAGCTTTGGACCATCAGCTGCTCTCAAATGTCAACTACAATGGTGAAGTCTTTTAGAGATACTTTTATGTAATCCTTGAACCACTTCTTTTGCCTGCCACAACAGTGTTTTCCCTCACAAAATTTGCAATAGAGAAACCGCTTTGGGATGAGATGTTTTGGTATGTAATGATATGCCCAGGCCATCTCACCTCAGTCTTTACAAGAGGATGTACAAGATTGGAATATTGGCTTACTGTACTTATTGCACTTCATTGCCCAGGATCTTGTTTTTCCAGCAGATGTGCAGGATGCTGTAAAGCCATTGTGTGAAAAGAATTGAAATATTTCGTGTGTTTCTTATAGACTGTTTAGGACTCATAGGCATATCAGCTTAACCATTTCATGATTAAATTTCTAACATGTACACTATTTCTTATATATCGATATAATCAAGACTTTGGGAGTTCAGCAAAATATCTAACTTCATATATTGGTATTTGTTATGTTGATGTTGACAAACTGATATCATGCTATCCTTCATGCAACATTTTCATTCAAATATAAAATCTTAAGTGTGGGTGGCCTCAGACAGGAGTTGCTATATAAAAGGTTTAAAATCTTTTCTCATAAATTAGTCTAAATTATTTCACTTTCAATGATAGTAAAATATAAGATATATAGATAATCACACTTAGCACTTTCACTTACATCATACATATAATACGAATATTTTCTCATAAAGTGTTCTTGAATTCATAAAATAATCTAGATTTGTTTTTTGTTTTTGCTTCAAGTTGCTAAAATGTAATGGTTAACATAATAATTTTACTAAATCTTGTCTTTGTAATTGATAAAGTTGTTTGCTAAATCAATTTAAGATCCTTGTTAAAACAGTTTTCACACTAAGTAAGAAACATGATTATATAACATTCTAATTCATTGGTGCTGGATTTATACTCATCTTATAATAATTCTGCTTGTCATTGCTTTACTTAGCCCATGGGTAACGTTTTCATGTAACTAGAGAAAAAGAGGGCGAGAGAAGTGTCCATGGCATGAGGTATAGGGAATGTAATTGTAACGCTTTCACGTGATTAGTTGAAGGGAAAGGGGAGAGAGAAAAAGAGGATAAGGTGGAATGTGAGAAAGAAAGAGGGAGAGAAAAGCATCTATGACATGAGGTAGGGGGAAAGTAATATTTATTATGTGGTTAAAAAAGTAAGTTGAAAGTAGAAGAGGGGAGTTTAAAATATAATTTTAACAGAGGGGTGATGTTCTGATGGTGAGGTTAAAGAAAGGCAGAGAGGTAGGGAGATGATGATGGTGGTGGTGATTGGATAGTGAAAAGTGTTTGTTTGTTTTTTGTCTTAATTGAACTAAGTTTTTTACATCATTGTTCACTTAACACAGGCACATAAGTGCAATTCCATGAAATATTCAAGCTTATTTACATGGCAGATATATGCAATTTAACTAAAGGTTGTATCATATGTATGAGATATTTTTTTCTTTATGGGAAAATGGGAAAATAAGAGTAAATATTTATTTTATGAGTGCTGTGTATTAAATCTATAAAATTGTGCATAAAGTATATAAAGTTCATTAGGTAACCGTCATATTCCAATTTCAATGAGTAGCAGATGAGCGACAATCTTTCCATTCAGACACAGCACAGACTACACTTTCAGGTTTTTTGGATAAAGTTTTCAGAAATAACCCAATAGGTTTACCTTTAATTCCATTATTCATGGGTCCCACAAGTAAATTTTAATTTTCTCAAACTTAAATATTGTTCACTCATATTGTTGATATAAATTTACAAGTTGTCACTTTATCATAAAATTATTTGTTTTGAGATTTTGCCTCAAAAAAATTGTGAATGACATATTTTTCAAGCTGTTCAAGTATTAATACAGAATTTCTAAAGCCTCTGAGAACCATGTTCCTACTGTCATGGGTCTGCTTGATTAAAGATGACCTGAAGCTATAAAACACAAAAGATATTAGCATATAATCTCTGTTAATAATCCTTAGGTATATAACAATTTATTAGAAGCCAAATAATTACTAGTTTTGTTATTCTTTTTGTGCATGTATATGCAGTTCTTTGCTGGCATAGTTTAAATGGCTAACAGGATCCAATGGGCTCAAGGACTACATCCTGTTCCAGTGTCTATTTGCAAGATTTCTACAGCTGGATGCCCTTCCTAATGCCAACCACTTTACAGTGTGCACAGGGGAAGGCAAACTTTATACTAGGAGGATAAGGTGTAGAGAGGAGTAAAATATGAGAGAAAAAGGCCAGAGCAAAGCAGGTTTTTTTGTTGAGGGGAGGATGGGGAGAGCAGGAAATAGGTGATGAGGTGTCAGTGTAGACCTTAGATGTACATGGTGGCTAGGAATGGGTAGAATAGGGGTACCAAAAGTGAGTGGAAGAAGTAGAGGATGTTTTGTTTATATTTTTGTCTTTTTGTCCACATGATTATAAAACAGATTAAAAAAACTTTGCTAATTATTAATATATTTCTTTGCCTTGATACAGCGTGTTTACATTGCTACCTCACGTCAATTAAAACGGTTAGAGTCAGTCAACCGATCACCGATATTTTCTCATTTTGGAGAAACTGTGTCAGGAGCTACATCAATCCGAGCCTTCAACAAACAAAATGACTTCATCAAAGAGTCTGAAAAGCGAGTTGATGATTACAACATAACTTATTATCCTAGCTTAGTCATTAACAGGTAATTTTATCTTCTCTATATATTATTATTATTATTATTGTTGTTGTTATTGAGTGAGAAAGCAGTGCATGCCATCAGAGTAACTGGGGTAAAATATATGAAACCTCGTATTATACCCATCACAACTACCCATCTGATAAGGGTAACCCAGGCACATTCATCACAACCATATGTACACAACATGATGACCTGATATTGAAATAAACAGCCACATGACCTTGCAAGTGAGGCCCAGTTAGAATTTTCATGTTGAGTAGCCCATCTCACTCAAAAGGTCTCTAAATAAGAGTTGTTAAGGATGTTGAACGAAACACCCATGTTTCCAGAGATGAATTATTCAAACTCCAAAGTATTCCTCTCAATACATGGCTATTGTGCTCCCACACTACTTCTGCTCATAATCAGAGATGCACATATCATCAGCCACTAAGGAACATGCTCAACTAGTTATGATCAAACAACTAGCAGGCAAATCTGTGGTATTGAGAGCAGAATATTTGCTGTAGCCCATCTTTTATACCAAGACAAAACAGTGTACATGATAACACTTCCAATCAGTTAAAATCAGGAGCCATGAGAGTCACTGCTTAGTACTTATAAGGGCATTTATTATTATTGAGTGAAAGAGCAGTGCATGCCATCAAAGTGACACTGGAGTAAAATATACGAAGCCCAGTATACCCATCATGACTACCCATCTGATCAGGGTACACAAGGTACATGCATCACAATCATATGTGCGCGACATGGTGATCTCATATCAAGATAAACAGTGCATGACCTTGCTGGTCTTCTGGTCAAGTAACCGATCCTGCTCAAAAGGTCTTTGGATAAGGATTGTTTAAGGATGTTGAACAAACCACCCATGTTTCCAAAGGTGAATTATCCAAACCTCCAAGAATTCCTTTCAGTGCACAGCTATGATCCTCCCCCACTACTTCTGCTTATGGTCAGAGATGCACATATCGTCAGCCACTAAGGGACATGGTCAACTGGTTAAGGTTAAACAACTGACTAGCAAATCTGTGGTATTGAGCAGAATATTTGCTGTAGCCCATCTTTTATAGCAAGACAAAATAATGTACATGATAACACTTCCAGTCAGTTAAGATCAGAAGCCATGAGAGCCACTGCTATTATTTTTTTTTTCCCTTCTTTTTACAAATCTTCTTGCGTTTCTCGCCGAGTGTTTTCCATACACCTAGGGCAAAGAAGCTCATTGTATGCATTCCCAGATTACACTCGCAAATTCACAGGTAAAATATGTATTTAAAAAAATTAATAAATAACTAAATTCATGAATGGATGTTGTTTTCACAGCGATAATGCTCTTCTCAGTACATGAGCCATTCCAGTTAACACGATTTTTTGCACTTCCTCCTCCTTCTTCTTATTATTATTATTATTACAACAAAAGACAGTGAGCTGGCAGAATCATAAGCACACTGGGCGAAATTCTTATCATTTCATCCATCTTTACATTCTTAGTTGAAATTCCACCATGGTTGACTTTGCCTTTCATCCTTTTGGGGTTGATAAAATAAGTACCAGTTGAGCACTGAGTTGATGTAATCAACTAGTCTCCTCCCCTGAAATTTCAGGCCTTGTGCCTATAGTAGAAAGGATTATTAAGGTCAAGAGCTGGCAAAATTGTCAGCACAACAAACAAAATGCTTAATGCCATTTCATGTGTTTATATTCTAAGTTCAAATTGTGCTACGGTTGACTTTGCTTTCATCCTTTCAGGAGTGATAAAATAAGTACCAGTTGAACATTGGGGTTAATGTAATCAATTAGCACCCTCAACTCTGAAATTTTAGGCCTTGTACCTATAGAGTTATTATTATTATTTAAGGTAGCTAGCTGGCAGTACTGTTAGCACATGGAACAAAGTGCTTGGGGGCATTTCATCCACCCATTCATTCAAAGCTCATATTCCACCAAGTTTGGCTTTGCCGTTCATCTTTTTGCAAGTCAATAAAATAGGTACCAGCTGAGTGCTGAGGTCAGTGTTATTGACTTTCCCCTCCACTAGAATTTCAAGCCTTGTGTCTCTGATAGAAAAGAGCGGCAGCAGGAGGAGGAGGGTGGCAAGCTGACAGAATTGTTAGCATGCCAAGCAAAATGCTTTGTGGCATTTCTTTCGTCCTTACGTTCTGAGTTAAAATTTCACTGGGGTCAATGAAATATGTACCAGCTATGCACTGGGGTCAATGTAATCAACTAGTCCTCCCCCAAAATTTTAAGCTTTGTGCCTATAGTAGAAAGGATTATTATTATTATTCTTGAATGGTTAGTGAGAGCTGTGCAAGCCATGTACAGAGATGCTGTAAGTAAGGTGAGGGTTGGCGACGAGTACACTAAAGAATTCAAAGTAGAGGTAGGGGTCCACCAAGGTTCAGTCCTCAGCCCCCTCCTATTTATCATAGTCCTCCAGGCAATAACGGAGGAATTCAAGACAGGATGTCCCTGGGAGCTCCTATATGCTGATGACCTTGCTCTAATTGCTGAGTCACTATCAGAACTAGAGACAAAGTTTCAAGTGTGGAGACAAGGATTAGAATCGAAGGGCCTTAAAATCAACCTAGCTAAAACCAAAGTCTTAATATGTAGGAAGGCAGGCAAATCACAAACGCCTTCAGGTAGATGGCCCTGCTCAATCTGTAGAAAAGGCGTAGGTAGAAACTCTATAAGATGCACCAAGTGTAAGCTATGGACACATAGGAGGTGCAGTAATGTCAAAGGAAGGCTAACTGGGAAGATAGTTTTTGTATGTGGCAGATGCTCAGGAGCAATAAACACTGAAAGTGCTCTGAGACCAACTTCCGCCACATTCCAGGGAGAAAAACTAGAAGTAGTTGATAGCTTCCGTTACCTAGGCGACCAAGTCAGTAGCGGGGGCGGGTGTGCTGAAAGTGTAACTGCTAGAGTAAGAATAGCCTGGGCAAAGTTCAGAGAGCTCTTACCTCTGCTGGTGACAAAAGGCAGAGTGTATGACGCATGTGTACGAACAGCCATGCTACATGGCAGTGAAACATGGGCCATGACTGCTGAGGATATGCGTAAGCTCGCAAGAAATGAAACCAGTATGCTCCGATGGATGTGTAATGTCAGTGTTCAT
Organism: Octopus sinensis; assembly: GCF_006345805.1. NCBI lineage: Eukaryota > Metazoa > Mollusca > Cephalopoda > Octopoda > Octopodidae > Octopus > Octopus sinensis. Next base: position 36,473,087 of record NC_043002.1, on the reverse strand, counting down.
ACTCGACAGAGTGTAAGTACCTTGAGAGAAAAGTTGGACCTAAGAAGCATCAATTGTGGTGTGCAAGAGAGACGTTTGCGCTGGTATGGTCATGTAGCGAGAATGGATGAAGATTGTTGTGTGAAAAAGTGCCACACCCTGGCGGTTGAGGGAACCTGTGGAAGAGGTAGACCCAGGAAAACCTGGGACGAGGTGGTGAAGAACGACCTTCGAACTTTAGGTCTCACCGAGGAAATGACCAGAGACTGAGACCTTTGGAAGTATGCTGTGCGTGGGAAGACCCGGCAGGACAAGTGAGACCATAACCCATGGCCTCTACCTGGGACGTAGCCAGCCCACTTATGTATACCGTTCCTTCTTGTGACACAAACCCTACTTGTGAAGACCTGTTGAGGCAAGTGAAAGTGAAAATCGAAATCTTTCAACATCAATGGAAATTGTAGCTGAGATACCAGTGCCGGTGGCACGTAAGAGAACCGTCCGAACGTGGCCGTTGCCAGCGCCGCTCCAACTGGCCTCCATGCCGGTGGCACGTAAAAAGCACCATCTGACCATGGCAGGTGGCACATAAAAAGCACTCACTACACTCTCGGAGTGGTTGGCGTTAGGAAGGGCATCCAGCTGTAGAAACACTGCCAGATCAGACTGGGCCTGGTGCAGCCTCCTGGCTTCCCAGACCCCAGTTGAACCGTCCAACCCATGCTAGCATGGAAAACGGACGTTAAACGATGATGATGATGATTGTTATTATGATCAACAGCAGCATCAAATGGCAAAATCATTGCGATGCTCAAAAAAATGCTTAATGGCACTTCTTCCAGCTCTTTGCATTCTGAGTTCAAATCCCACTATGATCAACTTTGTCTTTTATCCTCACCTATGATTGATAAAATAAAATAGCAATCAAATACTGGATTCAGTTTAATTTGACTTAACTCCTTCCCCTCAAATTCCAACCTTGTACCTATGTTAGAAACAATTAGTATTTTTACTTTTATGAACTTTTATTAGGGCAGTTGGTTGGCAAAATTGTCTTACAGTATTTGTTCTGGCTCTTTTTATTCTGAGTTCAAATCCCACTAGGGCATCTTCATCCTAAATCCGCTACTCTCTGCTGTTACCAAAATAATGTGGTTGCAAACTGATAGCCATTGGTTGTTTCTTTCTTTTCCTTTTTTTTTTCTTGTGGTAATGTGATGATAGTGTTTAGTACCAAATCAGCACCAGCTGAGCCGAATTATGATCAAAGACAATCCACTTGTCACCATCTTATCTCTTGAACTTTAGCCATAATGTATCAAGAACTAAATTATCCATCAGTATATCTTTTTTTCTGAATGGTACTGTGTGAACTGAGAGAGATTTGACTGCTGTTTCTCACAAGTCAAATGACCATCTAAGGTCTCCCTTGCTGACATGTTTGTTCTTTACCTTTTCTTCTTTATTTTTCTAGGTGGCTGGCTTTTAGAACTGGATTTATGAGTGATCTGATTGTATTCTTTTCTGCTGTCTTTTCTGTAACCAACCGAGATTCACTCACTCCTGGCAGTGTTGGACTTGCTATAACATACGCTCTCAGTGTAAGTAAATCTAAAACAAGTTATGGGTTCTTTTTGGTGGGAGTGGGGTTCTGTCTTGTTATTCTAGTCATAGCCTCTCTAGATCGACTGAAAGTGAAATCAGAGATAACTGAGTGACACGGCAGTGATAACAGAGGTGAGGGTACCAAGATGATAACTATCAAATTAATAAAACCAATCAATGGGAATATTCTTTTTTCGTTTACTTGTTTCAGGCATTTGACTGTGGCCATGCTGGAGTACCACCTTTAGTCAAACTAATCAACCCCAGGACTTATTCTTTTTAAGCCTGGTACTTATTCTATTGGTCCCTTAAGCCGAACTGCTAAGTTATGGGGATGTAAACACACCAAAATCGGTTGTCAAGGGATGGTAGGGGACAAACACGGGCACACAAATACATATGTGTATGTGTGTATGTATATATATATATATATATATGACAGGCTTCTTTTAGTTTCCATCTACCAAATCCACTCACAAGGTTTTGGTCAGCCCGAGGCTATTGCAGAAGATACTTGCCCAAGGTACCACACAGCGGGACTGAACCCAGACACATGTGATTTGTAAGCAAGCTACTTACCACACAGCCACTCTTGTGCCTATGTGGATATTTTCAATTGAAGGCTTTAGAAAATCCATATTAAGGGTTACAACATCTTGAAAAATGTGTTATTCATAAATTTGTCATACAAATAGGATTACTAAAACAAGGTAAGCAATAGTTTTCTGTATTTTTACCTACCCTTTAGCATATAAACCAGTGATATCCAGCCAAAATATTTTACCTGCTTTATCTTCAAATCAACCAGATTTGGCATCTCACACCTACCCTACAATGTCATTTTAAAAATAAACAATCACATCATCAAAATTTCAAAGCTATGAGATAATGCATGATTAATTCAAAACAATATGAATAAATAAGTAGAATATTTGACAAAGTAATCTGATTGCTAAAGGATTAAAGCACAGTTTATTTAACTTTCCAAGTGTGGCGTATTAATAATTTTTAACTTTCTGTCAGAATTGCACTCGTAGGATTAATATTTATTTCTCTATTGCCCACAGGGGGCTAAACATAGAGGGGACAAACAAGCACAGACAAAAGGATTAAGTCGATTACATTGACCCAGTGCATAACTGGTACTTATTTAACTGACCCCGAAAGGATGAAAGGCAAAATCGACCTCAGCTGAATTTGAACTCAGAACATAATGGCAAACAAAATACTGCTAAACATTTTGGCTGGCATCCTAACAATTCTGCCAGCTCACTGTTTTAGTTGGGTTAATATTTATATATATATATTTTTTCTCCCCTTGTTTCTTTTGTGTCCCTTTCTGTAGAAAAGCGTAGGCTCGAAACGTAAAAGACTTTTTCTATTCCTGAGCGTTATACTAATACATCTGTTTGTTTTGTACACCACCTGTCTTCGTCTTTTTGTTTTTTTCGTAAACTTTCCCTTAATATTTATATATATGTATATATCTCCAGTGCACCATGAAGTTGAAAAAATTGAGGATAACTAGTCTGAATAATAACAGTATTTTGTTCCAGTACTACTTTCAGATTTCAAAATCATACCAAGATCAGCTCCACTTTCCTTTTCTTTGAAGTAGCTAAAATAAGGATCAACCACATAGTAGGATAAGTTTAGTTATCGACACTCTTTTTCACTTTAAAATTGTGATAGTCTGCCAGTACCAGAAATTATTACGATTACTACAATTCATCATCATCATCATCATCGTTTAACGTCCGTTTTCTGTGCTAGCACGGGTTGGATGGTTTGACCGGGGTCTGGGAAGCCAGGAGGCTGCACCAGGCTCCAGTCTGATCGCAGTGTTTCTACAGCTGGATGCCCTCCCTAACGCCAACCACTCCGTGAGTGTAGTGGGTGCTTTTTATGTGCCAGGGAAGGCTGGCAGCAGCCACGATCGGTTGGTACTTTTTACATGCCACTGGCACAGAAGCCAGTCAAGGCGGCGCTGGCATCGGCCATGTTCGGATGGTGCATGCCACCGGCACAAGTATCACAACTACTATTTCCATTTGATATTTATTTCGATGTTGATGTACTTATGCTTTTTTTTTATTTTAGATCACTCAAACACTCAACTGGTTCGTCCGCATGACCAGTGAATTTGAGACCAACATTGTTGCTGTAGAAAGAATAAAGGAGTATTCAGAAATTCCAACTGAGGTAAATATAATTTAAATTATTACTCTAAGCCTATGATAGATGAATTCTAACTTACTGAACTTATAACCACCAATCTGCTTTGCTTTCCTTTTCTTTCTCTATGCCACCCTAAAAAAAAAAAAAAACATCGCCATTCCCGCCCGTTTCTCTAAAGAACCTTCAACCCTTTAATTCGATCTACACCATTCACTATCATTTCTTCTCCGACTTACAGCAATGTCCATAAGCAAGCTAAGAAGATTTTCTCCCTTCTTTTTCATACATACATACATACATTTGTCTACCGTTTAAATGTTTTGAACTTATAACCACCAATCTGCTTTGCTTTCCTTTTCAATTCGATCTTCACCATTCGCGGTGCGCCCGCCCTTTCCCACCACCAATACCGGTGAACACTGTTCTCACCGTTCACACCATCTACACCGGATATGCACTCCCTCACCACCATTATGTGTGTCTCTCCCTCCTACCCCTCCTCCTCACATGCTTTCACTGTGTGTTACCCCCCTCATCAACCCCCCCCACCTATCCTACGTTTCCTCCTGTTTTTGAATCTGTCACTGCCTCAACCGGCTATCTCCTTCCAGTCACCTCCCCCACTCGTGAAGTCCTACGTTTTATTTCCTACGAACCTGCATCAACCCTAGCTGTCATCGTTCCTCACCCCAACTCTCCCCACTAGTGCTTCCCTATATTACCTGCACCCCCAAAAAGCACCATCCGAACGTGTCCGATGCCAGCGCCGCCCTGGCTGGCTTCCGTGCCGCTGGCACGTTAAAAGCTCGCTCGAACCGATCGTGATCGATGCCAGACCCACCCTGGCACCTGTGCAGGTGGCACGTAAAAAGCACCCACTCCACTCGCGGAGTGGTTGTCATCTAGCACCCGAGTGCAGATAAGTTTGAATGCTTATTTATTTTCACTTCTCGATCGATCATACATGCTTTCTTATCTATCTAACTATTTTTATCTAATTTTTCTATCTATCTAATTATTTAACTAGCCAGCCTCATCTGGCACCTGTGTCGGTGGCACATAAAAACACCATCCGAGCGTGGCCGTCTGCCAGCCTCGTCTGGCACCTGTGTCGGTGGCACATAAAAACACCATCCGAGCGTGGCCGTCTGCCAGCCTCGTCTGGCACCTGTGTCGGTGGCACATAAAAAACACCATCCGAGCGTGGCCGTCTGCCAGCCTCGTCTGGCACCTGTGTCGGTGGCACATAAAAAACACCATCCGAGCGTGGCCGTTTGTCAGCCTCGTCTGGCACCTGTGTCGGTGGCACATAAAATCACCCACTACACTCTCGGAGTGGTTGGCGTTAGGAAGGGCATCCAGCTGTAGAAACACTGCCAGATCTGACTGGACTGGTGCAGCTTTCGGGCTCCCCAGACCCCAGTTGAACCGTCCAACCCATGCTAGCATGGAAAGCGGACGTTAAATGATGATGATGATGATGATGATGATCCATTTCTCCTCTCGACTATAATCAACCATCGTGTATTCGCGGTGCACCCGCCCTGCCCACCCCCACCCCCACTACCGGATATCTCTATATTTTTGCTCCATCTATACCGGATGTCGCTTCTCCCACCACCATTATAGGTGTCTACTCTTCGAACCCCTCTTCAATACGCTATTTCACCATGCATTACCCCTCTCTTGATATCCTACGTTCTACTTGCCTAGAACCTGCCATCATTTCTCTGAACCACCCCTCCCCACTGGTGCTCCCCTATATTTCTGCACCCACCCCCCACATAAAACGTGGCCGAAGCCAGACCCCTCTGGCACCTGTGCAGGTGGCACGTAAAAAACACCCACTACACTCGCGGAGTGGTTGGCGTTAGGAAGGGCATCCAGCTGTAGAAACACTGCCAGACTAGACTGGAGCCTGGGGCAGTCCCTAGCTCCCCAGACCCCAGTCGAAACCGTCCAACCCGTGCTAGCGCGGAAAACGGACGTTAAACGATGATGATGATGATGATTTACTTTATTGAATATTAATGTCTTTTGATTAGGTAAAAGGTCAGTATTTTATTGGGGAGTGTAGTGCAGTCATTTAAATCAAACTTTAGTGAGTTATGCTGAAATCATGGAGCGCAGCATGCTGGATGTGAACTATTTCAGCAGAAGAATTTAATGAGTTAACCCTTTCGTTACTATATTTCTGACCAAAATACACCCCTCATGAGTTTCAATTAAATTCTAAAATAATCATCAATCTAGGCTTGTTTCATTAAATAACTGTAACTTTTTTACTTATCAACATATTAATGTGATATCTGGAACATAATTAAAGAAAGGGTTCTTAATCAATTCTATTGCATAACTTTTGTCTCAAAGTGACTTTAATTACAAGTAAATCCAGGTAAATTGAGCAAAAGGTAAAAATATTAAAATTTTAAATTGAGCAAAAGGTAAAAATATTAAAATTTTGTTTAAACATCACCATAGAAAATGAATCATCAGCTAATATTTAAATGGGTATGCAACAAAATTTTGATAAAGAAGAATTGTGCACATCACTAGATTATCAGTTGAATTTAATGCACAACAGGTGTACCATAAAGGTGGAATAAAGTGAAATACTAGAATCCACCACAAGTTTGACCGAACTAAAGAAATCGGTCAAAAAATAATATACGGCCCTGCTTATGGTATGGAAGCGATAACTTCCAGACCACATCGTTCCCTAGGCCATGCTGACTAACATTAGTTTCCCTGTATAAAAAACTAAATCCACAACAGTACCCAGTATTTGCTTCACAAATTTTCCAAACTTTGAACCCCCATTTTGTGTTTGTTTACAATCTGCGTAAATTTGTTTTCGAAGTGATCGCTTCAAACTAACATACTGAAAAAAATAAAAGTCTAATGGTTTCACTTCCTAAGAAAGGCTATAGATAAACTTTATCTCCTCAGAAAAATTGCTAATAAAAACATTTTAAAAGTTTTTTACTTCATTCCAATGTAAAATCGTCTTCGCTGTCACCATCGCCGCTTTGTTTCTTCGGAAGGCGCTGCTTTCATTTTCAGATAAAAAAAATCCTATTCATTATTTTGTACACCACGTGCTTTAAGACCTCATGCATTCTTTTTCTCGATATCTCCCTATTTTCCGTTGGAAAAGCTTTAAATTCGGAATCAATGCTTGATAACATGAAACTCCTATCCATTTTCAAAGTTGAAGAAAAATCGATGCCGAAAAAAATGTGGAAAAGAAATCTCCCAAAATTCACTGAGTTGAGATATCACGTCAAGCAATGTCGGATACTATAAGCCAACTATTTACAAAGTGAAATCGCATGTTTTAACGAATGTACCAACGAGATTTGGGTTCAAATTTACATTTAAATAACAATAGGTTCTCGCGGCCGGGTTGGTATTATATAAACCAAAAAATTTTTTGGTCGGGTTAGTAACGAAAGGGTTAATGGTGAATATCACTAGATGCTGAGCTGATGAATAGACAACAAACTACCAATGGCCAGGATCAACCAGTTCAGTTAGTGAACCACTGCTATCATCTTCAATCACAGCATGCACAGATAGATGAGACATTCAGCTATCAAATGACTAATACAACCCATTGGTCCAGGCAAGTCACCCAACTGGATGATGAGGATGATGATAGAGGGATAATCAAAGTTAAATCATGAAAGGGCCACAAGATCATTGAATTAGCTTAAAAGCTGAAAGGCAAAGTCAAATGTGTAAATTTAGACTAAGAACAGAGAAGAAAAAATGGAAAAAAACTATAAGAGACACCAAGCATAACTATGTAGACATGGATTTCACTTCATAATCACTTGGTTTTGTGGTTCCAAATTCCATCTCACTGCATGGTATCTTCAATCATGTATTGTTTACTATAGCTTTAGATCAACTGTCTTGGGAGAGAAATTGGTTGATGGAAACTGTATGAAAGTCAGTTGTATGCATATCATCATCGTTTAACGTCTGCTTTCCATGCTAGCATGGGTTGGACAATTTTGACTGAGGGCTGGCGAACCAGATGGCTGCACCAGGCTCCAATCTTGATCTGGCAGAGTTTCTACAGCTGGATACCCTTCCTAACGCCATGTGAATGTTTATATTCTGCATCTTATGCAAAATCACTTGAGCAAAAACTATATCATTATGCTGACATTCCCTATTAAAAAATCAATGCACAGCTCTGTACTTTCAGAGACAAATGGAATATAAAATGCATCACTTGAAAAACAAGTTAGTGCTGGTGACAGAAAACTGTAATGTTATGCTTCAGTAAGAAGGTTTTATCCAACCTATGCTAGCATAAAAACTGAAAAACAGGTGTGAGACATAGTCATTTAGTCTGGTCCTTACTGTATATAACTGCTGACATGACTGTGTGGTTAAGAGATTTGCTTCTAAACCAGGTGGGGGTGGCGGTGGTTGTTGTTGAGCAATAGTTGAAGAGAAACATATAGAATAAATGCAATGATTCTAGTATGTTGCTGGTACATGTTTCTTGACAAAGGAGAGATGAAAAGCAATCTCAGTCTTTTCTAGTCATATATTTATTTATAAAAATGAAATTTTTACAGAATCTTTATGAAATAGGAAAGAACTAAAACAGTTTCTGAATGGTTGATAAAGGATAGGGAAGCCTTTTATACCGAACAATTTGAGCTAGATTGGAAGAGCAACAACACTAAATACTTTAATGAATTTGTTCAGTACTCCATAATTTTGATCAACTCCTCATCCCACTTTTTGATGACAAAATATGACAATAAATGAAATACAGATAGATTTACATCCCAATATGTAGAGATGTAATAGAAATGGGGTTTCTAACAAACTCTGCATCATACATCCCATCTCTCTATCCCCGCCTCTCCATTTGTATACTACTTTTAATATTTGGTAATATAAATATTGATGAGTATACTAAAAATATTATGAAGAAAATCATCATGCTACTTGATTTCTAAGCCTAAATGAAATGCAAATCTCTCTTTTATTGGGTTGGCAACTAAGTTCCCACAGTTTTTTTTTTTCATTTTGGAATTTATTGCGTTTTTAAATTTTGGAATCTTTTTTTTTTTTTTTTTTGAGAATTCTATTTTTGAATCATTTTGGAATCTATTTTGTTTTGTTTTTTTTTCTAGTTAATTTTAGTTAATTTTTGTTTATTTCCAGATCATTAAAATGGAATGTCAAGTTAAGAAAATCAAGCATTTTCGACACCTCCTTCTTTTTGCTTTTAATCAAGGTTCTAAGGCCACAAAAGCTGCTTGCGACATTTGTGCTGTGTATGGAGAGGATGCCATAGCTGAAAGAACCACTCGTGATTGGTATGCCAAGTTCAAAAATGGAAATTTTGACCTCAAAGATGCACCTCATTCTGGCCATCCATTTGAGTTCAATAAAGAGCGATTAAACCAACTTTTGCACGAACTGGCAGAGAAAATGGAAGGCTCCTACACTACTATAGAGAAGCATTTTCACTCGATGGGAAAGGTTCAGAAGTATGGAGCATGGGTTCCTCATGCTTTAAGTGACAACAACAAAAATCAACGAGCCACAATCTCCGCAGGTTTGCTTGCTCATCACCGCTCATCTCATGGACACAAGTAAGGATTTCTTTACCGAATCGTTACTGGCGACGAAAAATGGTGCCTGTACATCAATATGAAGCAGCATAAGGAATGGCTTAGCCCCAGTAAACAAGCGACACCACATGTGAAACAAGATCTGCATCTGCGTAAAACCATGTTGTGCAGATGGTGGAACTGGGAAGGGATTATCCATTATGAATTGCTTGAACGGAACCAGACGGTCAATGCGGAACTCAACACGGCTATTCAAGAGAAAAGACCTAGTCAGCAGCATGGAGTTCTTCTGCTGCACGACAACACCCGCCCTCGTATCTCCAATATGACCAAGGAAGCCATTCAGACACATGACTGGGAAGTGCTGCCACACCCGCCATACTCTCCTGATTTGGCACCAACGGATTTCCACTTCTTTCAATCTCTTTCAAATGCTATGCATGGAGTTTCGTTCAATACTGATGCAGAATTGAGAGATTGGTTGGATCAATTTTTTGAGTTGAAATCAGGTGATTTCTACCAACGAGGTATTGAAAATCTTGTTGAATGTTGGGAAGAAGTTGTAAACAACAAGGGTGAATACATTATTGATTAATTAGTTGTTATTTTTTATTCAACCTTTTAAAAAATTTAAATTTAAAAAAACAGCAGGAACTTAGTTGCCAACCCAATATTAACCAACAGCAATAATTTTTTTTTTTTTTGCAGGGTCCCTACGAGATAAAAAACAACAAACCAGCTCCCGAATGGCCAGAAAAGGGAGAGGTAGTCTTTAGTAACTATGCTACACGTTATCGAGAAAATATGGACCTGGTTATTAAAGACATAAGTTGTCGCATTTTGCCGACAGAAAAGGTAATTTATGCAAAAGCATGCTGATATATTAAAAAATAAGGATTTAGATATTCAATAAAACACTCATCTTTTTTTTTTTAGGCAAAAGAAAACAAAACTAAACTATTAGCTAGGGAGAAAACAATACTATAATCTTAACTAAAATTTTATATTTCGTTTCCTATCTATTCTTCTGTATTAGTATAAATAGGTTGGAAGTGGGAGCAGGGGTAAATTTAAACATTTGCATCTTAAAATTTTTCCTATAGTTAGATGAATTTCACGGCTGTGTGCTTAAGATGTTCACCTCCCAACCTGGTTTTGGGTTTAGTCCCACTGTATGGAACTTTGTGCAACAGTCTTCTGCTATAGCCCTGACAACAAAAGCCTTGTAAGTGGATTTTGAGAAAAGAAAATGAAAGAAACCAGTTGTGTACATAAATGTATATATATATATGTGTGTGTGTGTGTATTTATGTCTCCTTGTCTTGACATTATAAGACAGTCACCATCATACAAGCTGATTCGTTTCCAGACTTCCCTGAAAGCATGTCTGGTTATAGGGAATTATTACCTCACTTAGAAACAGGGGAAATTTGACAATAAGAAAGCATCTGGCCATAGAAAATCTACCTTGATGAACCCCATCTGACCTATACAATCGTGTGTCAAACATTAAAACAATGATGGTGACAAAGATGCCGTCTATTTATCTATACAGGAATTTTCAAGGTACTTTTGTATAAGAAAAAAAAATGTGATAAAGTTTTTGTAAGACTTGGTTCTTTAAAACTTTTCTTTTTCTATGGCTTCACAGTTAAGACTTTCACTTCACAAACATGTTCTGAGTTTGATCTCACTGTGTAACTTCCTGGGCATAATTTGGTGAACAGAAGTGATGCAGAACCCTACCATGCATCTGTGTGTGTGTGTTCTTTGTCAGTGTATCTTAGTGAAGGATGTAACCATTAATGACAAATCGGAAAAATGAATGTTCTTCAAATAGTGTTTTGGGTGGTGGGCTTTTTATATTTGTTCCAATATTTTCATTATGTTAACCCTTTAGCATTCAGATCACTCTGTCTAGTGTAATTTTGTATTTATCATACATTATCTTGTAGTTTTGAAATTTCAATATGATTGGTTATTTTTAGAATAGCATTGTAAGGTATGTGTGAGAGGCCAGATCTGGCCAGTTTGAACATAAAACAGGTGGAATATTTGGATTGGATGTGGCCAGTTTAAATGCTAAACAGTTAATTGACATTTCTGTGTCAGTTTTGCTGTCAGAAATGTCGTAAATTAGTAACTGGTTCTTTGGAAATTTGTATTCAGTGATACTATTGTTTACCAGTTGTTACATAAAATAAAAACTTGTAAACAGCACTTGTTTTTACTTATTGTAGACACCTTACAAACAACACTTGTTTTTCTCAACAACATTATTGCTCAGCAGCTACCAAACTTATTTTGACATGGAACTGTTATAAATTATTGCAAAACCCCCTACTTTTATTTTCCACCACCCTAATTTTAAAAGCCTTTAAATAAAACAAAAATTGTTTTAGCGAGAGGATCATATAAAATAAATACAACTTATTACTTTGAAAATGGCGAATAATACTCCTTTCATAAAATAAATTTTGATTAAGTGTTATTAAGAGATGTCTGTAGGTTAATAAAAAAAATGTTTAATTTTTCATCATGTTGAATTTTTTAAATTGACATGTTTTTCGTATAGAGTCTGTATGCTTGATGAAAAGTTTGGTACACACAATCAACACCTAGGAGCAAAATTATCAGCTTTTGATTAATTATTGTCAAGCTTTGTTGGCATTGGAATGGTTGACAAGCTAAAGAAACATTATTTGCATTTGACAGATATTTGTTCTCATCTTGTTTGTTGTTAACACGTTTCGGCTGATATACCCCCCAGCCTTCATCAGGTGTCTTGGGGAAATTTAGAACCTGGTTTCTCATTCCTAAGGTATTTTTCGATGTTATTATTATCATTATTATTATTCAGGTCACTACCTGGAATTGAACTCGTAATCTTGGGGTTAGTAGTCCACGCTCTTAACCACTATGCCCACAGGCATATGGCGTAGTGGTTAAGAGCGCGGGTTACTAACCCCAAGATTCCAGGCAGAGACATGAATAACAATAACATCGAAAAATACCTTAGGAATGAGAACCCAGGTTCGAAATTTCCCCAAGACACCTGATGAAGGCTGGAGGTTATATCAGCTGAAATGTTGTGTTAACAACAAACAAGATGAGAACAAATATCTGTCAAATGTAAATAACGTACATAATTCGTCATCTCTTAAATATAGAACTGTATTGAGCTAAAGAAATTTCTAAATAAGTATTTCAATTGATGTAATTTTTCTGGTTGTAAAGCAAAAATTTAAATGTGCTAACCTATTTTTATTTTATCCTAAACTTATAGGTTGGTATTGTTGGCAGAACTGGAGCTGGTAAATCCTCACTAACTCTGAGCTTGTTTCGCATTATTGAAGCAGCTGAAGGTTCAATTATTATTGATGACGTTAATGTCTCAAAGATTGGATTATATGACTTAAGGTCTAAACTTACTATCATACCACAGGTAAGTTTGAAATAAATTTTCACTTAAACTGTTTTCTTCCTTTTTTGAAACGAAGGTTCTTATTCAATAGTGATAATACTAAATTCTTGGTCATTTAGTCATGAGTTGAATTGTTAAATACTTTTATATTTGAACCATTAGTTGAATATCTTAACCCTTTCATTACCAACCTGGCTGAAACCAGCTCTGGCTCTGAGTACAAATGTCTTGTTTTCATACGTTTTGAATTAAAATCTTCCACCAAACCTTAGTCACAATTTATGTTCCTAACACTAGCTGAATGATAACTAAGTTATTTTACAAAATTCTCTATGGTATTTAAGGTAATTGAAAGAAACACAGAGCATCTCAAAATAAATACAGTAACAAAAGGGTTAATCAGTCAGCTTCTAAATTGCTTTTTTTTTTGTTATTTTTTTTTTAATTTGTCTATCTTTATCCTCCAGCCTTTATAAAATATGATGCATTAAAGTATGTGATAGTTTCCAAGTTGCTCAGCAAATAAGAAATTATTCTTCCACTAAATAACATACCAGTCTGTTATATGGTGCTGATGCTTTAGCTGCAAGTCAAACCTGATCCAGCAGACCTATGATCTAAGAAATTACAGCTGTGGTTATTTATCTTTTCTCTAGACTATGTTATTTAATGTATCTCGTTTCCTTATTTAACCCTTTAGTGTTCTGATTATTCTATCAAACATAATGCTTATTGATTCCCATTGATTTGAATTAATCATGCATTATCTCATATCTTCAAGATCTTGATGGTGTAATTACTTAATGTAGAATAACATTGTAGGGTAGGTGTGAGAGCCTGGATCTGGTCAGTTTGAACATAAAACAGATTAAATATTTTGGCCGGATATGGCCGGTTTAAGTACTAAAGGGTTAAGATATTGTGTAATGTGAAGCAGATAGATCTGGTTGTTATTTCTGGTTAGTACAGCAACTGGGTAAAGGGTCTTTATTACAGGTTTCATCCATGGCGAAACTTATGCTCAGTACTGCAATCATCATCATTTAACGTCTGTTTTCCATGCTAGCATGGGTTGGACGGTTCGACTGGGGTCTGGGAAGCCAGGAGGTTGCACCAGGCTCCAGTCTGATATGGTAGTATTTCTACAGCTGGATGCCCTTCTTAACGTCAACCACTCCATGAGTGTACTGGGTGTTTTTTACGTGCCACCGGCACAGGAACCAGAGGGGGCTGGCAAACGGCCACGATCGGTTGGTGCTTTTTACATGTCACCAACACGGACACCAGCCTGGCCACGCTGGCATCACCCACGTACAGATAGTGCTTTTTACGTGCCACCAGCACTGGTATCTTAACTACAATTTCCATTTGACTTTTATCACTCTAAAGAAATATTTGCCAATTACCTACCTCCTAGAATTTTGGCTCAAGGCTAGCATTTTCAAGGGAGGGAACAAAGTTGATTACATCAACTCCAGTACTCAACTGGTATTTATTTTATCGACCTTGAAATTATGAAAGGCAAAGTCAACCTCAGCAGAATTTGAACTCAGAATGTAAATATAGGCGCAGGAGTGGCTGTGTGGTAAGTAACTTGCTAACCAACCACATGGTTGCGGGTTCAGTCCCACTGCGTGGCATCTTGGGCAAGTGTCTTCTGCTATAGCCTCGGGCCGACCAATGCCTTGTGAGTGGATTTGGTAGACGGAAACTGAAAGAAGCCTGTCGTATATCATCATCATCATCATTTAGCGTCCGTTTTCCATGCTAGCATGGGTTGGACGGTTCAACTGGGGTCTGGGGAGCCCGAAGGCTGCACCAGGCCAGTCAGATCTGGCAGTGTTTCTACAGCTGGATGCCCTTCCTAACGCCAACCACTCCGAGAGTGTAGTGGGTGATTTTATGTGCCACCGACACAGGTGCCAGACGAGGCTGGCGAACGGCCACGCTCGGATGGTGTTTTTATGTGCCACCGACACAGGTGCCAGACGAGGCTGGCAGACAGCCACGCTCGGATGGTGTTTTTATGTGCCACCGACACAGGTGCCAGACGAGGCTGGCAGACGGCCACGCTCGGATGGTGTTTTTATGTGCCACCGACACAGGTGCCAGACGAGGCTGGCGGACGGCCACGATCGGATGGTGTTTGTTACGTCCCCAAAGCACGGAGGCCAGTCTATGCGGTACTGGCTACGGCCACGTTCAGATGATTTTCTTGTGTGCCACCGGCACCACAAAGATACAAATTCCATTGATGTTCATCTATTTTGATTTGATTTTCACTTGCCTCAACAGGTCTTCACAAGTGTCACAAGAAGGAAGGTATGCACAGGTGGACTGACTACGTCCCGTATATATATATATATATATATATGGGCCTGATGAAGCCTTCCAGCTTCACAGACCCCAGTTGAACCGTCCAACCCATGCTAGCATGGAGAACGGACGCTAAATGATGATGATGATGATGATGATGATAATGTATATATATATATGTATATATGTGTGTGTTTGTGTGCCTGTGTTTGTCACCCTAGCATTGCTTGACAACCGATGCTGGTGTGTCTACGTCCCCGCCACTTAGCGGTTCGGCAAAAAGAGACCGATAGAATAAGTACTGGGCTTACGAAAAGAATAAGTCCCGGGGTCGAGTTGCTCGACTAAAGGCGGTGCTCCAGCATGGCCGCAGTCAAATGACTGAAACAAGTAAAAGAGTAAAAAGAGTAATAGATGAAATGCCACTAAGCATTTTGCCTGGTGTGCTAACAATTCTACCAGCTGGCTGCCTTTATCTCCTAGGTTATTGAAAGTGAAATATCCCTGCCAGAGACATAATGTGGTACTAGAAACACAGACCACTATCATACAAATTAACTAGCTGTAATTCTTAAGTAAGAGGGTAAGGACTCCCTTCGGTCATGAATGACCATGGGATTGCACCTAGAAAGGTCCCTCTGAGGCACAAGTCCAGGCAAAGTTGTTTATGGAAGACCAGCAGTTGCCCATGCATACCAGCCTCCCTTCTCCATGCCATCAATGTTATTCAAGGGAAAAGCAAAGGCTGATACAGCTTGGCACCAATGACAAGCAACTCATTTCTACAGCTGAGTGAACTGGAGCAATGTGAAATAAAGTGTCTTGCTCAAGAACACCACACACAGCCTGGTCCAAGAATCAAACTCACTACCTCATGATTGTGAGCATAATGTTCCAATTGCTGAGCCATGTGCCTTCATAGTTTTTAAGTACCACTTTTAAAAATCAGTAAAAGCATCTAATGTGGGTCAACTCTAATTTTTTTTAACCCTTTTGATATCAACCAACTTCAGACCACCCTTGATTCTATGATCTTAATTTCTGTTCCAAACACTAACTTAATAGTGATGGAGTTATTTTGCTAAATTCTTTGTTACTTTCAAAATTAATTTAAACAATGGTAGTGTCTTTGAATAGAAATATGGTAGCAAAAGGGTTAAACCCCTAACTGTGGCAGTTGCCCTAACTCAGAAGTATGAGCATCACTTTGAATCAAGCAAAAAATGTTAATACATTTTACAATTTACATTTTTCTTAAGTTTATTTTATCTATCATAACTAAGACCATGCTAAAGTACTATCTCCATTAGTGTTTGTGATATGCTAGTATATTGTTTATATCTCCTATTCCTGTGATGTCACTAGTATTTGACTGTTGCAGGATCCAGTATTATTCTCTGGTTCATTACGTATGAATTTGGATCCATTTGACTACTATGCTGACAGACAATTATGGGAGGCTTTAGAACATTCTCATTTGAATGAGTTTGTAAAATCTCAACCGAAAGGCTTGCTACATGAATGTGCAGAAGGTGGCGAAAACCTCAGGTAATGTAACTTGTTTAATATAGTAATAAGTTAGTGTAATTGTGAGTCTTTATTCAGCATCACATATAGAGAATAGAAAAATCTGTACAAAAGACTTTACCATAATAATTCTCATTTTAAGGGAATTTTATCTGTAGAATTCATTCTTTTTGTTCTATATTAATTTCTAACATTGGCACAAGGCCACAGATTTAGGAAGAGAGTGCAGTCAATTAAACAACTCAAGTATTTGGCTGGTGCTATAAATTCATCGACCCAAAAAAGGTTCTGATGATGAAATTTGGATGAAAAACAAAACTGACCTTCACAAAATGTGAAGGGTTTACAACTAAATACAAAGATGACTGTTGGATAAAGAATTTCCAAGCAATTCAAGTGGTAAAAACCTATAGAAGATGGAACTAATGAAGTGTTGAAGGTTGACAAAGGAGTGCAACTGCTCATGCAAGCATAGAAAAATGGGCATATAGTGATGATGCATTGAATAAAAATATTATATTGAGTTTCATTCCTTTACACCAAGAACTTAGTCCTTCAAATTATAGAGATCACTAAATTAAGTACAGTGATCCCTCGCTACTTCGCGGTTCAACTATCGCAGATTCATGACTTCGTAGATTTTTAAAATATATATGAACACCTAAAATTTTTCATTAAATCCATTAAAATATTAATATTATTTCCTAGTCTAGGAACAACAAAACAAGTGTAAAATAGCAAAAAAGCATTTACAGGGGTATTTGAACTTAAGACGAGCAGTGATTGGTGCAATGGAGAGGCAACGAATCGCAGCTTTCTATTTTGTAATCTGGCCTGTGTAACAATCTTTATTTTTGTAAATCTAAAGTGTTATTGCTTAACAGTTGTCTTTGTTATTAATAGACTACTGTAATGGGTGGGTTGTTACCAGTACAGGGAGGATTATAAAAGTCCAAATACATGTTAAATAAATACTGTAAATATGGTGTCCCTACTTCGCAGAAATTCAGTTATCACGGCTGGCCTCGGAACCAATCTACCATGATAAACAAGGGATCACTGTACAATGGAAGAGATAGTAAGTAAAGAAAATAGTTTGGGCGCAATGTTTCTGTATGGTCACAAATTCTAAAAACAGTAAAAGAAGGTAAAAGAGGCTCCTTACAATGATCAAACAATTCAAGTAAAACAAAGTTAGGATCAAAAACATGAAAAATGTGGAGGAATTTACACTACTTGTAATATCTGCAATATATAATTTACTAATCAAAGTTAAAGGGTTTAAAGCATTCAAAGAAACTTATGTCACAGGCTTCTTTAAAAAAAGGGATACCAAATAAAGACATACAAATTGGGTAAATAGCTCCATGGCAAAATAAGAAATTATCTTTCAGTTTAGAAGATTCATCATCATCATCGTTTAACATCTGTCTTCCATGCTGGCATGGGTTGGACAGTTTGATGGGAGCTGGCCAGGCAGAAGACTGCACCAGATTTGTCTGTTTTTGCACATGGAACCAGCACTGATGAGGTCAGTTTTGGCATGATTTTTTACATCTGTATGCCCTTCCAAATGCCAGCCATTTCACAGTATTGAAGCTTTTTATGTAGCACCAGCAGAACTATCCTTTGGAATCAATAATTCACAAGTGCTTCAGTGTGATGCCCATTGATATTGAGTTTAGTGTAGATCTGCTTTAGAATTTGGTCTTAAATACAGTGCAAGAAATTGATATGATAGCTGAAATGTAGGAAATTTTTTTTACAAGAAATATTTGTCCACAAAGATGTGATTTTTAAAAATTTTGTGTTCAGTTTAGGACAGAGGCAACTTGTTTGTCTTGCCCGTGCTCTTCTGAGAAAAAGTAAAATATTAATATTGGATGAAGCTACTGCAGCAGTTGATATGGAAACTGACGCCCTTATACAAGAAACCATCCGTTCCGAATTCAAAGATTCCACTATCATCACAATTGCTCACAGACTTAATACTATCATGGATTATTCTAAGTAAGCCATTTCCCATTTATCTATTTTACACTCACCATCATAGCCTTTGTTTTGTTTCTCATATTGTATGTTGTTAATATTTTTTTTCTATTTCCCCTTCATCTTATTTTTTTTATATTGCAATCAGTGGGTGATAAAAATCATTTTGTTGCAAATTTACAAACTAATCACCAGTTAATTTTATTTTTGATGTTCAAACTGCCTTAGTACAGACTAAATATAACAAGTGAGGTATAGACAAGATGTTCATGTCTTTCCTTTGTCCATAATATAAATGCAGGATCATTGATTAAACCTTCTAAAGTGCACTCTGTGGTTTAATAGATACAGGTCACTGTGTGAAACTTCATTTATCAGTTAGCCATTAAAATTCTCTGGCATTCGGTTTATGATTACAAAAAAAAAAAAAAATTAGACCATTACTATATGCATCTGGTTTTAGAATAGATATACTATATTCCTACATGTTGTAACAGGTAACTAAAAGGTAGGCAAAAGAAAGTACATTTGGCTGTAAAATGTTACTTAGGGAGCTCTGATAAGTTCAATAGAACTCACAAGGCTAACCTTTGATTTTTTTTTTTGCGCCTTTTTCAAGCCTAGCCATGGCATATGTATGTCCCTCCTCCCCTAGCTGGATGGGTCACAAGAAAGAATGAGAGAAAGTTGGGGCAAAACAGTACAACAGGGGCCTCGTGGAGCTTTAGGTGTTTTCGCTCAATAAACACACACAACGCCCAGTCTGGGAATCGAAACTGCGATCCTCCGATCGCAAGTCCGCTGCCCTAACCACTGGGCCATTGTGCCTCCACAACCTTTGATTTAGCTGGGGGAAATTGTTTTAAAGCATTTATTGTATAATATCCTTATCGTGGCTTATATTTGTGAGACAAGTTTAATAGTTGAACCAGCAAACTTTCAGAATTGCTATTTCTACCTCATGGTGAAGGAAAATGGCAAGAAATTGTGATTGTTTAACAGTTTATTTACTAATCCTTTTATAAATAAAAAAAATTGGCTGTCAATTTCTTTTCTTTACAAGTAAAATGAAAATATTGCATTATATAGGCTTAACAGTTATTTTGTATTTTTTCTTTTTCTCTCAGGATAATAGTAATGGACAAAGGCAGGATATGTGAGTTTGATTCACCTGCAGTACTTCTACAGAACAAAGACAGTCTTTTTTATAGTTTGGCAAAAGCTGCTGATCTGGTCACAGAACAGTGACATTAATCTAGTTCTGTTATGGCTCCTTAGTCATTTCTACTGTAATTTATTGGCTTTGGCTGTATATCTGATACCATCCAGTGACTTTTTTTTTAAATTGCATATGATAATATTTTTATATGTAATTTTTTAAATTTGTTGAATCTGTTTTGTTACTTTTTTTTAATTTTCACTAAAACACTTGAGAAAAAAAAATTATTTTCAAACAACTGGACTGTGTGTATATTCAGTTTATTGAGAGGTATGCATTACTTGGATTATTAAACTCTTCCATTTTCTAAGATGATATTTTTTCCAAACCACTAATCTCCTCTTCAGATTCATTATTTGCATCTACATTATGTTACAGTTGATTTGATCTCTGATCAAATATCTTATTTCTCAATGTGCTTCAGCATGGCCACAGTCAAATGACTGAAGAAAGTACAAAAATAGAACTGAATTCAAACTAAAGACCTGGTGGATAATGTTATACTTTTAATATTTACAATAAGGATATTTCTTAGGTTGTTAGTTACAGAAATATAATCTTATTAACTCATCTCTGACATTTAATCATCCACTTCATACCTACATTGATAAATTATCTGTATAACCCCAGGACCTATGATCAAATGTATCCAATCCATAGCCAATTTTTTTTCTTCTCCAAGAGCTAGATTATCCAATGTGTTCTCTTTATTTAAGATGGTACTATTTGGTATTATCTTAGTTCTGGCACTATTTGATAGATTGCAAGGCTTAAGTTTTTAGTTGTGTGTTTTACTTGCCAAGAGTGCAAGGTACCAAACTGCTTCTTATGCTATGCAGTGATTACATTGGTACTGTTTAAAAATAAGGCTACTATATTGTCTGATTTGGCTAAGGCTTAAAAACTTAAGTTTTAATTTTAGCTGAATGGTACGTAGATTATTGTATACAGAAAGAGAGAGATCTTATGACAATCAGAGAATAAAACAATTGAAATGAAAATAATGTTGACACACAGTCTAATCACTGTATACCATAAGTAATAAATAAACCCTTTCAGAAACATCTTATCTTATTTCGAGTTTACTCTTTACCATAGCTACAAAAGTTAAGTGCATTTTTTTTTTTCTTTAGTGATAGGTGTTACTCAGCCATATTAATGACAGAAATAAGTGCAACTTGAAAAAAATAAACCAAGTTGCAGATTTGATTCATTTACAACAATAGTACTGATTGAGGTAAAATATCCACAATATTTAACTTTGAACAACAAAGGAAAAGTAAAGACATAAATGCCTACTCTATTTGTTTCATTAGGAAAATATGGAGAACCTTTTTCTTTATTTAATTTTGTAATTTTTATCAAGCTTATTGTGTTGCTCGGGGCCTTAACCTATCAGTCTAAGAATATGGAAGAGATTGTTCATTAGTAGATGTGAAGAGAATACACTGTGTATATACAATTGTATCTTATAAAGATGCTATCTTAATGATTAGAATATGGTTTCTATATATTAAAAAAAAATAAGTGGTTATTTTAGTGCTACTGTAAAATCTCAGGGAACAAAGTCTGTGACCCAATTTCAATTCCTAGTTTGATCACTTGTCTTGAAATAGGGTTGAACATCACATGGCATGGAAAACAAATTTGTTTAAGAATTAGGTTAAGTTTGGATGTATGCATTATTATAGTTGAACTAAGTTTTAACTTAGGGGCATGAGGATTCGGTTGTATCCTCTATACACATATTTGGGATTTTTGAAATTAGGTTCATATATTTGCATTCAACACAAAGAAATCACAGAATTTTCTATTTAGTATTGAGTAACTAACTTCTCCCCAAACATACACATCTTCATTAGAACAAAGCGACTGCCAATTGTAAGCTCAAATAAGAGGACATCAAAGATAGTGACTTGGGGTATTTAATTAGGTCTGTTTTGCATTTTGGGTTCAAATCTTATCAAGGCCAATTTTACCTTTCCAGAAAGTGTGAGGTCAGTGAAATAAAGTACCTATGAAACAGAGTGGGATATGCCTGTTCCTCAAATTTGCAGCTATATGTCAAGGTTAGGTATCAGCATTGATTACTAACCAAGCGGAGTACAACTGATCTCAATATAATATATAAGTGCTTATTTTATCAACTTTCTTCCATCTCCCAAGTGGTTAAAAAGGTAAACATTTATAGGGGTGGAAGGATGTGAAATCAAAACATGACAAAGGTATTTTATTTGGTATTACCATGTCTGTCATGTCATTACTCTGGTGTGGCCTAAGATACTTTATAGATGAGCTAGGTTGTCGTCATAGATTCTACCACATATGCAAGCAGTAATTTGAGCAGATAGGGTTGACTAGAGAGATAAAAATAAAACTTTTTTTTTTTTTAATGCTGCAACAGTCTTTCTATGCAAGTGAGATGTTTATCCATTCATATTACTATATATTAGACATTTGCGCAATGAGTAATGTTGAGATTATTTTTTAGTCAAAGAGCCAAATTCAAAACTGATGAACAGGAAAAGGTTAAGTGTAAATTTTAATAATAGTTAATTAAAATATACATATATACAAATATTCAGTATTTTTTTACAAAATTAACATTGTCATAAAAATAAAACATACAAATTAGATATTTTTTTTACAAAATATTTTTTTAAATTGATATCTCATTAGTAATTTAGAATGACTTTACATATGAAATACAAAAGATTGTAAATAAAACTTGTTTGAATATTTGAAGTTTTGATAACAATGCAAAAAAAAAAAAATTACATTTTTTAAAATTCAGTTTTTCTTGTCTGATATTAATGTTAAAAAAAAACAAATAAATATCAATAATCCAACATACAAATTATCAACAAAAATCTGAATTGTTTTCATTTTGAAGAATTTAAAAATGTAAAAGTGATTGGGTTAAATGGCATTGAGTAAATGATAAATTAGAAATATATCAGTTTGAGGTAGCAAGTTATAGTTTCATTTTTTTTTTTGCCTTGCTGTGTGTGTGTGTGTGTTTGAGTATATGTTTACATTACATTCCATTCACTGCTGGGAGAAAAGTCTTGTCTTGCTAAATATCAAAATGGAAATAAACTGAAATGTAATATTACAAATTTTGTTATTTTCTTCCTAAAAATATATACTTGAATTAAAAAAAGTATTTAGGTCCAGCACTTAAAACTCTGGCTGTTACTCCAGTAAGCACTTAGATAAGTACTCTAGACTATCACAACTTAGCTTCAATTCTCTTAGTGGTAAAGAAGTATTTAATGACAAGATCCTCAATTCTAAAGAAACCATCAACAATGTTCACTATCTTAGCTACTCGACAATTTCACTTGTTTACTAAAGTAATGGATAGACATATCTTGTTCTAAATATGTGAAAATTTACACAAGAAATATAATTGCTTTCCATATAGGTACTAAATCACATATTTTGAGAGACAATTCAGTCAATTTAATCAAGCCTTTTATTTCGGTAGGGCTTAACTGTGTTCATGAAAAGATGTTTAAGATACATGATAGATAAGACCACCAAGGTAAACTCGGTCACATTTTTCTTACCTAATCTTATCAGATGAAAAAAAAAAAAATGATAAAGACTAACAATATTGTAGACAACTTATATAATTGATGATAATATCAAGCAGGGTTAATTCCAGTCATTAACCCTATTCAGAGGCATCGTTTGATAACTTAAACATGATAAAACTGTATGACAAATCCAACACTTATCAAACAACACTCATGAGATGATTCAACTTCACTATTCCTATGGCTTGCAGTAGCCATCTGTACCTACCCTTCTACTGATAGACTCTTGTCAATGCACACAACACATCAATTAATAGAATACAAGCAATAATGGCCACACTTTGCAAAATAAAACCATATGCGTTGATCTAGAGTCTCAAATTATACAAAATTGAATGCAACAATAGATTTAAGCTTTTCTTTCATAAGTACACATATTGTTATCATTTAGCTTGTGAGTTTTCACATACCACTACCTTACAGCTATGTCTCTGGACCTATAATTCTATTGTCACTTAGCATTGCTTGAGCCATTCACCTCTTTCAATTTCAATCAAACGCTTTGATAAAGGCATGTGAGCTCAACCTTGTGAAGTCTTTTTTTTTTTTCTTAAATACATAAGCATATGGTCGATCTGTACTTGTATATAGACCTTCGTAAGCCGATTCTACACAACACATTTAAGACATACTGACTCACATATAGCAATTCACTTCCTCACTCATCGAAATATTTGTCTATTGACAAATATTAAATTTCTAGAATTGATACACATAAATGTTCTAATTGAACAGAACATTTATTAAAACAAAAAATTAATGAACATCCAGTTTTTGCTTCAGCTGTAATATCAAACAATTCAATTAGTGCCTTAAAAATAAAGGAATCGAACAGAGCAAGGATTTTTCGTATAGGAGTGTTTTAACTGTTGTTTCAATATAATCAAACTTTTTTGCAGCTATGGAAAAAATTGGCTCAAATGAAAGAAAGCTAAATACTAATCATTAAAAATAAGATTTTTTTTTTTGTTCTAATTTTCTTCATATATTGGTATTTTAGCAGTTGATTTCCTATTTGAATTGCCTCACTTATCAATCTGGCAATAAATATATAAATTTTTTGTTAATGCTCGTTAAAAAGATCAATGTAGACCACAAACTATCAAAAGGACTCAGTACTGACTAGCCAAGTGAATTACATAATTTAACTAAAAACATTAAATTTTTTACTTTTATACCGGTTTCTCCTCTATGAGACTTTTTTAAGCATTGGTAAAATACAGTCAAGAAAGTATATAGAATGCAAGAAAGTATACAAGTCCCTTAATATTTTATATTCAATATTTCATCTATTCAATAAGACAATACTTCATTTCATTTTACTATATATTCTATATTAATTTTATAAAGAATATAAATAAAACAAAAACAGAGTTGGAATTCCTTTAAATAATATATATCCCTCTATACACAATCATACAAACCCCTTTATATGGGATTACACCTAGAAAGTTCCCTCACAAGGCATAAGTCCAGGCTAGGTTGTTTATGGACAACCAGCAATTGCCCATACATACCAGCCACCCCTCTCCATACCACCAATGTTATCCAAGGGAAAGACAAAGACCAATACAGCTTGACACCAGTGACATCATAATTCATTTCAACAGCTGAGTGAATTGGAGCAACATGAAACAAAGTGTCTTGCCCAAGAACAATACACAGCCCCGTCTGGAAATCGAACACACTACCTCATGATTGTGAGCCTGACTAACAACTGAGCCATGTGCCTTCATACACACACCATTCTGTGTCAATATAGAACAGAACCATGACAAAGTACTATATATTAAAAAGATGTGAAAATTATAATAAAAGGAAAGAGAATTAGAAAATAAAAAGATTGATACATTAAATCTTGGCAATTTATCCTCAGGTTGACTTCTAGAAAATGGTTAGCACATTCACTTTCTAGCATTTTCAATATTAATAGAATGTTATCTTTATTTCATTAAATCAATTTTATTTAATATAGTGAATTACATTATTAGGTTTAAAGAGGTTTTAAAATGTTATTGGAAGGCTATAAGAAATATGTTAGTGACTCCAAACTTAGAGCTAGAAGAATTCAGAGAAACAAATCATCTAGAAAAGATGCTGAGCAGATACAGCAGTTCTGGGATGAAGGGTCAGTGCCACAGAACTTCAAGATGCCAACATCGTGCATCTGTACAAGAACACGGGGGGACAGAGCTTCATGCGACAACCACAGAAGCATCTCATTGCTAAGCATTGCAGGAAAGATCATGGCCCGTGTTTTTATGAACCGCATCACACACCACCTGCTGGATGACATGGTCTCAGAGAGCTAGTGTGAATTTAGGAACAACAGTGGGACAATTGATATGGTCTTTGCAGCACGGCAGATACAAGAGAAGTGCCAAAAACAAAACCAGAACCTCTACATCTGGAAAGGAAAGATATGGAAACTCAAAGATCTACCACAGTCAGAAATTTAGAAACATTCTAGTCAAAGTTTTTTTAGCAAAAAGAAGGTGATACAGGCATAGAATATGGCAGACAACTGGAAGTTCCTACAGGACAACCTACAAAATCTGTGGCTGGAACAAAGACCACACTAGACTGAAGGAGATGTAGTGCAACAGTGAGATAGAATAGAACTATAAAAATGAAAAAACAGGATTGGAAGAATGGGAGCAATAAGGAAATATGCCAGATAAGAGAAACCAAGCAACAGGTTTACATAGCAAAAAAAGGGGTAGAAAGAAAATTTTGCTATGTTCTACAGTGTGAGTATCAGAGGCTCAAGGTGCTCAGATTGCAAGATAGTGTAGCTCAGAAAATCAAGATGTCATAGATGAGAAGTGTATGCAGATAGATAATGGTATGTTTGCATTTAGTGATCCTGAAAAGAAAAAGCATGAAAGGCTTTCAAAAATGGAGATTGTCTATGAGAAAGAGGATCTTCCCAGTGTGGATCCAACAGAGATACCAGTTATCCAAGTTGATAGCAATATGATAAATCAAAAAAGATATGAAGATAAAGGAAAAACCTATTAGGAATTGCTGCTGAGATGCTTAAAATATCTGGTGGAGTAGGATACAGTTTGTGAAACTACCCCAGACACATTATCAACAATATATCAGGTTGAGTAAAAAGGTAAGCAACGTTTTGAACCATGAAGAATTTGTACCAGATTTTTGCTAGTTTTGAATTTTTTTTGTAACATTTTTTTGCAATTGTCTGATTATACAGACTTGCCCAAATGCATCAATAAATTTAAATTGACATTTTTCACTTTTGTAACAATCATCTGTTTTTCTGGGTATTGAATAACGTTTAGAGATCTGTAGGCGGGTTTAAATAATTGTTGCCTGTTGCAGGATTCATTGTTGTTTTATTGTTGTAGCCGTTGAGTTTTTAATTAATGGCTTGTAATATTGTTGTTACCCTCCTCCACGGGGGAAGGATTTGTATAAACTGATTTTTTTTACCTCATTGTAGAGGGAACGGATAAATTTTGAGTGCCACTATGGCATCAACTGCGGAAGCAGTAGCCACGCCGGCACCTATTAATTACGCCACTGCCGTTGGTCAGCAAGAGGAAATCATTACCTTGAAAAAGGCTGAAATACAACTTTTGTTTGGCAAAATAACTGAAAGCAACAGGGAAAGTAATTCCCCGCCCCCTGAAATAACTACCTGCAGACGGGAAAGAACTGTAATATATAAAATGTTCTGCTTAAAAAGAAAGAAAGTGAGACGGTTTGAGGAGGAAGATAGAGGAGTGCCTCGGGTCAGTAATGAAGGATATTGCCTTCCTGACCCGAGGTAACAAGTACGCAACAGTCGAAGCAGGGTTCGAGTCAGCTGGAAAGGCTGAGGATTATTCCGCTCGGACCTTGCAGAATGACAAAATGGCACTATTACCATTATATCTGGGACGCAGGACATCCCAGATAAAAATCATGAATATCCCTCCTGGTGTTGAGGTAGCATGGGTTGTTGTCATACTCCTCTTCAATAGAGAAGAAAAACTGGAGGTAATCCAGATAAAAAGATGTCTCCCAGAATTGGAAAGGACAATCTTTGGAAATCCTGGTACAGGCTACACCTGCAGACTTAGAAGAGCTCCCCGATAGAATACAGATTGCAGAGAAGTCAGCCTTAATCATAAATGTGGAAGGGAGAAAACCTTGGTGCTTCCGGTGCAGAAGGAAGGGACACCAGAGGGCCGTGTGTGGGCCTCCCAAGGTGAAAGGTGGGGAGAACTTCCTTCTCCCCACCAACGAGAAAGTGGCAAAAGTGGTAGCCCCAGCCAAGGAGGCCATTACCTAGGGGGCTACCACCAACAGTAAGACCAACAACGAGAAGGTGATAGCCCCGGCCAAGGAGGCCATTACCCAGAGGGCTACCACCAGTAAAAAAGTAACCAGTGAGGAGCAGGTGGTAGCCCAGGCCAAGGAGGCCATTAACCAAGGGGCTACCACCAGCAGTGACGGGGTGACGGCCCAGGAAGAGGATGGCAAAATGGAGTTCCAGGTGGTCTCAAGAAAAAGACCAAAAGCAGTAATACCGGAAAAGAATAAACCCCCTCCCAAAAAGGGAAAAGAAAATCATAAAGGTAGCCAGAAGGACCACAGCTGAAAAACTGATAGAAAGTAAAGGAACAACTGAAGAGGTGGCCTGGTACAGGCCATCAAACCTGTGGGGAAAAAAAAACGGAAACGGTAATGGTAGTGTTTAGAAACACCAACACTTATTTGGTGGGTGTGATTGTGCCCAATATGCAATAAGGAATCTTCCAGAGTGATGTTGAAGGAGTCCTCACTTACAGAAGAATCTCAAGGAAGTTATACAATGACATGAAAAAGATACACCCAAAAGACATTGCAGAGCTTGGGTCACTGCAAAAAATAATCAACCCGCTGGATGAACCAAGCCTGGAGAAAGTGGCAAAGTTAACTCAGTCACCCTCAGGCATATACCTTGGGAAAGGTAAGCCGTTTCTTTTCCTTTTGAGAAAAGGCTACGCTTAGCATAGGCTGTTTGAATGTATATGGCCTAGATTCGAAGTGGAAGCAGGCCTGTTTCCTCAATGACCCCGGGGATAGGTCTCAAGGATTTGATGGTTTGCCTTACGAATTTTATAAAAGTATGCCAGACTTGTTCAGGGAAATACTGGCTGTGGTGGGCGACCTGATTGGGGAGGCGCAAACCTGTACCATCCCAGGAAGGACGATACACAATAACCTTCATCTTATACGCTACACCTTAGATCGGGTTAGTAAAGTTCCTGGTGCACTGGTGAATTTGGACCAGTCTAAGGCATTCGATAGAATGGACCATCGGTATCTGGAGGCTGTCCTCACAGCAGCTTACCTTTCGTGGCTGGATCAGTGCTATGTATAGCAACATCAAGTCTGTGGTCTGGGTGAATAGTTTCTTCTCGGAGCCATTTGCAATCAAGTGTTCGGTTCAACAGGGTTGTCCTGTCTCCACTTCTGTACATACTGGCTCTTGAGCCATTGCTGTGGAGGTTGGAGGCAACTGAGGGCCATCCTCGTGATCTGTGTTATGGAAGAGACGTGATGGCATGTGCAGACGATGTCACCATCATCATGTCAGACGAAGGGCAGCTACCTTTGGTAGAAGACACCATCGAAAGATACGAGATGGTGGCAGGTGCAAAAATTAACCAAGAAAAATCAGTTGGTTTGCAGCTCAGCACCTGGAGAGGCAAGCCAACTCCTCCCAACAGTACCGTGAGTCGCTGGACAGAGGGTCCTGTTAAATTGCTCGGGGTCTGTTTCAATCCAGACCTCCTGATAGAGAAAAACTGGAGTGAGGTCACAGGCAAGGTGACTGCCCTAACCCAGGCCTGGTTTGGAAGGACATTATCCTTGCTAGGGTGGGCAGGGGTTGTACAGGTGTTTATTGCATCTGTAATAACCTACTGCCTGACCGTCGTGCTTTGCCCCAATTTGTGGATGAACAAGTTTGGACGGCTTCTATTCCGCTTTTTGTGGAGTGGGAGACCACCACTTGTGAGGCACTCTATCTGCTGCCAAAACCCGTTAGAGGGTGGGTTAGGGATGCATTGAGGGTGAGACATCTTTGGCTTTACCTGGATGATGAATGGGTGTGGTCAAGTTCTTTCTGCAATTGGAGTCCCTGCGGGACTTGGGTCCATGGATCATGCAAAGACCTAGAATGGGTGATTCGTACAAAGAGTGCAGACAGGCCCTACCCCACCCAACTACGGTTGCCCACAAAAAGGTAAAAAAGAGAAGACCCCCCCCAGTCCAACCTGAACCACTCCCACCCCCCAGTGCCGAGCAATACCCTCCCCTCCCAAACTTATCCCAGTGTTCTCCCCCAACATACTCCCCATCACCCCCACAAAGCCCAAAAAAATTACCAAGTTTCAGACAGTTTTTGTCTCGATAAACAAGGAAAACGATAGACTGAAGAGCGAAATGGAAAACATGCCAACTGCCGAAAAAGTGCAGACCTTTAAAATACTGCCCAAAAACGTGGAAGTCTACAAGATGGATAGATTGAACTATAACATCATAAGTGCGCAGTACTCGGGGGATGTCAGGGGTCCGCGACTCGACCTGTACGAGTCACTTTTTAAGGCGGACTTCCCCCCCACGACCAACAGGGATATAAGAACACTTGTTAAAAGGTAAGCAATGTCCCGTATTTGTGTAGGGTGCATAAATGTGCGTGGCCTGATGTCGAACTGGAAGCAAGGGCGCCTCCTAAATGACATCAGGTCACGAGATTTAGATATTATTGTTGCCACAGAAACCCGGTTAAAGGGGCCAAGAGATCTGCTCCCGCTGTTCGACGGTTACAAGGGAATTATCTCTTCGAACCTGTCGTCCGGCGGAAGCGGGGTGTTGGCCCTGTGTAAAAAGAACCGGGTTTCTGAGAAAAAGTTCAGATCCAGAAAGTAGGCTGGTCATCGTTGATTTGATGTTCAGTAGTCGTAAGACAATCAGGCTGGTTGCAATTTACGCACCCAACGAAAACAAAGGGCAAAGTGATTATTTTCGGAACCTCGGCAAGTTTCTGAGTAATGTTAGGAGACTTCAACACAGTATGCGATGCGCGGGTAGACTGTGGAGGCTCGTGTACAGATAGGAAAGGAAATGCGTGCTTCCTGGATCTACTAAGACGCTTTGAGCTGGTAGATCCATATAGACTGGAACATCCAAACGCTCTATTGTGACATGGTCAAGCGGCGGCGGATCTCTCAAGTCATACATAGACAGGATACTAATTAGAAAGATAGATAGAAACCTAGCTAAGAGTCCACGAATTAATAACGATCCTGGCAAGGGAGGGGCAGTGGTCCATTTAGACCAATCAAAAGCTTTCGATAGGGTCGACCATCATTACCTGGTGTCCGTTCTGGCTCAGTTCGGCCTGGGTCTTGGCGTCCTCAGGTGGATCATCAAAATGTACGACAACGTCGACTTGGTAGTTCGGGTGAACGGCTTTCTTTCTAAGCCGTTTAAAGTCAAATGCTCGGTCCGTCAGGGATGCCCACTCTCCCCACTTTTATATGTAGTGGCTCTTGAGCTGCTGCTGCGAAAACTGAGTGGCATCCCGAGGCAGCCAGGTCGTGAGATGTCGGTTTCGGCGTACGCGGATGACATCACTATCATCGTGACTGAAGTGGACCTCCTACGTAAAGTAGGCAAGGCCATAGAGGTTTACGAGACGGTGACAGGAGCAAAAGTTAATCGCGAAAAATCAGTTGGCTTGCAACTCCGCACCTGGAGAGGCAAGTCGATGCCTCCAGACAGCGTCGTGGGATGTTGGACGGAGGGTCCGGTTAAGTTGCTTGGGGTTTGGTTTGGACCAGACCTCCAAATAGAGAAGAACTGGAGCGAGGTATCGAGCAGGGTGGCCGCAATAGTCAAGACCTGGTCTTGTCGGTGGTTATCCCTGAAAGGTAGGGCAGAGGTAGCCAATGTGTTTATCGCATCGGTGATCACCTACCGCCTTCCCGGATTCGTGGTTGACCAGGTTGGCAAGACAGCTCTTTCTCTTCTTGTGGAAGAGCTCGAAACCACTTGTGAGACGCTCTATTTGTTGTCAAAAACCGTTAAAGAGTGGACTAGGGATGCCGTGGCTAATTATGCGCAGAAATACACTGAGGCTAAGGCATCTGTGGCTCCATCTGGATGGTGAACGGGTGTGGTCTCCACTGGCGAAACAGATGTTCCCCAAGTTCACCAGTTTCGGTGGACGGGAAGACTGGTTTAATCGCAGATCGAAGTTGGTATACGGAGTGTCGCAAGGCACTCCGCCTATTCCGTTGCTCGGGCAATGCCTGCGGCAGTGGTTCTACCGCTGTTTTCTATAGAGGGTTTGTAGAGGCCGGTTGTGATGATACACTAGGGGAAACTCTAGGTTTCGACGATAATCAGCTGGCCAGTCTGTTCCAACATACGAGGGACGTTCAATAAGTAATGCCCCTGACCCACTTGCAGTTGTTTGATCCAGCTGAAATTTTGCATGGGCAATTATTTATATTTCTATAGATTAAGTGGCAAATTACAGTTCTGAACTAATTGTGGTTTCTGATTTACAGGTGTTTGAACTGAGTCAAGTGTGAAATGGAGCCTGTTGAGTGTCGAGCAGTGATCCGGTTTTTGTATTTGAAAGGACGCACACCACGGGAGACTTTTGATGAAATGAAAGTAACTTGTGGTGATGATGCCCCATCATATGACCTCGTAAAACGCTGGCATCATGAATTCAAATATGGTCAGAACTCAGTGGAAACAGCTCCCAGATCTGGTCGCCCCCCCCCCCCCCTTCTGCCATTGATGAGGCATCTGTCCATCAAGTTGAGGCTGCCATTTTGGAAGATCGACGCATAGCTATTCGCCAAATAGCCCATGAGGTCAAGATTAGTACCGGGTTTGTGGAAACTATCATTCATGACCATTTGCATATGCAAAAGGTGTCTGCCAGATGGATTCCCAGGTTGCTCACACCTTTCCAGAAGCAAGAACGCGTCGAGTGCTCAAGGATAAATTTGGAGATGTGCCAAGAAGATGAGTCAAAATTTTTCAAAAGACTTTCACCTCTTCCCAGCCGTGAAGTTGTTTTTGAAAGGAAAGCGTTTCCCAGATGATGCAGCCTTGATTTCTGAAGTCACGTTGTGGTTGGAGGACCAAGCTGGGGTCTTCTATAAAAACGGTCTCCAGAGCTGTATCAAACGATGGTAGAAATGCGTAACTCTGGGTGGTTCCTATGTAGAAAAAGACTAATAACTGTGCCATGTTTCGTTGCTCTACTGCTATGGGAAGTGGGTCAGGGGCATTACTTATTGAACGCCCCTCGTACATTTGGGCAGAGGACCCTGGATAATTTTCAGAAGTCCTTGGCTTGGCAGTGTTACCGAGGTGCCTTACCTGTTCGGGACAAACTCGCAAGGCATGGAGGCCAAGTCAGCCCGAGGTGTGGGCGAGACAGGGAAACCGTCTTGCACGCGATCGTACAGTGTTCGGAGGTGGCAGATATGTGGGTTTTTGCCGAACAGCTGTTGTCAGATGGAGGAGGAGTACAGCTGTCAGCTGAATCCATTGCAAAAATCAGCCCACCGGATTTCTTAACGAAAGAAGGTAAGAATTGTTTTCTTCCTGTGGTTTCAACTGCGAAACAGGTAGTATGGAAGACAAGGATGAAAGGGATAACAGGCGACTTCATCTCTGGTTCTAGTCTGGTGGTCTTTTTTAAATTCCACATGAAAAGACAAATAGAACTAGAGAGGAGGGGCCTGAGTAAGAAAGTGTTCAATGAAAGGTGGGAAAATGTCGTGAGTAAAAGGTCCCTCATAAATACGAGATAGGACAGAAAAAAAAAAGAAAAACATAAGACCAAGTGTCATGGCGGGGTTTGTGGGGTCCGTAGACCCACCCCACTCCATTTGTAAAATTGTCCAATGTATATGTACTATCATTCGAAACCTTATAACTATCATCCAAATTTTTATTGATCCCAAAATGCATCATAATCGTAAAAATCATTCGGGATTGTTTTGCTCCCCTCTATGTAGCCTTTTATAGGTAATAAAGAAATCGAGTGCAGACGGGCAATTATGCTGTTCTCTCAGGCAGGCAATACTGGCAACGAGGCTACTACTGCAGACTTCTATAGTGATTTAGTAGTGGCTAAGTCTGATGACATCCTAGGGGAAACTAATCTACGATGGAAACCAATTAACCAGTCTCTTTGGTAGGACATTTGAGCTGGGGTACCTGGATAATTTCCAGAAATCCCTGGCTTGGTTGATCTATCAAGGGGCTTTACCAGTTCAAGAGAAGCAGTCATGGCATGGTTTTGGCATCCCTCCTACATGCCCAAGGTGCACGCAGAACACTGAAACTGTTCTGCATGCCTTTGTGTATTGTGAGAAATTAAAGGGGCTGATAGCCTATGTCGAACAACTGATGTCGGAAACAGAAAGAGTACAGCTGTCGGCTGAGTCTGTCATAAATATTCTACCACCTTCCTCCTTTAACAAGGAACGTAAGGTAAGTTTCTTCTGCATAGTGGCCATACTGAAAGACACAGTATGGACGATGCGCAGAAGAGGAACTGAGACAGGTAACTTCATCTCTGGATGCCGGTTGATTAGTTTTTTTAACTATCATTTGCGGAGTAAGATCCATCTGGAGAGGAAGTTCCTGTCTCAAGGTATGTTTCAAAAAAGATGGACGCTTATAGTAAGAATAATGTGAGCGGAAGGTATCGAGCTGGTATAGCCAGTCCTGAAGGAAAAAAAGGAAAAACAAAGTGGGGGGAAACAACTGGTGGGTTGATTAGAACCCCATATTTATTTGTCCAATTTCATCAATTTTATATATTCATCTCAGTTTTTTCTGATTTTTCAATTTTTCATGTTTTTTTGAATTTTTCATATTTTTATGAATTTTTAATCACAATTTAATTATAACAAACATTATGTGTTGTGGTGTCCATGTTCGTCCCCCTCTATGTTCATCTTTTATAAGCAACAAAGAAATTGTTACAATCACCTCTAAGTTGATCGTAATTTTTTTTGTGTGTTGTTTGAAAGGTTTGACATAAATTGTAATATTTCTGTTTGTTGAATTTGCACTGTTGATTTATTATGTTGTTGAACTTTTGTTGAGTGTTTTTTAAACAACAAAAGTCTGCCACAAGCAGTATAGGTAGCGTTTTCCCCCTTGTGCGAAGGGGGAAAATGTTGTATTTTCCAAAGTAAAACAAATCACCTATTAAAACCAAGACCAGTAGTGAACCTGGTACAAGTGAAGATATCAGAAGCAGAGAAGGCATGCTGACAGGATTAGAGTTTATGCAAGGAAGAAAGGCTAGCAATTTTGCAGCAGCAGCTGGTGTCACAAAAAAAGACAAATTGCAGAGGCGATGAGCTTAGAAAATACAAAGATATGATGAAAAAGGATGGGGAGTGAAACAGTGATTACCCCTCCCAGTGAAATGATGCAGAATGCACTGCGGTGCACCATGATATATAAATCATTTGTGACCAAAGCAAAAAAAAAAAATGGATAACGCAAGAGGCAGTGGAGCTGTGCCTCTGTTCAGTTTGGAATGACGTGACATACATCGCAAGAGGAGTGAAGTATGCTATAATAGAAGTCCAATTCAAAACCGAGGAAAAGGCAAAAGAAGCATAGATAGCATCATTAAAAACACAGGAGGTGGTACTCCTACCTATTTATCTTGGCAGATGGAATTCCAAGATTAAGGTAGGAGACATCCAAACCCAAAGTAGATCTTGCTTGGCTGGTGGAAGCCATAATAAATGGCTTGGAGGATAAGATCACAATTCCCCAAGCCTCAGTGCTTGGACTGAAGAATTAGCAGGGGCAGGGCCTCGAAATAATTACACAGGCTGCCCTGGCTGATTTAGAAAATATGATAGAAAGTATCCAGGTGGGGGAGACTAAGCTGCAAGTCACAGTTGAGGGGAGGATGCTTCATTGCTACAAGTGTGGTCAAAAAGGCCACATTAGTGCAGAGTGCAAACCTGAAAAAGCAGCAACTGGAGTGTCATTAGCAGAGCCTTGAAGATCGTGAGCATAGTCGATGCCCATCAGTCATCAATGATGGTCAATTAAAGACCATCATTGAGAAAGATCCACGTTAAACCACTCGGGAGCTGGCAAAAGAATTTCAAGTTAGGCAGAAAACTGCCCTACAACCATTTGCATGTGATCAGAAAGGCTCGACAGATTGGTACCACACAATTTGAATGAAAATCAGAAAATGCACAGATATGAAATTTGCTCATCGCTTCTTCTCTGTAACCAGACTGATCCATTTCTCAACCATATTGTAATTTGCAATGAAAAGTGGATTCTGTACAATAATGAAAAAATGTTCTTCACAGTGGTTGGACCAAAATGAAACACTGAAAACCTTCCCTAAATTCGAGCTCTTCAAAAAGAAGGTTATGGTGACTGTTTGGTGGTGTACTGCTGCACTCATCCATTATAACTTCTTAAAACCTCGAAAAAAACATTACTGCAGAAACATATTGCCATGAAATTGCCAAAATGAACGAAAAACTGCTACTCTGTCCTAGACTGGTCAACAGAAGAGGGCCAACCATTCTTCAGGACAATGCTTGACCACATGTTTTGCTAATGACACTCCATAAGATGAGGGAACTTGGCTATGAAGTCCTTCCCCACCCAGATTATTCCCCAAACTTTTCTCCTGACTACCACTTTTTCAAGTGCCTTGATACTCATGAGCAAAAGTCTTCATTGTAATGGTACTTACTTTGATGAATAAAATTTCCAAATTGTTGAAATATATTGAGATGAATTTCATGTTTCAAAATGTATCAGCCTGATAGTTAAAAAAACCACTTGATTTTTGATTTTCAAAACATGCTGCAACTTAAATATTCTTTTAGTCTGCAGCTGACTACAATGGTGCCTTATCTATGGGGGACAGAATTTTTAAAAAATGTTGACACAGAAGAAAACAATGCTTGAATTTTCCTCAGTCTCAACAATAAGAATTCAGTTCAACAAACTGATTTCTTACTCATGAAATTAATATGTAAGCAACTAACTATTCAACAGATACATGCATCCTACATATGTAAATAGTCACATCATCATAAAACCACACAACTCAGAATGACAGGCCACTAGCAATGAGACTGTCAAACATAGTAGCCTGCTGTATCCAATCTATCTCAACTGAGATCAACAAGGTTAGACTGAGAAGATCTTCACATTCTAAAGTGGCAAGTAATTCATATAAGAATGTAAAAGAAATGAACAAGTAATCAAATTCCAGATATCAAAATGACAACCTTTATGGCCAAAGATATTCAAACTAGTATTGCTAATATTCATACAACACCAACAGCAAGAAATCCTGTCTAACAAACTCAGTGACCTTGCAGGCAAAGATATTTAAATTCAACATTCTAACCATAATGTTAGGTATCATAAAAGATTTTTTGAAGAGATGGAATAGAGTTATCTTCAAACAGCAAAGATTATTATATAAACCCCATTAACCAGTAAGTACATTAGAATATATTTAATACAGAGGAGAGTGATAGGCATCTCTTGCTCATTTTCTAGTCAAGGAGAATGTACAGGATTGTATATAATTTTCTGTTGCATGCCATAAATTTTTATTTTATAATTATCTAGTTCACTGTCAAAAGAATAATTTGCTAGCAAGTAATGCATATCAAGAGCAGTATCAAATTAATTTGTTCTGCACTAATTTTAATTTTGCAAAACTAGAATGATCATTACTCTTCTACAGATGAATGGCATTACTAATCAGTTGTATCTATCAGTATTCAGATGAGATACTATGACCATTTGCCGTTTCACAAGTGACCTAGCAACATCTATTTGCTATAAATGGAGATGCACAACAAAGTGTCTTAATTGGGTAAAGCTGGGAGAGAATTCAACAAGATCTGAATAAGTTGTACAAGGAAGAATTTGAGAATGTGAAAGTTCATGAAGCTCAAAGGTCAGTGGAAAAAAAAATTCCAATATCTAATGTAAACAGTCTACCTATTTTCACACCACTGATTGACATGTGACACGAGTGGTCTCTACTACGTTCGCACCACTGGTTGTCACATGACGTGATTTGCCTCCGCTTATTTTCGTGCAATTTGTTCCAAGCAGCCAATCACAGCTTTCCATTTCTGAAGTTCATTTGAGCCACCCAAACAATATATAAAGGAGGGTTTTCAAACACCTTTGGTCTTTGGTTCTAGTCCTTCTCAGGGCTAAACTCTGACCACAGAGTTCGTCTTTGGGTTCTAGTCCTTCTGACCACACAGAGCATACTCGACCATGTTCCAGTTCGAAAGGCAGGTGACCACCATTATATCAAGAGAAAAATAACCAAGCAGAACATATAATGAAGACGCTGCAAAAACCAAGTGACAGACACGACGTCATCGCCAACATCGTCTTTATCTACGAAGATTTAATTTGTACACAAGACAACTACGGATTCAACTCTAGCGGTTAGGTGAAAATCTCACCACGGGAAAAACGGCTACAGTTAATATATCTGGAAGTATATTCATATCAAGAGAAAGATGAAACACAACAAGTGATTCAATTAATCTCAACTACGAGATGCAACGTCTTGATATGGAACTCTTACACTCCGTGTACCTCATAAACGGTAAATCAATTATCTGTCTTGAGTTCCAGTTCTTCTAAGAACTAACTTAGGCCACCTGCTGCTCAACTTAGAGATATGTGATTGTCTCTGCTACTACCTGCTGCTATGCTGATACCAACAACATGAATCGTGAACCAAACCGAATTCCATGGTTAATTCTATAGTCAGTACCTTTTATGCCTCACGAACACACAGACACAAAAACATGCTAACGCTTACGAACTCTTAACATTGACACAATTGTAACATATGTAAAATAAATAATGTATATGTCTCAAAAAGAAACCTTGTTGTCATTCCACTTGTGTTCTATTGCCGCTGTATGTATTATATGGTCTGTTTGGTTATTTTTCTCTTGATATAATGGTGGTCACCTGCCTTTCGAACTGGAACATGGTCGAGTATGCTGTGTGGTCAGAGGTTTAGTCCTGAGAAGGACTAGAACCCAAAGACGAACTCTGTGGTCAGAGGTTAGCCCTGAGAAGGACTAGAACCAAAGACCAAAGGTGTTTGAAAACCCTCCTTTATATATTGTTTGGGTGGCTCAAACGAACTTCAGAAATGGAAAGCTGTGATTGGCTGCTTGGAACAAATGGCCCGAAAATAAGCGGAGGCAAATCACGTCATGTGACAACCAGCGGTGCGAACGTAGTAGAGACCACTCGTGTCACATGTCAATCAGTGGCGCGAAAATAGGTAGAGACAAATCGCGTCACGTGTCAACCAATCGGATTAGTGTTTATAACAATGTTAAACTAGCCAAAGATGTTTGTAATCTCGAACGAGATTATTCTTAATACTCTTCTCAAACAGTAAAGATAGCAATGAGGGAAACGATATTGCTACACAGTCAACATCTGGATAACTCTGAGGAAATGGTTCTAAACAGTCTCAACTTTGCAACAACTACCAAGTGCATTCCATACTTAGACAGGATAGCCCCCATCAAGGAGGTAGCCATAAGGACGCTCAAGACCCAGGGAGATGAACTAAGGTGGAAAGCGAGACAGGTAGCAGAGAAAGCCAAACCACCAAAACCAAACATCACTGGGGAAGAAAAGTTGGTTACCAAAACCCTACAGAGTGACAGTACCATCAGAATACTTCCAAGTATTATGTTCCAACTGGACAAGGATAATGCTACGGTGGTGATGGACATGTCTGGATACTTTGAAAAAGTGGCAAGCCTCATCAGAGATAGAAGCTACAGCAAAGTGGAGAAAGATCCAACTCCGAAAACAGAGTTGTTGTTATTGTCACAGATCTTAGCCAAGTACAAGGATCACTTCACACTAATGAAATACAGACAACTGATCCAACATTACAGTAAGCTTCCACACATGTACAGTCTCCCTAAGATTCACAGGGATGGCATTCCATTAAGATCTACAGCAAGCTATCAAGGCTCAACGTGTCATCAACTGAACCATTTCCTTGTAGATATAATCAATCTGTTAGCTGGTAAGTTGGCATTACGTGTGAAGAAGTCCACTCACATCACAGAGTTGATCAAAGGTATTGCCATGGGATCCAACCAGATGGTGAGTCTAGCTGTGATAACTATTCACCAAAGTCTCAACTGATGAAACATTAGTGATTTGTGACAAACTAGTTGCAGACACCTCTCTAAAGAAACATACTAGGATACCAGAGGACTTGATGGAAATGCTGACCTTCTGCACAGAAACAACCTACAGTACTACTTAAATACAGAGGTCCCTATGCATCTACTTAATGAAATAAAGGGGAGGTAATCTAGTATTACCGAAACTACTGTGACTTCACATAAGCAGCTCTTGTCTAAGTTGAAATGGATATATTTCAAGTTACAGCTATTGCAAATGATCTGAAGAAGTTGGTAGAATTTTTTTCAAAAGTTATGGTGTGTTACATACAAAACATTTTAGTGACATTTATTGCTGACACAAGCACAAGAGATGATCACAATATCATACAATGGGCAGAGGTAAAACACATGCTCACCACCTAATACTAACAACTAAACCCTAAAGAGCGTGCACTGTAAAAACAGATTGAAAACATTGTTGAGCCCCTTACGTTATTAACAGTAGTTTTGGTAAAACTAGATTACCCCGCTTCATATCATTACATAGATGCATCAGGAGCTCTGTATTTAAGAAGTGCCCAACCTACTTCAGAATAGGTACTGATACAGCCTTGGCCAAAAGTATTAGGCCACCCCAATGTTTTGGGGTTCTGCTATCTCAATGTTAATGAAACTCGTACACATGGTAGATTATGGTATATTTCACAATATACATTAGGTTCAATATCTGGTTGACCCTCCTTTAGCACCAATTACCACTTTTATACTGTACATTATGAGTAAGACAAACGTCCAAAATGAACTTATATTTCCTTGATTATTTCAGAGTTTTATGCAAAAATACATTGTAAATACAGTTAATAAACAGTAAAATGCCTAAAACAAGGGAGTTGAGCAAGTGTGAGCAAGGTCAAATCGTAGCTTATGAAGACGGAATGTCTCAAAGGCAAATCATTTAGAAGATGAAATGTTCTCGATGTGCAGTGCAAATGACTCAAGCACTTCAGTGAGACACAAGATGTGAAGAACAGGTAGAAAAATACAAAGAACAGGTAGAAAAAAGGTTACATCACCTTATGATGACAGCTCCATCATCCGTTAGTCACTCAGAAACAGAAGAAAAACATCGTCAGAGCACTGTGTGGACTTCAACAAGGCTAGTACTTCACAAATATCAACCAGAACTGTTAGAAGGCTTGTAGAATACGGTCTGAAAGGCTGTAATGCCAGGAAGAAGCTATGATTGCGAGAGGAAGGTCAGCCGTAATTGCAGGCAGAAGGCTAGAAAGTGTTGGAGTTAATTTTTGATATTGTGAGTTCCATTGTTAATTGATTATTATTGATTGTTGAAGGTCTCCCCTGCGTGGGTGTGCTTGTTAATATATAACCTAGTATATATGTCTGTGAGAGGAGGTCAAAATAATAGAGTGCATCAGTGAAAAATCAGAAAACTTAAGGAAACAATGCATTTTCTAAGACATATATATTAGGAGGTTATATATATATATAACCTCCTAATCAGGCCAAGCACAGAGATGAAAATAATATTGGAACCAATAATTAAGAAAGAAAAGAACAGATTGCCACAATAGTGATAATAGATTGCTTAGACATGAAGATTACAATCCATAAAAATTCAGTCACTGCCTACAAGCACAACACAGTGGATAAAGGTGTTTGTTAATGCAGTGCCGTCACCTAGAGGTTCTGAGTTCAATGAAAGGCAAGACACTGAGATGAATTCACAAAAAATATCATAAAACAAAGAGAGCAAAATAAGAAGCATTCCCCCTTAGATCAAATAATGGGCCAAGTTCAAAATTCTGATATAACAACAGCGTTCAATACAAGACACCTGAAAAACGTAATGAAAGCAACAATCAAGAGGACATCTTGTCTGACTAATGTAAATTGTACATAATATAAAATCCTTATCTCAGAAACAATAGAATTGTAACATTGATGTAAGGAAGTAACTAAAAACTGATTTTGGATAGTCCTCATGACTCTCAAGTATGGCAAAGGACATAAAAAGGAATAAGATTATTATGAGTATGGCAACCTGTTCTGGACTATACACAAGAAGTTAATTTATAATTGGTTTCAATTAAGTTGATAGATTTATTCCAGACTTTTATCCTTCCCTTGAATATTCATATTGTATAGAAATATTATGAAAGGCATATTACAATGAAAACATTTACAAGTAAAAATAAAAATAACAGCAAAAAATATCTAATGGAAATAAATAAGGACAATGTTCAGTAGAGAGGTAATTTACAAAGACATATTTCTCTCCAGGGGTGCATTAAATTTCTGATGTTGCTAGAAAGACAACGGACTGGTTCCAGTCATATCAGTGAACAAATGTTTCAGAAACAGTTTTTGTAAAGGATAACATTACTTCACTGCTGCAAAAACTATTGGCCTTGATGAAATAGGAAAATCGAAAACAAATACCTAAAATTTACAAAAACAGTTTTTGTTGATTACACTACAGCCTACAACACAATCTCAGATTTTTTGTTACCAAAGATCTATAATTTGACACTGCTCACTTTTACTGTCTCGTATATCTTTCTGTTTAGCCTCTTCTAAAATAAATACTATCTCATTCATCTGTGTATGGAAACCTGCTTTATTGCACTCTCCACTTGCTCAATGTTACAAATACTAATTTTATTCATAAAATAGGCCATTTACTTTGTGTTAACACTGTCTTGTATCTCAAGCCATTCCCCACAAATTCTATTTTATTAATGCGATTAAATTTCACTTATTTTGGCATAAGAGAGGTATTACATAACATTTAACATTTGTAGTGTGAACAATATTAAATATTAGCAACCACCCCAATGCATAATGTGCTCAGTATATCTCTACACGCTGCTCCTTCTGCTAAAAACTGATTTAAGAGGAATTTATCAGACATATTTTTCTCTTACCCCACAATTCTTAACCAATAACCTTCAATAGTTTTAATCCTTACATATTTTTATCATATGAGTGTGTGTGTGAGATACTGATGATCATTATTTAAATTCTGTCTTCCATACTGGCATAGATTGCACAATTTCACAGGATCCAATGAATCAGAAGACCACACCAAGCTCCAATGTTTGCTTTGGCATGGCTCCTATGGTTGGTTCCTAACACAAACCACTTTACAGAGTGTACTGAGTGCTTTTTTCCATAATACCAACACTAGTGTTTTTTGCTAAGTAACCTTCAAGACAAAGAAACAAAAAGAAAAAAGAAAAAGCCCCCTCAACTGAGTTGGGTTGTAGTAGAGGGGGAGGTTGCTTTATGTTAGGTATTGAGGGACTTTTGATAGAATCAGACAAAGTACCTTGCTCTAGAAGAGATACACAGTGACCATGCACAATGTAGGGGTGAGCGAGAGTAACTAGAAGTTAAGGATGTTGGTCTGAAAACCACATACATCTCACCCAGTTGGAAAGGAACAATATGATATAGAATGTATTATGCTTAGCTTCAAGACATCAAGAATCTTCCCAACCAGCAACATGCTGTTAAATATATTAACAAGGACAGCAAGACCCAATGATTGAACCACCTTGAACATTACCCCATCTGGCCCTGCAGAAGTGGATCTCATGTCACAATATACAACCAAAACCTCAAAAAGAGTGAGTGGTTTTAAAAGCATGCTGTTGCCCATTTTGATGGAGGCCAGATACATGCTTCAATCTACTTCCAGGTCTGGACTGGAGAACTTGCCTCCATAAAACAACTTAATTTCAGTCATGGAAACAAGAGACTCCTCCTCCTTGTCCACATCAAATATAACTGCAAATTGGCTTTCACAGGCTTGTTTCCTGCTGTTAGCCCCGTTTAGGGGCGAATTGTTTACATTTTATGGGGGG
This sequence comes from Octopus sinensis, assembly GCF_006345805.1. Classification (NCBI taxonomy): domain Eukaryota; kingdom Metazoa; phylum Mollusca; class Cephalopoda; order Octopoda; family Octopodidae; genus Octopus; species Octopus sinensis. The sequence goes on along the minus strand of NC_043002.1, from coordinate 36,429,505 downwards.
TGTGCCTGCGCAAAATCAAAAACAATGTTTTGTGAGCTCTGGGAGAGCAAAGAAGACTCGGAATATTCCAGTGATTCAGGAGAGACAGTACAGGAGAGATGCACTCTTTCATGGGGCCTGTTGGTTATGACCTCTATGAGGTGGATTCACCAACAGGTAGGTCTGGTATATTATGACCTGTCGGGACTCAGTGGTTTGTCCACTGTTTTTTACTCAGCAGGTGGATGCACTGCCAGACTTCACCCTTATGGACACTACCATGGCGTGGTGAAAGAGCTTACGTCCATGTGGGGGCGATGCCGGATATGCTTCGTGCGATGCTGGATGAGGCCCTCACATTGGATAAACTAAACGTGTCCTTCTTCCCCAAAGCGGTGCCAAGTAATTTGGTGGGGACCATGTGGAACATGGGTGATCCTGATTGGGATGTGTTAGCCTCCCCGCTAGGGTGGGTAGGTGGCCGCTGGCCTGCCCCTAGTAGTCCTGTGCTGGTCAAATAGTGGCTGGCCCGGCTTGGTTTTTTGTCTTCTGATGGTAGGTCATGGGGGTTCCCACTTGGGAACTTTAGGAGTTCGGTTGGGTCCTCTTCTGATATACTTTGGGGGTACCTGAAGTGTCACTGGAAGGGTCCTTACATTATTTTGTTTGATTGTTGGAGGGTCTGGGGGTTCTTATGTGGTTCCTTGTGGGGGCCACCGGATCCCTATTGGGCCCGAGTGACGGGGCCTGTCTTTTATGACCCCAGCCAGCGGTGCTATCGAAAAACCACTGCTGATCTGGGGTGGATGCACTGACAGGCCTTGCCTGGTGTTGATGACCCCCTTGGGACCTGGCTGGTTGTACTTAGGCTTGAGTACACCAGCAGGGAGACTCAGTGGTTTTTCCGCTGGGTTTTACACGGCAGGTGGATGCGCTACCAGGCCTCACCCTTGGGGTGGAGTCACTGACGGGTGGAGTCACTGACGGGCGGAGCCATTCACGGTCTGCTGTTGGGAGTCAATTTAATGGGCCGGAGGGTATACTAGTCAGGTGGGGTAATGGTACTGCTTGCCTTACACGGTGGGGATGGTCTTGCACCTTCTTTAAGTTCAACTTAATCGTTTCAGCCAGGGACCCATGGAAATTGCCGCACAGATATATGGAATTGAAAAATAAGCTAGGAAACAAACAGCAGTCAGGCGCTGCCAAACTGGTGGCCTGTGGGTCCGGGACGGGGCCCGCAGGTCAGGCTGAACACACAGCCCAGTTGCGTTCGGCCGTACTGCAACCTTCCCCTGCAGGGGACAATGAGTCATCTCCTCTGCAGGGTAATACTGGTGGCTCACATAACAAAGACAGGACCAGTGTCGGGCGCTCTCTTTTGCACCCGACACTGACGTATCACAGGAAAAGACAAGACATTTTTAGCTTAGATTACGGACATTATTCAATGGTGGTTAAAGGCTTTCAGCTCCCACTGGACCTAGCACTGGACCCCATCGATGACGTCCATTCTCTTTCTTTAGAAATGAACCCGAGATGGGGTTGCTAGGGACCTCCCCCATGACGTCCATTCTCTTAATTTAGAAATGGACTGAGAGGAGGTAGTGAGGGTATCAAGCCTCACTCTAGCAGAGAGCGAATTTTCACTGACAATTCCCTGCGCATTGTGCTCCATAGCCTGTCCGCTATGTCCTCTGCGCTTCTCTTCTACCCCTCCCTAGATGGGGAGAACATTTAGAATGTAGGCATGGCGTGAGGCCTGTCTACAGATGTAGCAAATGTGGTAGGGAAAGTGGACACCTCCATTCAATGAGGTGCCATGCCGGCTTGTGCAATGGTGCATCTAGAGTGCCTACCCCTAGTCCTGCTCTGTTTTACTTCCAATGCGACCACAGCAGCTGTTCATTTTTGACAGCTGTAGGCCGATCACAGTACGTACGTCATAAGCACCCTGCGGTTGCTAATGCACGCAGGATTGCTGCTCGCATAGAGCAATTGGCGAAAAGGTGTGCTGATCGGGCAGCCACTGCCGAGGCATCGGGCCGAAGATGCAGAGGCTGTTGGTCAGATGAGGAAGTAGCGGTCCTCGTCGAGAAAGAGGCAGAGCTTTCAAAGGCAGGGGTAAGGCAGATAAATGCAGCCATCACACGGTTCCTACCTGGCAAGACTGCCAAACTGGTAGGATCTAAGAGGGCTGCTCTGGCCAAAAGGGCTCGTGTGAGTCATCATGGGTCAGAGTGTTCTGCGGCCGATTACCAGCCACATATCGAGGGAGGACCCCAGTCTGACAGACTGGAAGGATCGCTTACTCAATGCTGCAAGTCCCGGGCACACCCGTTGGTTCGCGGCCCTATTGGAACTCGTAGAAGACGGGACCTCGGCTGCTCAAGGCTCTTTTGAGAGTAGAGGACTGGGTGGAACACTACAAATCACGTAGGGAAGAAACCACCAGGAGAATTAGTGTTATGTCTACTAAAAATAAAGCCAATTTTCGGCGGTGGGGTAGGCGACTTGAATACGCCCGCCACCAGGACTTATTTATGAAAGATAGGAAGAGGCTCCTTGCAGTTGTCTTAGGCAAGTATACGGAGCAGGAATGCCCAATCCCACTCTATGCTATAGAGGACTTCTATAGAGGGAGGCTATCTGCTCCAGGCCCTGAGATCGATCTAACTGACTACCCTTCCTCCTCCCAGGTTGAGAACGGCTCTATTTTGAGACCGTTCTCCGTGGAGGAGGTTAAAATTAGTCGTAGAAAAATGAATATCTCCTCAGTGGCGGGTCCGGATGGTCTCGCAATTAGTGAGATCAAATCAATGGACCCAACTATCCTTGCAAATATCTGCAACTGCATGTTGCTGGCGGGTAAGGTACCTGATACATGCTTCAATCTACTTCCAGGTCTGGACTGGAGAACTTGCCTCTATAAAACAACTTAATTTCAGCCATGGAAACAAGAGACTCCTCCTCCTTGTCCACATCAAATATAACTGCAAGTTGGCTTTTACAGGCTTGTTTCCTGCTGTTAGCCATGTTTAGGGGCTAATTATTTACATTTTGTGAGGGGGTGTGCCTGCACAAAAGGAAAAACAATATGTTTGGTGAGCTCTGAGAGAGCAAAGAAGACTCGGAATATTCCATTGATTCAGGAGAGAGTACAGGAGAGATGTTTGGGTGGTTCCTTGTGGGGGCGGGGCCACTGGATCCCTATTGGGCCCGAGTGAAGGGGCCTGTCTTTTATGACCCCAGCCAGCGGTGCTATCGAAAACCGCTGCTGATCTGGGGTGGATGCACTGACAGGCCGTGCCTGGCGTTGATTACCCCCTTGGGACCTGGCTGGTTGTGCTCAGGCTTGAGTACACCAGCAGGGAGGTCTGGTATACTACGACCTGTCAGGACTCAGTGGTTTTTCCGCTGGGTTTTACTCAGCAGGTGGATACACCCTTGGGGTGGAGTCACTGACGGGCGGAGCCACTCGCGGTCTGCTGTTGGGAGGCGATTTAGTGGGCCGGAGGGTACTCTAGTCGGTTGGAGTAGTGGTTTTGCTTGCCTTACTCGGTGGAGGTGGTGTTGCGCCTTCTTTAAGTTCAACTTAATCGTTTCAGCCATGGACCCATGGAAATTGCCACTCAGACATATGGATATGAAGAATAAGTTTAAAAAACAAACGGCAGCCAGTCGCCGCCAAACTGGTGGACTGTGGGTCCGGGACGGGGCCCGCAGGTCAGGCTGAACGCACTGCCCAGATGCATTTGGCCGTACTGTGACCTTCCCCTGCAGGGGACAATGAGCCATCTCCTCTGCAAGGTAGTACTGGTGGCTCACCCAACAATGACTGGACCGGTGTCAGGCGCTCTCTTTTGCGCCCGACACTGACGTATTACAGAAATAGACAGGGCACTTTTAGTTTAAACTACGGGCATTATTCCCTGGTGGTTAAAGGCTTTCAGCTCCCGTTAGACCTAGCACTGGACCCCATCGATGACGTCCATTCTCTTTCTTTAGAAATGGACCGAGATGGGGTTGCTAGGGACCTCCCCCATGACGTCCATTCTCTTAATTTAGAAATGGACCGAGAGGAGGTAGTGAGGGTATCAAGCCTCACTCCAGTAGGGAGCGAATTTTCGCTGACAATTCCCTGCGCGTTGTGCTCCATAGCCTGTCCGCTATGTCCTCTGCGCTTCTCTTCTCCCCCAAGATGGGGAGAACATTTAGAATGTAGACATGGCATGAGGCCTGTCTACAGATGTAGCAAATGTGGTAGGGAAAGTTGACACCTGCATTCAATGAGGTGCCACGCCAGCTTGTGCGATGGTGCATCTAGAGCACCTACCCCTAGTCCTGCTCTGTTTTCCTTCCAATGCGACCAATGCGGCCGTTCTTTTCTGACGGCTGTAGGCCGATCACAGCACGTACGCTATAAGCATCCTGCGGTTGCTAATGCATGCAGGATTGCTGCTCACATAGAGCAAGTGGCGAAAAAGCATGCCGATCGGGCAGCTGCTGCTGAGGCATCGGGTCGAAGACGCAGAGGCTGTTGGTCAGACGAAGAAGTAGTGGTCCTCGTTGAGAAGGAGGCAGAGCTTTTGAAGGCAGGGGTAAGGCAGATAAATGCAGCCATCGCACAGTTCCTACCTGGCAAGACTGCCAAACAGGTAGGATCTAAGAGGGCTGCTCTGGCCAAAAAGACTTGTGTGAGTCACCAAGGGTCAGAACGGTCTGCGGTCGATTCCCAGCCACATATCGAGGGAGGACCCCAGTCTAACTTAGACTGGAAGGATTGCTTCCTCAATGCTGCATGTCCCGGACACACCCGTTGGTCCGCGGTCTTCTCCGAGGCCCTATTGAAACTCGTAGAAAACGGGACCTCGGCTGCTCAAGGCTCTTTTGAGAGTAGAGGACTGGGTGGAGCACTACAAATCACGTAGGGAAGAAACCACCAGGAGAATTAGTGTTAGGTCTACTAAAAATAAAGCCAATTTTCGGCGGCGGGGTAGGCGACTTGCATACGCTCACCACCAGTACTTATTTAAAAAAGATAAGAGAGGCTCGTTGCAGTTGTCTTAGGCGAGGATACGGAACAGGAATGCCCAATCCCACTCTACACTATAGAGGACTTCTATAGAGGGAGGCTATCTGCTCCAGGCCCTGAGGTCGATCTAACTGACTACCCTTCCTCCTCCCAGGTTGAGAACGGCTCTATTTTGAGACCGTTCTCCAATGGAGGAGGTTAAAATTAGTCGTAGAAAAATGAAGATCTCAGCGGCGGGTCTGGATGGTCTCACAATTAGTGAGATTAAATCAATGGACCCAGCTATCCAGCAGTCCTCTTCGCTCCTTGTTGACGTAGATTATCCCACAACAACACGTGGAAAGTGTATTTTATCATTCAAAGTTATATTTCGAACGCAGTATTGCCATGAAAACCATAAAATAATTGGGCATTATTACCCAATTATCAACAGTCACTTGAATCGAACCCCCATCTCTGAGAAACGGAATTGTAATTTGGCTTAACGATAAAGTGCTCAACTGGTCTCTGAGAGATGAAAATTTGAGATCTGTGGCTGTTTGTTGACCACTTTTTTCCGTCTTGCAAGGAAAATGTATACCGGTAATGAACGAAAATATCAGTGAGAAATTTGAAATTGTTTCGAGTCATCAAGAAGCTTTTCAATGTCTGCCAGAATATTTGTTAAAGCCAGTCGGATTTCATTTTCGAGATGAGCATCACTCAAATACTTTCTTTTGTTCGATTTTACCAGTTGCATGCGACTGAAGAGGTATTCACATATCCATGTCGAACCGAACAAAACGAGAAAACTTTTTGAGTAGCAAGTAAGATTTGGATATTGAGTGTGCAGCAGACCGTATTTGTAGAAGTCCATTAGATTCCTATTTAAAAACTGACTCTTGACATCAAAGTCACTTTGTAATTCATTCATTTCCATTTGAAGCTCAATGTCTGTCTGTCTGATCCACATCATAAGGCATTGAAAAAATTTTCAGCTGGTCTTCACAAGCACGGAAATCCTTAAATCTCCTGGCAAATTCTTCCTGCATCCGTTTTAACTAGCTCACAAAAAATTCCCGGTTTATGGCTGAAATGTGCTGAAATGTTCCTAAAGGCAAGGAAAGTGAACATAATTGCTGTCAGCAATTTGAGTAATCCACAAACCCAGTTTCTTTTGGTAAGCTGTCACCTCCCCAAACAAATTATGGATGAGTTTTTCTTTTCCTTGTAACCGCACATCCAACTCATTCAGCTTGTCTGTAATGTCCACCAGAATGGAAAAATTATTCATCCATTTGTCGTCATCAAATTTGATGCATAAATTCCTTTTGCTTCAAGAAATGCTGCCACATGTTCTCGAATATCGTAAAAGCGTTTCAAAGTACGTCCACGGCTGAGCCACCTGATCCCGGTAAAGTAAGGAATGCCAGAAAATTCGGCGTTTATCTCATCAAGAAAATTTCGAAACTGTCGATGATTTAACACGCAACTCTGAATGAAGTTGACAGCTTTCATGACATTATCCATGACTTGATCAAACTTAATGATTTTGGAGCAAAGTGATTCCTGATGTATAATGCAATGGTACCACAATATTTGGTCTTTACTCACTTTCAGGGATTCCAGTTTTCTCTGGATGAAACCATGCAAGCCTTGTTCCTTGCCGATTATGGTCGGTGCACCATCGGTAGCAATTCCCACCAGGCGATTGTAAGTCAGTCCCGCCTTTTCGAGTGCAATATCGATTTCTTTGAAAACAGCAGCACCTGTGCAATTTTCTTTCATGGGGCATGGAGAAAGTAATTCTTCAGTGATATTAAAACTTGAATCAACACCTCTCATGAAAATCGCCAGTTGTGGTGTATCAGTCATGTGAGTAGATTCGTCAATGGCAATGCTGTAAGTTTCGAAGTTTTTACAAAGTTTGTTCAACTGCATTTCCGTATTTTCGGCTAGTTCTTCAATCCTTTGGATTATTGTATTACGCGACAAGCTAACACATGTTGCTGGCAGGTAAGGTACCCGATATCCTGAAGCGGGGTAGATCTGTCCTCGTATCAAAGAGGGCAGATGACCCCTACGATCTTGCAAATTGGCGACCAATTACGATATGTTCTGCAGCATATCATTTATTTTCGAAAATGGTCGCCAAGCGCATGCTTCAGGTAACTCCCCTTAACTCAAGCCAAAGAGGCTTTATCTACACTGACGGCTGCAGTGAGAATTCATTTCTCCTTCGGCAGCTCGTCAGTCGCGCGATGGGGAAGCCAGCACGACTGAGAATACCGCGGCTGGAGGTTGCCTTCTTGGATCTCTCCAAGGCCTTCAATACAGTCTCGCACTTGTTAGTGTATGTGGGACTGCGGAGACTTGGGTTCAACAAACACGTTATAGCACTCGTGGAGGGGATCAACAAAGGCAGTACTACCAGATTCTCAGTCGGTGGGCAACTTAGTGAACCCATAGAGATTCGTCGGGGTGTTAGACAGGGGGATGCGCTCCCGCCAATCCTCTTCAACATGGTAACTCACCCGCTGCTAGATGTGTTATCCGGCTGTGGGGATTTGCAAGTTGAGGGGATCCGGATGGATGGAATTGCATACGCCAACGACATGGCCCTAGTTGCAAAATCGCACGATGGTCTCCAGGCTCTTATAGACAGATGTCTGGAGTTCTATCGCGCAGTTGGACTGGGGCTTAATGTCAGAAAGTTCTCCATCCGCGGCTGGGGCAAGTCCTATCTCGTCAATGAGAACATCCCGCCGAATAACGATGGTGTCACTATTAAAAAGGTAGAACCGGGGGAGAGAGTATCTTATCTAGGTGTAAACATCTCCACGTGGAGTTTGATCTCAAGTCGGAAGTTTCGTTTAGATTGCTGATTCTGCAGGATTAGCCGAACAGAACTAGCAACTGATAGTATCTTACAATTTGCCTTTGCTACTTGCGTGCACGGCTGAATACGACCCTGACATCCGGCTGGTGCACTCCCATAGATGGGCGGCCCAGCCGGTGCAGGGGATGTGTGCAGCGGCGTACCATGGGGACGCAATAGGCCATAGTTGGATAAGTAGGCCGGGTAGGATTACGGAGGGGTGCTTCTTGAGTTTGCTCAAGATGCACTCTAACGTATTTCCTACCCGTGAAACTCTGACACGTGGTCTCTGTGGTGATTCCACGTGTCCGAGATGTAGATTAGGAGCAGAGACTATCTCTCACGTCAGCGGAGTATGTGGTGCTCTTAAAGGGCCTTAAAGGGTGCTCTTAAAGGCATAATAAAATATGTGGCCTGGTGGTGAAGGAAGCTGTAGACCATGGTTGGAGCGTCAGTGTGGAGCCGTCTTATATCATAAGCGGCTCTAGGCTGATACCTGACCTGGTCTTTAGCCGTCCAGAAAGGGTAGTGGTCATTGACGTGACTGTCAGATTGGAGCAGAGGGAAGCCTTGAAAGAGGCTGCCCTCGAGAAAGTGCGCAAATACCAACCGCTCGTGCAATTGCTTTTGCAGGAGTTCGGCCGGCCGGTAGAGGTGCATGGACTCCCAATTGGTGCCTGTGGTGCCGACCTGCAAGTCAGGCACTGGACGCCTTGGGCATAAAAGACAGGTCATTTCGACGACTTCTTAGCCGGACGGCTCTCATTTGTACATATATGCTGAGAGACTAGCCCTCATTATAGGGTCTTAAACCTAGTACATAAACTTTAGGATTAAATAAAAAATAAAAAGACAAGTGTCCCTACCGACTCCATGAAGTCTTCAACCTAATTTTTTTTTTTTTGAAGACCGAGCGGTTGGTTTGTTGGAGACCCTGCAGTATTTTTTTTTTTTAATTTATTTTATTTTATAAATTTTCTACAAGGGGTAGCAAGGATTTAAGGCCTTGTTTCGGTGGGGACGGGACCTAAATAAGAAAAGAAAAATTAAAAAGAACACCGGACTAGACAATTTAGAAACCCGTTCAATAAGATGTTTTTAGATATTTTTTACCTTTTTTAAAACTATCATATTAATATTTTAAGGGACAGTGGGTTCGTGCTGGCTATGACTAAAATGCCTGTATCCTGTGCGCGTCACGATGGACGAGGCATTAAGTGGGACCGCCCACTCTAAAAAAAGGAAGAGACTATGAACGTCTATTAGAAAATGGTTATCCATCAAGCCAGAGTCCATGAAGAAATTCCAAACCCTAATGGTGTTATACAGGATGCTATCTCTGAAGACCAAAAAGACAGAGGTAGCATCCATAGAAGAAATAGTAAAGGCATTGAAGCCTATTATGTATAAAATTAACTTTTGTAAAATGTGGAAAGAAATATGGTACAGTGGAGGCTCAGTCAATAATTGAGGGTGATGCATGGGTCGACTTTGCAATATTGTTGCAGATCAATGAACAAGCTCTTTTGTGGACACACCCCGGTAAAAGAACAAAAATATTTATAAAAGGGTTCGCACCGGAAATCAAACTGACATTGCTCTTGGAAGCCACCTTCGCTAATATAAAACAGGTGACATTTATGGAGATGCAGGAGAGAAGTGTCCTGAACTGGTGTGGCAGGGTCATAAGAGCAACAATTCAAGCCACACCAGCAGACACTGACAATATACCAGAATTCATCATTCTTTTGGATGATACGAAGCTGAAGGTAGCCGTACAGGGCAGAATTCTAAAGTGCTTTGGGTGCGGACAGAAAGGGCACATAAGAAAAACGTACACCCAGGTCCTACAATCTGAAGCACAGGGAGAAAGGCAGGAGGCCAGTGTGCAGCAGGAGAGAGTGGAAGAGGAGGAACAAGGAGAAGCAAGAGGAGGTGATGGTTTCATCAAAGGAAGACACACTGTCAACTTCAATGTCTACAAAGGATGAGGTGATGGTGGAGAGAGAGATGGTCATGACAAGGGAGGACAGTTAACATCAACATCTACAGAGGTGACAGTAAATGGAATGTTGCTGGGAGGAAAAGAACAGAAAAAAAACAGAAACACTGATTCTCTCCCACCCACAAACCAAAAAAATTTTTAAACATGAACATTCAAACAAGAACACACAAGATCACAAAACATCAGAGACAACAGAAAATACTGAGAAAAGACAAGATAAAAACTGTAGCAACACCAAGCAAAGTAAAAAAGAGAATTTTTGAAAATTTATGTACATTGTAAAACTGTTCAATGATGTTACCTGGGTCATGGGGCCCAGGTAACCATCATTTTATCTTTTTCATTATATGATCACTCGTTTTTTATTCGATCTTTTACCCCCACTTTGTAATGTCCTGTACTGTTTGCAGAGGTAAGTGGCAGTGAATGGAAGGTTGCTTGGAGGGAGAGAAAGAAGAAAAATGCTCATTCTCTCTTTTTCACAAACAAAGTTTAAAGACAAAAATATACAAACATGAACACAAGAACAAATAACACCAGAGATGGATGAAAACACTCAAAAAACAAAAGATAAAAAACTGTAGTGACTTCACAAACAACACCAAGCAAAGTAAAAAAGAAAATCTTGAAAATTATGTAAATTTTAAAAATGTCCAGTGATGTTACCTAGGTCGTGGGGCCCAGGTAACCATTATTTCATCTTTATATAATCATTTTTCATTCAATTTTTACCCCACTTTGTAATGTCCTGTATTGTCCCCTCTTTGTTTAGTCCCCTTTTAAACAATAAAGAATCAACAGTTGATTCCATTGCTATCGGATCATGGTTGATGTTGTTACCCCTTCTCATATGTTCTGCTGTTGATAGTGCTTCTGCTACAGCAAGATAAAAATTTTGCAGCTGACAGCTATTTGATCTTTGTTCCTATACCAGTGCTTATGAAATTAGCAAATTACAAAACTTTACAATTCCAACTGTCCCATGTACTTCAGAGCTGGAATTTAACAACAAAAAACTCAGCTGCAAAATATGAATACTGCAACAATCTTACAAAAAAATTATGTTCAATATTATAAAGAAAGGCATAAGAATGGTGCATTTGCAACATTTTTGAAGACATGTCCCATGAGTGTGTTGAAGATATTCTGTACAACGAACTTGGCATGATGAAGGTTTTTGCTCAATGGGTGCTACATCTTCTGACACCTGATTGAAAGTGCACCAGGCTGTTCACATCACAGGAAAATCTGACAGTTTAAGGCAGACCCAACTGGTTTCTTTAAGCATATCCTAAACCAGGATGAATGTTGCTTCATCACTTTGAACCAGAGACAAAGTGACTATCCATGCAGTGGATACACCTCTCCTTACATGATCCAAAGAAGGCCAAAGTTGTTTCATTTTCAGGGATGTCCTCAGTTTTTTTTGAGATGCAAAAGGCATTGTGTTTATTGACTATATTCAAAAGGGTCAACTTACTGAGGCAGTTACAAAAGGCTATCAAGACCAAATACCCAGAAAAACCGATGAAAGCCATCTTGTTTCATCAGGACAATGCTCTAACACACAAATCCTTGCTTTCAATGGCTGCTGTATGTGACCGTAGCTTTGAACTGGTTGATCTGTCTCCTTATTCTCCTGATTTGGCCTCGTCTGATTATCATGTTTCCCAACATAAAAAAACACTTGGCTGGAAACCAGTATCAGCCATGATCATGTCATATCTGCTGTTGATGGCTTTTTTGACTAACAGGATGAATGCTTCTTCACTAATAGGATCCAAGCACTACAACATCAATGGAAGAAGTGTGTGGATCACAAAGGGGAATATGTTGAGACATAAACCTAATTTGATCACATTCCATGAGTATCTTGATCAAGCTATGAACTTTTCAATTGACCCTCATAAACATGTTATGTAACAATAATGACAAGGTTAATCTACTAGACTCTAGAAACTACAAGCAAAATATTTGGCAACAGACTGGATGATCTGGACAAATTCAGAATAAGATGATGGTAAGAAGCACAAGACTGGTGCAAATGACAACTGGGGAAAGGACTACAGCCAACAAAGAACAAGGGATAATATTTCACACTTTTCTCTCTTTAGCCCTCTTCACCAATTCAAAATGGAAGTTCCAACTTTATATCAAACTTTCTTTGTTCAACTACAGTTGCAGCCAAAATGTTCAGAACAGCATTGTTTTCGCCAGAAAAGTAAGTATAAGTTTTTATCAAAGTTGTTTTATATTCTATAATTTTTACAGACAATAAATACGATATTAATTGTTATTGTATGAGATTTTGGTGTAATTTGAGAGGATAATACAAAAGTTATGGATGATTTAGTGATTTACTGCAAAACCCATGGCGGCCAAAAGGATCAGAACGGTTGCTTTTACTCCATGTTTTGGTATATTTAACTGGCAAACTCTAATGTTTTGAATTTGTTTACGTGACGGTTTGTTTACTAAACATTAGTAAGAATATCTGCAGTGTACTTTGTTAATATAATGCCACTTACTCCGTTATCAATTCGTCAGCAGATTATTAAGCTTCGAAAGAAGGATAATTTAAGTATTGGGTCTATTGCAAAGATTGTTAACAAGTCAAAAAGTGTTGTTCACGGTATTCTTAAGGCCTTCAATGATTGTGGTTCGTGTGAAGCAAGAAAGTCTACAGATAGGCCAAGAAAAACGACCAAGAGAGAAGATCGTGCTATAGTAAAGTTGGTTAAAAAGGACAGATTTAAAACTGCTGCTGCTGTTTCTCGGGAAATGAGCATTGTACTGAAGAAAATGTTATCTTGAAAAACTTGTCTCATCGTTTAGTTGAACATAACCTACAAGCAAGATCACCAGCAGTGAAGCCACTGATCAGCTCCAAAAATAAAAAGTGTCGTCTTACCTTTGCAACCGAACATGTGTTGTGGTCTCAAGAAAAATGGCAAACGGTGCATTTCAGTGATGAATCTAAGTTTATGTTATTTGGCTCAGATGGGAAAAGGTACATTCGTTGAAAAGTAGGTGAAAAATTGTCGCCTAAATGCCTTAAGACTAGTGTTAAATTCGGTAGAGGAAATGTCATGGTTTGGGGGATGATATCTGGAGATGGTGTTGGCCCTTTGGTGCAATTACATGGAAAGGTAAATGCAGGAGTTTATAAACAACTTGTAAAAGATCATGTCTTGCCTGTGCTGAGAAATTCAACTAAGCGACCACCCATATTCATGCAGGACAATGCCCCATGTCACAAGGCTATTGTCACAATTTCTAAAGATTTATATCGAATCATAACTTTAAAAATTGTGGCTATACAGACTAACTTCTCAATCAGACCATTCAGGTTTCACAATGCAAATGATGTATTTTTACTGCTGACTGCCTTATGGGCCTTCTGAATATTTTTTTCAACTGCTGCCCAACGGCTAAATCCAGAATAACCATCATAATCCAGCAAGCAAAGCACTCTATAAATGCATTTTAAGATAAAAGTTCTATCAACAGAGGAATGGATCAAAATGAGACATCCTATTCTCTGTGTGAAATTGAAACTTAAAATCACCTCAGTATATTTAATCATTGTCTGTTCACTGCTTTGCATTAAGGTCTATACTGTTCTTTGAACTAAAAGTTATCTTCACTAACTTAGATCTTTCATTAACAAATAGAGAAAAAACTTACATTGTTTTTAGTATGTCACTTTCCTATTGTCAAGTTCTACCTATTACCAACACCATATAACTAGCAGGAAAATAAGAGAGCCTCAACAAATGTATTTGCTCAACCTGCTAGAAATAGAAACCAAGTCTTCCTCAAATCACACCCTACTGCTTTGCAAAAGGAAAGGACACACTGATTAATGTATGTGATACCAGGCATACTTTTAAAATGACTGAAATGCCTTTGAACATAGATCTGCTTAATCAGGATTGGCCTGGAGTCAATGTCATTTAATATACAGCCCATCTCACAGTTATGAACCCTAGTAAATTCCTTGGGATGAGAACAATATGTGGGCAACTAGAGGGATTAAAAATAAAACCTATCAAAAAATCAAAAAGGCTTCTCATAACAGTAGAAAAATGCCTGAAACAAATTTGGCCCGAAATTACCTACATCAACCGTGGAAAAAGGTTTGGTACAGTGGAAGTAAGATTTAAAACAGAAGAAGCAGTGAAAAAGTACTCCTTGGAGACACTCAAAACAGAGGAGGTGGTTCTTCTTCCAATATACATGGGAAGAAGAACATCAAAAATAAAAATAAATAACATCCCCCCTGAAGTGTATGCCACTTGTTTAGTGGCCGCAATAACATTAGGCCTGGATGAAAAAATAAATATTCTCCAGGCCTCAGTGGAAGAGCATTGGAAGGGGCAATGCTTGACGATGGCAATTCAAGTGGAGGTAGCAACATTAGAAGAAATTCCAGAAGCCATAAATGTTGGCGGAGGTGAGAGACTGATAGTATATGTGGAAGGCAGAAAACTGAGATGCTTCAACTGCGGGCTGAAGGGACATATCAGGGCCGAGTGCCAACCAAAAGAGAAGGAAAGAAGAAACACCAGATGAGACAACACTTGTACCAACAAAAGAAACACCAGCACCAACACCTAAAGATGTTTCATCACCAGCAACAGAAGAAAGTGAAGAGAAAGACAGAGAGGAGGGATGGTCGACTACTTCTAAGAAAAAGAAAAAAAAACAGACAGCCCCTCCCAAATTGAATATAAAAAAGAAAAATGAACAAGAGAAAGACAATACATACATGGCCATAAAGGCCTCAAACAACAGACTAGTCAACCGTTTGGCAGTTATCCCAACTGCAAAATGAGTTGAAAAAACTACATCGAAAGACTTCCTTATCTACAAGATAGGCTGGAATGATTACAGGTGGATTAAATCCGAATTCTTCCACGACGTAGGCCCTCTAAGAATGGATTTTTCTTCATATATTTACGAGGGCCTACGTCCAAATACGCCACGAGTCCGAGGAAAAGGAAAAGAGGATGAAGGAACGCCGAACCACTGATACTGAGGTAAGTAATGTCTAACATTCATGTTGGTTGCTTAAATGTGCGTGGCCTGAGATCAAGCTGGAAGCAGGGTCGCTTCTTTAATGATATCAGGTCGCAGAATTTGGATGTCATTGTCGCTACAGAAACCCGGTTACAGGGGGCAAGAGATCTGCTCCCGCTGTTGAATGGCTATGAGAGTTTGTTTTCTCTCCAGGCAGTCCTATTGGCGGGAGTGGGGTGTTGGTCTTATTAAAAAGAAACCAGGTTTTTGAGAAAAAGTTAATTTTTTCAGATCCAGAAGGTAGGCTGCTCGTTATGGATTTGACGTTCAGTAACAGTAAAGTTATCAGACTGGTTGCAATTTATGCACCCTCATCATCATCTGGGCAAAGTGAGTATTTTCGAGAGCTAGAGGAGTTTCTTAGTACTTCACATTCATTAGTTGTGCTAGGAGACTACAACACAATTTACAAGGCGGATGTAGATTATGTTGGCTCGTGTACAGATAGAAAGGATAACCCTGGCTTCCTGGAACTGCCAAGACGCTTTGAGCTAGCAGATCCTTATAGGTTAGAATTTCCGAATGCTCCATTGTGGACATGGTCAAATAGCGATGGATCTTCCAGGTCTTACATAGATAGAATACTAATTAGAAAAGCAGATAGAGAAATAGCTAAGTGTCCACAGTTTTACCCGGTCAGCTACAGTGACCATAAAATGGTCACCTGTAAGCTTGACATAGATAAGGTATATAAGAAAGGCTCCGGTTATTGGTAATTTAATACATCCCTTTTGGCGATTAAGGAGTACAGAGACCGGATTAGGACTGATTCAGAGGGCGCCATCATTAATAATAAATGGTGGTATGCTCTCAAGCGAGCCATAAAATTCGAGTCTATTAGATATAGCATAGGATTAGTGGCTTTTATATTTCATGTCCTGCTGTGGGGGATTCCACCACATTCTTCTATAGAGGGCTGGTAGAGGCGGAATGTGATGATACTTTAGGGGAAACCCTAGGTCTCGATGATAATCAGCTGGCCAGTCTGTTCCAACGTACATTCGGGCCAAAGACCCTGGACAACTTTCAGAAGTCTCTGGCATGGCAGTGTTACAGAGGAGCTCTACCTGTTCGGGACAAACTCGCAAGGCATGGTGGCTGAGGCAATCCGACATGTCAAAGATGCGAGCGGGATAGGGAAACCGTCCTGCTGTTGTTCAATGTCCGGAGGGGTCAGAGGTGTGGGTTTGTGCTGAACAACTGTTGTCAAACACACGAAGAGTACAGCTGTCGACTGAGTCTATTGTAAAAATTGACCCACCGGATTTCCTCTCGAAAGAAGGTAAGAATTGTTTTCTCTGTGTAGTTGCA
Organism: Octopus sinensis; assembly: GCF_006345805.1. Lineage (NCBI taxonomy): Eukaryota > Metazoa > Mollusca > Cephalopoda > Octopoda > Octopodidae > Octopus > Octopus sinensis. The sequence goes on along the minus strand of NC_043002.1, from coordinate 36,413,236 downwards.
ATTGCAAGAGAGGTGATTTGGAAGACAAGGCTGAAAGGGATAGAGTCAGGCAATTCATCTCTGGCCCTGGATTGATGAATTACTTCATCTTCCACCTGAAAAGGAAAATAGGGCTGGAGAGAAAATGCTTGACTGAGAAAGTGTTCGAAAAACGATGGAAGAACGTAGCACAGATGTTGCATATGAATGGTACCTTATAAATGTGGGACAGGATGAAACCAAGGTATCAGTGGCGAGGCAGAGCTCGTGGGATCCGAGCTAAACCTGCCCCCCACTCCATCTGTAATGTCCTCCGGTCTGTCCCATCATTCGATTTTTCAATTTTATTGTGATTCATAATTATGTGTTAAAATTTTAAAATTCATATTCTATGTAAAACCTTTCGTACATCTGACCCCAAATCAGATTGTGTTGTCCCCTCTTTGTTCGCCCCTTGTGGGTAATAAAAAATCACAGCCGCTTCTACTGAGTACTGCTGTTGGTTTATTTCTTATACATAAAGGACCATAGCTTCAACTGCGTACTGCTTTTTGATTCACCGTAAGGTTTGTCATTATTATTATTACTGTTTAACTATTATCACGTTTGTTGGTTCCTCATAAGAGAAGCGTTGTTGTGTTGCATTTGTTAAATAATTGTAAACTATAACCCTCCCCCTTTGGGAGAAGGAGCTTTGGTTATTGTTTAAAAATTGAATTGTGTCCCTGTTTGGGGAAATTGACAATATTTTCACCGTTTATACGGAAGCATTTTTGTTAAAATGCTTTCGATAGAAGAAAGTCCAAAAATGAATTTCGCTGCAGCCATCAGTGGGCGCAAACTCATTAAAATTAAAATGGAAGAAATACAAACCTATTTCGGATTGATCACCGACAAAGACGGTGAATCTAGGATAACACCGCCAAACGAAATAAAAAATTAAATTAAAGAAAAGACTTTTGTCTATAAAGTATACAATGTAGAGACAAAAAAGATTTGAACACCTGGAGGAAAGCACCATCGAAAAGTGTCTTGGTGCGACTATGAAAGATATCTAACCAGAGGCGGTAAATTTGCCACAATAGAAGCAAGGTTCGAGTCAACGGAGCGTGCAAGGGAGACCTCGACTCAAACATTGCAAAATGGAAATATTTTATTTTTACCTTTATATCTGGGACGTAGGACGTCCCGGATAAAAATTTAAAATGTCCCCCCAGAAGTAGAGGTAGGCTGGATTGTAGCCACACTTCTATACAAGAGGGAGGACAAGATATAATTGATAAAAATTGCAAGAGACGAGCCTACAATTCCAGTTTGTTATATATTTTGAGTATTGTTATCACTGTACATATATATATATATATATATATATATATATATATATATATATATATATATATATATATATATATATATATATATATATATATATATATATATACATATATATATATATATATATACATATACATAATATACATATATACATGCACTAGCACTATGACCTGGCAACGACGGGTCATAATGCTAGTATTATTATAATCTGGGCTTTAAAAGACCTCACTTGTTTAATAAAGAGGTCAGGAGATTCTTTGGAGATCACCAAGGTAAGTTACTACATTAGTCATCATCCCCAGAGAATAATCATTGAATTATCTTCAGCAGTTTCACTGCTACACCATCTACAAATGCTTGGTGTATGCATGTATGTGCATACACAAACACACTAGAAAAATCAAAATCATAAAGGCAATAAGATATTATAAGGTGATGCTTTAGAAATCACAATAATTTGAACAAGTGTTTTAGTGAGTGAATAAGTAAATGAAGACAACTGAATTGGTTTTACTTTAGAAAATATCCTATTCCAAAAATTAGAGTTTAAATTATGAATGCCAGAAAAAGATGCAGGTTCTTTTTTTTTTCCTCAACAACTCCAAACAAGAATTTGGCTCTCCTTAGGTCACTCCCATCTTTTTATCTCCTATTTCCATGCTCATCACATTAACATGATCCCCACTCCTCATCAAAAGATCACTTACCAAGTTAACAAAAACAAATTAATAAACAACCATTTCTATGTATACCTTTCAACAATTGAAAAATTCACTCTAACCTATCACCACCACATATTTCATAGCCACTTGTTCACCAAGGTGGACATCATTCCCTCTGTAACTTTTGCAGTGCTACAATGTTGGCCTTGTCTGTATTTCAACTATCGCCATTATCTTCATCTTCAATGAGCTATAGACAGTCAAAATATGACATGGCATTCTATCAAATATTGTTCATTGTGCCACTGAAATGTATGGCAGGCATCAAGGGGGCCTCAACCAAACCTCATCCCCAACAGAGACAAATATAGGTCTTTCTCATTTTTCTATGCCCAACATTACTAGACTCATATTCATACATCATTCTTAGAGGTTCCATCTGCCTTCACTTAGGTAACATTCAAAGCACTGCTTTAATTGCAAAGATATATATACTTTCAACCTTGGCCTTAATTGTTCAATGATGTCTCTTTCTAAGAAACAATTCCCACTCTCTCTAAAGAATTATTTGAAATTCCACTTGTTTAGCAACCCTTCAGTAATTTTGAATGATATGTGCTACAATTGTCTGTAAATATCTCATTCACTGGGCCCCTCTTGCCAAAGAAATGTAATTCAGGGCCTGATATATTTAATCAGTCTCTACCCTAATCTCCCCATATAGCCACAGATTTAGTGTCACATCAACTGCCAATCTCTGCAATCATAATACATATAATTATGATTACCAGAACTGACATTCATATTTCAGTACTATTCACTCTACAGGACAACATATCTTCCAACAGCTGCCTTTATATTGCTATTCGCACTTCAGCTATCTATCATCTTTAGTCATTGTAGTGACTATGCAATCCATATCAAGAGTACTCGATCCCCTCCTTCCCCCTCACCAAAACTTTCATTGTGGGCAATAAAGAAATGCCTGTACTTGATGATGGGGTGGCTCTTGGCACAAGACTGATCACATCCTTAGCTACAAAACCTGTTCTATTCCATCAGTAGTAAAACAATTTAGGCTGGGCTCTCAAAATTCCTTGACCACATGTGGCCCTCAACACTTAAAACACCTATTGGAATGTTCAATTGTCCCACTTTTTAGTTCTGCTTAAATTATGTCATCTCACTACACCCTGTCCCATCGTGGCCACTGCTGCAAGATTTTGAGTTTTGTTTAATAATCTATCACTGGTTACCAAATTTACCACAATCATGGTTCCAATATATGGCAACTACAGCATCTCTACTAAAATGTAATGAAGGAAGCCAGTCACAAACTACATTAACAAACCATCTCATTCTACCTTTGTGAATATCAACCTTCTGCAGAGATTCCAAGGTGCACGTAGAGAAAAAATACTACTCTTACTTGAATTCAAAACAAGTAGAGAAATTAAATTCTGACGATACCCATCCATCCCCAGAAAAAATGCAAGCCATTTTCTTCTCATCAACAACACACATCTGGGCTCTCCTGACATCACTTCTAGTTTTGTGGAGGAGTTTTTGTCTCCAACCATCAACTTAGTTTATCATTCATTTTTCTATGCATACACTAAATACTTTAGTTGCTGTGGTATTTTCAATTTCTGCAACTGTTGGCCTGATTATGATGTACCAGATTAAGAAATGTGCAGACCAAAAAATCATTTGGACTCAAAGTGAAAAACATGGATAATGTTATATACATGTCCCCACAAAACTGCATTTGTAGTTTGCTGATTATTGCTCCTTTAGAGCTTTCTACATCAACCACCATCTTTTCTACAACATCCAGATAATTACATCAACTAATAAAGCAGCTGCTGTCAATCATCAAAATACTGAAAGGCAACAGCCTGCATGGGGAAAAAGAAAGAAGCAGTCACATCACAAAGAATCATGGCTAGAACATGTCACACAGAAGAGAACAGTAAAAGCAAACCACAACTCTCTTCACAAACTGACCATCAATGCCTCATTAACGCAAAGAGGAGAGTCTGCATGGCAAATCTAGATCATGGTTAAATGATCAGGTTGATGTAGAGAATATTTCCAACACCAACGATCTGCACAGATATTTTGATACTGCAGACCATCTGATTGGCAGACAAATAACAACCTGTGCCAATCTTAAAGATGAGGCTGGTAACTCACTTTTGACCAAGGAAAGTTAGAAACATTTCCATACCAATGAAAGACAACCTGTTGTCACTAAATAAATACCAGCTGGAATTTCCCTTAAAATCTGAAATCATCAAAGCAATCAATTTGCTCCAACATATATCCTACGTATCAGTTCTTATTCACATGCAAACCAATCATCCTTTTACTGTCTCGGATACACCCTCTAGTCAATTTTCTCTCCGAAAGGTGGTGCCTGAACATATGCAGACCCTAATCTCCTTTAGATTTCAGCAACAATGACTTCCATTCACTCTGGCTAAAAGTCTCCTCACTCAACAAAACTTTAGATAGATGTATTTGGGGGAATAGGGTACTTTAATTCCTCAAATCATCAGCAACTCTTTGATTATATCTCCTCCTGTATTGAGAACATCTATCTCACTTGTGCCCTCTCTGAAGTTATCAGCCTCAGTAACTTCAACGCTCACAATTCATCATAGCTCTCGCACTCTTCTGTCACTAGTGCTGTCAGTAAAGAAACCAAATTATTTGCTATTCTGAACTTTTTACACCAATTCATTTCATCTCCTACATAACTCAAAAGACCGCTACTCTCTTACCAAACCATAACTGTCTCTGCACATATGACACTAAAACCACTGCATCACAACTGCCCACCATACAGCCACATACTACACAACTCCTTCCCTCTGGACCCTATGGTACTATACAGTCACCGGAAGTAACTTGCCAGGACATCGGAAATACATCTGCCATCACCAGAGAAAACAAAGCAACTACCCCCAGCGACTTGCCTGACCTTTCATTGGACAAAAGCTACCTACCTGCCATTCTATTGGACACTGGCTAAACATCACTGCTGATACTTTTGTATAAATAGACATCATAAATCGCTGTAAAGGCAGTTGGCTTTTAGCTTTGTTAAAATCCACACAAGTCTTTGTCAGTCTGTTTCTTGACTATTGTTGTATGAATTTGTGTTGAACTCTTGTTAAAAAATTGTTTTGTTAAAAAGTGTTATTTTGAACTGTTACTGGCTTTGAACCAGAAAAACATTGTTATTCCCCTCCATAAGGAGGGGAAGTGCTGTGCATTGTAGCACAATAAAAAAAAATAAAAAATAAAAAAAGCACACACAATTCTTTAAAAAATGAACAAAGAAAACATTTTTTCATCTGAAAAAATGTCTGGAAAAAAAATGTCTGACGAAGGTTCGCCTTCAAAAGAAACTAGTAGGATCACCTACATCAAAAATTGCCAAAAATACGTCTGAAATAGATGCAACCAAATTGAAAGTTGTTGAAGGTTCGCCTTCTGATAAAAATGTAATAACAGATAAAGTTGTTGAAGGTTCGCCTTCTGATGAAGCTGTGAAAGCAGCCAAAGGAAAAAAAAATGATAAGACTATAACATACAATTTCGCAGCCGCTGCAGGAAGGAAAACGGAAGAAATTAAGATGGAAGAGATAGACTACGAGTGTTATAAAACCATGTTCACAAGGGAGGGGAACAATGTAAAAGCAGCCCTTCCACAAGTAATTAGAGAGGAAACTTTAAAAAGAATTATAATTTACAAGTCATATATAATAAACAAAAAAAGATCGAGAAGGTGTCAAAGGAACAAGCGGAGAAGTGCCTTCAACCAGTATGGAACGATGTGGATTATGTGACGTGGGGGAAGAAGTACGCCACTATAGAGGTGTACTTCAGAGACGAAGAAATGGCGAAAAAGCATTCCTTAACCCTAATCAAAACGAGCGAGAAAATTCTTCTACCCTCCTATTTGGGGCGAAGAACATCAAAAATAAGGATCGAAGACATACCCCCAGAAATTGAGGTGAAGTGGCTGCTTCCAGCCTTATTAATGGGGCTGGAGAGAAAAATAAGAGTGGTAAATATCACAAAGATAAAAAAGAAAATTGGAGAGGCCAGAAGCTGCAGATAACAGTGCAGACAGCCCCAGAAACTCTGGAGGAGGTCCCAGAGAATATAAATTTTGACGAAGAAATAAACTTGTGGGTGGTGGTGGAGGGGCGAAAGCCAAGATGCTATGAGTGTGGCGAAAAGGGCCACATCCGTGCGGAATACCCCACCCGCAAGAAATAGGAGGTAAAAAGAAAGACTGAAGAGGCGAAGAAGAGCACAGAGACAGAAGAAAAGATAAAGGAAGATGAAAATGCCTTCACACTGGTGAGGAAAAAGAAAAAAAGGAAGAACGATGACCTAAACCCACCCATCCCATGTACAAAGAAAACAAACACCCAGGGGGGAAAATCTACCCCACCCAACCACGGTTCCCCACAAAAAGGAAAAAGAGAAGACCCCCCCAGCCCAACCCGAACCACCCCCACCCAGCAGTGCTGAGAATTCCCTCCCCTCCCAAACTTCTCCCAGTGTTCCCCCCCATCATACTCCCCGCTGTCCTCCCATCACCCCCACAAAGCCCTAAAAAGATTATTGAATTCAAGACAGTATTTGTCTCTATAAACAAAGATAATGACAGACTAAAAAATCAAATAGAGAAAATACCAACAGCAAAAAAAATACAGACACATAAAATACTTCCCAAGAATGTTGAAATCTACGAAATAGATAGAATGAACTTTAACATTATAAGAGAGGAGTACTCAGGGTATATTAATGGTCCGCGACTCGACCTTCACGAGTCACTATTTAAAGCGGACTTCCCCCCCCCCCACGACCAACAGGGAAAAAATAACAACTAAAAAGGTAAGTAATGTCTCGTATTTATGTAGGGTGTATAAATGTGCGTGGCCTGATGTCGAACTGGAAGCAAGGGCACCTCTTAAATGACATCAGGTCACGAGATTTAGATGTTGCCACAGAAACCCGGTTAAAGGGGCCAAGAGATCTGCTCCCGCTGTTTGACGGTTACGAGGGAATTATCTCTTCGAGCCGTTCGTCTAGCGGAAGCGGGGTGTTGGTCCTCTGTAAAAAGAACCGGCTGTCTAGGAAAAAGTTAATTTTTTTCAGATCCAGAAGGTAGGCTGGTCGTCGTTGATTTGACGTTCAGTAGTCGTAAGACAATCAGGCTGGTTGCGATTTACGCACCCAACCAAAAGGGGCAAAGTGATTATTTTCGGAACCTTGGAAAGTTTCTGAGTACATTGCACCCTTTAGTAATTTTAGGAGACTTCAACACAATATGCGATGCACGGGTAGACTGAAGGCTCGCATACAGATAGGAAAGGAAATGCTTGCTTCCAGGATCTACTAAGACGTTTTGAGCTGGTAGATCCATATAGACTGGAACATCAGAACGCTCCATTGTGGACATGGTCAAGCAGCAACGGATCTTCCAAGTCATACATAGACAGGATACTAATTAGAAAGGTAGATAGAAACCTAGCTAAGAGTCCACAGAGAAAGCACCTACCCTCACAGCCCACTCTACATACCCATGACCAATCTAACAACCTTCCCACTGTTTAAACACATGCCGTGTGCAGAAGTACTTTCCACTACTTTAAACAAATCACTGACAATGCCCCTTCCATTATACATAAACAATGCATCCTTGAACTTGCCCCTATAATCACCTAACTCATCTCTTACTCTCTAAGGGGATATGCCCAGGCATTTAGAAATAGACTTCAGTGTGTCCTACTCTAAAGAAAGGAAACACCAACTCAGCTAACATCTGCAAGATAGTAGAGACAGCTATTAAAAATGTTTTCCATTACCTTGAATTTCTCTCTCTCTCTCCTTAGCTTTTGCAGAGTTTAGCTTTTGCAGAACCTTATCCACTGGAGAAAATACTTTCTTACATCACACATCAGTGGATTCTGACAATGTTGCTCTTGAGATTAGCAAAGCTAGCAGCATATTTGGTATTCAAATCTAAAAAAAAAAAACATTTTCAGTCTCCACCCATCTTTAACTTATTGGACAAGTAGCTTTCTATCAGATTACACCACTGGAACATATATTGATGGAGCTCTTTCTCCCCTACTCTTAATTCTGGAACTCTTCAGGGTTCAGTTTTGTTCCCTAATCTCTTCCTTCTACATATTCACCACCACATCCAGCGATGTCCACTCTTATGCAGATGATACAACCTTTTGTTCCTTCCTCAGTCACACACACACACATGGATACCACATACCAAATTTTCACCGATTCCATAAATAGAGACCTTGAGAGCATCCTCCAGTGAAGTCATGCAGCAAAATCTCAAGCACTACTCATATCAAGAAAACATTACTACACCACAGTCCCCTCTAAACACGAGCAGCACTCCAATAAGAGCTCGCACAGTCACTGCAAGCGTCAGGCCTCACTGTCATTAAAGATTTCTTTGGGGGAAAAAATACATAATTAAGACCACAACCCCAAAACTAACCCTTCTCTTTAGGACCAGCAATATTTCTGTTCCCCAAGCCTTAAGTGAGACCCACAATGGAGTACTTCTTATATCTGGGATGAAGTAGCTGCTATACATACTGACATCCTGGACCAAATCCAGAGCCAGTACACTATAATGGCTTCTGCTACTTGTAGCTAGTTGGCCTTGTACTTCCACTACTCAGATGTCTCTCTTGTTACCCTTGTTGTATCCACCCACCAACCCCACATTAACCATTAAGCCCTTTCTTCAGAACATCAACCCTCTGGACTATCTCCACCTGCTCAAGTGTCACCCATAGATGCTGACCTGCAACAGTTTAAACAGAAAATGGGATCTATATTACAATTTTGGAAGGCATATAAGAGTCATGGGTATTGCAACATCTTTCAGAGTGAGCAAGTAAAAACCATTACCCAGTTCAACATCAGCTGACATTTTGTTAGAAGCATTCAAGTGCCAGACCTCTGATTTGAGGCTACCTTCTTCCCTCCAGTCTCAGAGGCTCTGTAAAGAGCCTCCTCTCTCAATACAAAAAAAGACAGCAGGGCCAGATTGTGTCTATTGAGAGTTCAAGGAAATAATCAAAGATAGTGCTATACAAGCTGCCTTCAAATGTGCAGTATCCAGAAGGCTGGCAAGTTGTAACCCATGATAACAGTATCTACAAAGATAACACCCCACAAAAAGACTGACAGTGGAAACTACTGTATTCTAACTTCAGTAAGTCATACCAGTAAGAGTTTTAAATGTGATGCCATCCAAACAAATTCAGCTATTATACTATATTGATCAGGGCCCAGGATACACATGAAGTTGTTTGATGACCAGAAATTTATGAATGGTGGCTGTAGATATATGTCTTACTCTGAGCCTATAGCAACATTAGGCTACATATGCTGATGTTGATTTCAAATTTTGGCATAGGCTTGTAATTTCAAGGGAGAGAGTAAGTGAATGTAATCAACCTCAATGCTCAACTGGTACTTATTTTATTGACCTTGAAAGGATGAAAGGTAAAGTCAACCTTGGCAGAATTTGAACTTGGAATGAGAAGACAGACAAAATACAGCTAAGCATTTTACTTGGCACAATAACAATTCTGCCAGCTCACCACCTTGATGATAACACTGACTACAGTAATGAACACAGGAAAAACAATAGATATAATTCAAGTTTCAATAAACAAGAATTTATAGACACTTTCTGCTGACATGGTTAAAAGTAACCTTGCAATGTTAAACCAACAAGGGAGCTTCTATGCAATTGTTTAACCAACAAGAAATAGCAGCAAACTCTCCCTGCCTTTAAGAGACTTATTTTTAGAATTATATATCACAGCATGAGTGTGTAAGTAGAGAGAATTATTAAGAGCAATTTGAATGCCAAGTTAATAAAAAACTAAAAGCACTAGAATGATGAAAGCAAGAGAACCTGTACAGCTGATGCTAGCTCATGTATGTTAACATGCATGCATATACACAAGCATGTATGGCTGCATGGTTAAGAAGTTCGTTTTGCAAACACATGGTTTCTGGTTCAAACCCATCATGTTACTTTGGGCAAATTACTATACCCTCTATCAAATTTCAATTCCAATGCCTTGTAATTTGGTAGGCAGAAACCCCTCACATGTGGGCACACATGCAATTCTTGTTGACATCACTTCAGCAGTAGTATGTCTCTCATAAGCAAAATGTCTGGCAGTGCTGTGTGAAGAAGGGTGTGATCAGTCCTTTGAATGGAAGTCAGCCAAATACAAGAGCCTTCTGCAGGATTGCAGGAAGAAGTATAGTTATTGCTTTTCTCAGTCAAGATTAGTTGTAGGGGATTCCCTGCTGGTCAGTATGAAGGATGCTTACAACCACTGGAATGAGAGGAAAGGAGTGAAGAGTGGTTGTGCACAGGATGGAAAAGGCAGCAGAAGGAATCTCTTGCTAGTTATAGAGCAAAAGAGAGGAATTAACCTGGAAGCCAGGAGATGATGAGCAGTGATTTCGCCACTTTTGCTGACCCACCAACAGGAGGATATCACAGTTCAGAGACAAAACACCCAATGATTGTTGGATACCATCTGATGACATTCACTTTGGTGAATGGAAAAGAAATGCCTTCTAGGTATTATCAATAACATAATACAGGTGCAGAAATGACTGAGTGATTAAGAAATCTGCATCCCAATTACATGGTTTGGGGTTTAGTCCCACTGGATAGCAACCTGAGCATGTGTCTTCAGCCAAAGCATTGTGAGTAGATCTGGTAAGCAATCGTGCGTGCGTGTGTGTGTGTGTGTGTATAAGGACTGAGATGTCAGACATGAAGTTCTCAGAAAGATATGCCCACCCCAGTAAAACTGAGTTTTGGACGCACTGTGTATATTGTACTCTCCATTGATTCACTCTACTGCCACTAAACTAAACTACTCTCATCATGCACTACATCTACCTCTTCCCCCAATGCTCCTGCAGTATACCCCACCTTATCTCTTATTCTCCCACTCAACTACACCATTACTGTCATTTCTCCCCACCCCACCCTACATTTATCTGCCTCGACTCATCAATCTTCAGCCTGTCCACCTGTTTTTTTTATAATAATTGTAAGCTACCTATATAAAGTTGTCACTGTCGCTGCTAGAGTAATACAACCTGAGCTGATATTTTTTGAGCGGAAGAGTGAAAGAAAGTGAAAAATTGTAGAAAGAGACGTAACGGGATTGAATTGTGCGAGGCGCTTGTTGCTGCGTGTCGTTACTTTATAGAAGGAGCATCGACCCTCAGTCGATCGTTATTGTTGTTACCTTTATTGAAAGGAACTGTACGTGAGGGTAGGCCAAATTATGGCAAGCCCGACGGCAGACCTAAGTGAGGCGAAAACGGCAAGCTGAGTAAACCAAAGCCCACGAAGAACGGCTAGCCAAATGGTTAGCCCAGAAAAAGAAGAGCCGGAAATAATCGGCATACCGCTTTTTTCGGACTCTGACGAAGAGAAGGAAAATGTGACAAAAAAAAAAGCTGCACGTTCGAAGGAACATTGACGTGCCGAGTCTGGCAAAAAAACAACTTAATTTTGCAGAGGCAGCAGGCACAAAGGAGAAGATTGAGCTCTCAAACCTGGACGAGCTAAAAAAAGACATGAAAAAGGAGGGGTATGAAACAAAAATCGAACAGACAAAGGAAATACAAGAGGACATTGAAAAGAAGACTATCATTTACAAAACGTATAAAAACAAGGAAAGGAGAATTGAGTTCTCAGCAGAAAAAGAAGTAGAAGACCGTCTCAAGCCCATCTGGGACAAGGTGAAGTATATCGCAAGAGGAAAGAGATACGGAACTGTAGAGGTGAGGTTCATGTCCGAGGAGGAAGCGAGACTTCACTCTATGAATCCGCTCAGAACAGAAACGGTGACACTTTGGCCCGTCTATATGGGCAGGATATCGAAAATAACAGTAGCAAACATCCCTCCGGAGATCGAACCGGAGAAGATAGTGGCAGCAGTCACTTTGGGATTAGAAGAAAGGCTGGAAATAAGAGATGCCACAGTCGAAGAAACGGAGAAATGGAAAGGTCAAAAAGTAAAAATTATTTTGCAGGCGGAACCAGCCACACTTGAAGAAATAAGTGAAATAATTGAAGTTGATGACAACAGACTACCAGTGATGGTTGAGGGCCGACAGCCCAGGAGCTTCGCCTGTGGAAAAAAAGGGGCACCTGAAGAAAAACTGTAAACCGGTGGAAGAAGGGAAAAAGACGCAAGAGTCTACTACCCCGGTAGTACACCCGATAATAGCACCCATACCCGAAGAAGGGGAGGGGTGGATGCAAACAAAAAAAAGAAAACATAAAAATCCCTCCCCGGAGAAAACAAAAAGTGGAAAAACGAGAGAGATAAAAAAAAGCGAAGAAGCCAGAGAAAGACAACCAAGTGTATGCAGCGATAAAATCTTCCAACAGAGAAATCATGAGGAGGATAGAAACGCACCACATAGAAGAAGTGGAGACAGAGGAGGCAGGCGAATGGAGAAGCTACAGAATGGGGCAGAAGATGTTCAATCTATTGGTGAATGACTTCAGAAATGATGTCTGCCCCTCGAGAATGAGTGCGGAGGATGCTAAAAAGGACGCAGACAGTAATAACACCAACTTGCCGATTCCACGAGCCCAAGAAGCAGAAGGGATGGGTTCCCCCCGTCCTCCGGACCCAGATGAAACAAGGTAGGTGAATTATGGCAGTTCATGTAGGTTGTTTGAATGTGCGCGGCCTGATATCAAACTGGAAACAGGGACGTTTCCTAAATGATATCAGGTCGCAGAATTTAGATGTTGTTGTCGCTACTGAGACTCGAGTGGAAGGTCCAAGAGATCTACTCTTGCTCCTGGATGGCTACGAGAAATTTATTTCTCCTGGCCGGCGGGGGGGGG